>NC_090652.1:224536554-224841554 GCF_040937935.1 Hyperolius riggenbachi | reverse complement strand
CTGAGTTTGTGTGCGAGAAAGCAGAGCGAATCGGCCCCAATGGAAGCAGGCCTTTATTGTTAGATTATACTGCTGGTCAGACGCAAAGGATGTGAGGATACGAGATAAGCACATTATGGTATTTCTCTTGTCACAAACCTTACCACAAAACTTCACACAAACCACTTCTGATAAAACTGCACACTAAGCTCTCAAGCAATAAAGAAAAAAATCAGTAAAGAACCAAATGTCTAAAGTAACAAACACTGAAACATTTCAGTCAAGAACAAATCAGAAATGCATATCAAAGTGAAGCTAAATAGATAAAATGGAAGAATGTGATGCAAATATCAACAGTAATGAATCAAGCTTTATTATTCAAATACAACAAGAAACTTGGTTGCTACAGGCAACAGGCTCCCTTCCCTCCAGGTCTCAGATTATGCATCCGTACATATCCCTTTTAAACTACATGTGCTGGCCAGAAAGTGTAATTCTTGGTAGTTTCATCAGACACTCTACCTGTATCCAGTGACAGCTCTGGCATGTTCAGCTTATCTAGCTGCATTTGCAATCCTATAAAGTAGGAAGGGAGAGGGTCACCCGAAGTCATAAGCAGTCAGTGAATAATACCTAGCCTGATTGATTGCCATGCACATTAAGTTGTTTGTGTCACATAGGTGATGCCAGTATACTTATTACTACGGATTTAGAAATAACTTTTTCATTACTTATCACTAGGGATGGTCAATGGTATGCAAACAATTCTGAAATGATGCAGGATTATGCAAATTTTGTATACAAATTAATACAGGTTGAAAATGGACAAATCAAATCCAATCAGGGTGGAATTAGATTGGTCCATTTTAAAGTAAACCTGGAAATTTCCTACAGAGGCTTCATACGTCCTCCTCCTGACCACCGATCCAGCACTGAGACCCTCTGGAATTTCACGGCCATGCTCCCACCTGTGAATGAGCGCAGCTGCATTGTGCAGGAGGAAACCTCACACCTGCGTAGTAGCAGATATCCCTACGGAGCGCCCTGCGCCTGCACAGTGCAGCCACCGCTCGTTCACAGACCAAAGTGCAGTCACGCACTTTTTGACAAGCCCTTGTTTAGGAGGTTAAGGGGTCCCAGCATGGATTGGTGCAGGCGAGGGGGGACTGGGGAAGCCTCTGGATTACCCACAGCCTTCCCTCTACTGGGGCACTTTTTTCCCTTCAGGGTAACTTTCAAACTGCATATATTTGCATAATCCTGCATCAACTCAGAATTATTTGCATCTCATGGACTATCCCTACTAATTAAATTCTTTTTAAGATTGGCACTAAATATAACATTATCTTATTCATTTACTTTCATTTCAAGTTTTCTTCAACTATTAGATGACCGTGTCACGCCAACGGGCGTGATCGTGGCGGCAACCCCAGGACCACCTAAATCCAATTGGCATCAAGTCCTGGGGCGGGGTTTTGCAGGAGATCCCGCACGCCGATGCACGCGCATCTCCGCTTGAATGACGGAGCTCTGCACTGCCATCAGTCTCCCATCGGCGATCACCGCTAGCAGACAGTTCCATCTAATAACAGTGTGCCGCGCTGTGATCTAAGGCGGTGCTATACTGGGGACAGCCATGTGACACAGCTGTCCCCCTGGGGGAGACAGGAGCGATCTGCTGTCATACGCTGATAGGCTACATGGTGGCGGGAGGGAGGGTTATTACAATAAGGATATAATAGATGTATTGGGAAAAAAACTAATATTTATAAAAAAAATAAATAAATAAACATCCTGGGAATGATCAAAGCACACCAACAGAAAGCTCTGTTGGTGGGCAGAAAAGGGGGGAAGATCACTTGTATGCTGAAATGTACAGCTCTGCAGCAGGGCCTTAAAGCTGCAGTGGCCTATATTGTAAAAAATGGCCTGGTCACTAGGCCTGTGGTCCTCAAGAGGTTAAGTCCCTCAATGAAAATTCTGAAAATAATTATCGAACTCAAGAAATACCCTGTGGTTGCTGAAACAGTAGATAATATTAATCTATTCACATATATACTTGCAACAGAATGGTACTAGATAAAAGGAAATGCACTCTCAGGAGACAACTGCACGTCTTGTACTACCGTCTATCCAGGTCAGGGTTAGGTGGAGATGAAGTTCAAGGCGTTTACTAAGAGGAAGTGCAGAGCTTGCAAGGACATGGCCTGGAGCTCAGTCTGACCCAGTGCTCACAGATACCATCAGTGGTGCATCTGTAGAGGAGTCTCTAAGCACACAAACCAGCATTAAACTGCACTTCTGCCTTAATCTGCAGATTTTCTGATAATAGCTCTCATATCCTGCCCTGGAGGCAATAACGCTGTATGAAAACAAACCAGAAGCCAGCCATCCTGGCAATATTAGCAAAGATTTGGAATTTAAAATGCAGAGAAGGAGGAGGCGAAAACAGCAAGGAAAAAGTATTCATTTGGCTACTGGTTTGGATTAAATAAAATATTTCAAGGCAACATTTTGAATGATGAAAAAATGGTAGAACATTTTTTTTATATAATAATGATTTTTTCTGACTTATCTCCCTGCAGATTAAGGTAGGTCCTTAAGAAAAGGTCAGCTGCCAGAAACACAGGCAGACAACAAGCAGCACTGATTAACAAACTACTGTATATACAATATAGAACTCAAAAATTAAAAAGCAAATTCCATCTGCAAGGCCCCACCTCCCAAAGAGACTGGGCAGCACGGCAGTCTCACCTTGCAGGGACGGGTCTCCGGGTTTGAATCTGGGTCAGGACATTATGTGCATGGAGTTTGTATGGTTTCCCAGTGTTTGTATGGGTTTCCTACCCATGTTAGGCCCGGTTCACATTAGCGTTCGCTATCAGGATTTTCCTGATCTGATCCGGAACGCATACTGTACAAACGGAACGTACGTTCCGCATAGCAATGTAATGTCTATGCGGACGTTCACACGCGTCCGTTCCGTACGTACCGGAGCCGGATCGGATCCGGACTCCGGACTCTTTTCCAACATGCGCTATTTTTTGGGTCCGGATCTCCGGCCCACGCATCCTGACCGGAGCCTGACCGGAGCCTGACAGCACCATCAGGCACACAGAAACCAATGGGGAACGGAAGGCACAGAACACACTGCCTACAAAAACCTGACATTCTACCCCACTTCCTATGCATATCCAAGCGGCCATTTCGGATGGGGACACATGGGCCCAGCATATGTGGAGTGGAGCAGCAGTGACAGACGTGCTGGAGCTGTTTTGGCTGAATGTTGGAGGTGGAGGTGAGGCCTACAGCGGAGGAACCTGATTCTACAGGTGCACCTTCTGCTGACCCCAACATTTTTTTATTTAATTTCGCTATTTTTTGCCCACGGATCCTGATGGCAGCCTGATGCATGCCTGATGCAAACGGACCGGATCCTGATCAGATCCTGATCGGAACCGTACGACTCCGATCAGGATCAGGTCCTGATCCGATCAGGATCCGGTCCGTTTGCAAGGCAAAACGCAAGTGTGAATGGGGCCTTAGTTTCTCTGTACATCACCATGGAATGAAACGTTGTAAATCAATAATAATAATAATAACCATTTAGCAAAGCCAGTCAGTATTATGGGACAAAAGAGCAGATAGGGTAGCAAGTCGCCTATATCAAAACAGAGGGAATAAACACAGGTTTAGGCAGATACAGAGCACTGTACCATCTGTGACACTGCAGAACAACATCAATTTACCTGTCCACTATATTTGATAAAAAAAAAACAAAAAAACAAACAGTAAAAAAAACAAAGGATGTATAAATTACCCAATCATGCCATAATCGGTCTTGCTGAATAAGTACTACTGGCTTTATGTAATAAAAAAAAAATGAAAAAAAAAAAAAAAAAAAGCTTACAAGATTCAAATATACAAATAAAAGACGACTGACAGAATGAGGCCTGACATTTGTTTTTGCATTTAATGTCTGTCACTTTTTGCCGCTAGCCTTCTTTGCAGAAGCATCTGGCTGTGGTATCCTTCAGAGAGCTTTCTTACTGGATGGCTCCTGTACTTGAGGGAAAAAAAAAAAAAAAAAGTAGTTGCAGCCCCTAACTCTAAACTGCTGCATTTTTTATTTTGGAGACATTGCATGCATACAAACACCTTTCATTTCCTACATTTCCAGATTATCTATATACACTGAGCGCAATCGTAGCGCTGCACGATTATTGCTGCGATTGTGTTTCGCTCCCGACGGGGAATGTTGCAATCGTGTTGAGTGAAAAAAGAGCTATTGCAAGCGCAAATGCATTTGCGATTGCGCTTGCAAGTGGAAAAGAAAATTTTAACACAAACACTCTGCTGAGCTAATGTATCTGTACAGTGTTTATTGCTAAGCATGAAATACCATATTATCAACTCATTTTTGTGGATACTTTTGACTGTGACCCACCAGTCTTCAACTGTCCTATCTGCACCATCATTACATAAAATTAATTTTTTTATTTACTGTATATAGCGCAAAAATCTTCCATAGTGCTGTACATAGTACAAAACAAATATTGGGGAACATATACTGTATATGTTACGGCCACAACCCGAAGTCTGGCCACTTCAGGTTCTGGCCGGTGAAAACGTGGCCGTGCACCTGCAGCCAATGTTAGAAATAAAAAAGATTCCCGGCCGCATAAACGCATTTTGTGGCCGCCTCGCTGCGGCCAAATGTATCTAACGGGGTAATTGAATTAATTCCTCTGGCAGCAATGTAAGATGAAACCGCCTCTTCGCCTCTGCCTCCTCCCCCTGCCCCTCTCCTATGCAACTTTGGCAGCCGGGGACACCCGTGTCCCCCAGAGTCGTTCGTAGCAGCAGGGAATCCTGCCGTTCCTTCCTGCAGAGCATGTGCCGGAAGAAGCGATGTCTGTAGCCTCCCCGCTCTGCTTCCCTGCCGCTACGAACGACTCTGAGGATACGCGTGTCCCCCGGCTGCCAAAGTTGCATAGGAGAGGGGCAGGGGGAGGAGGCAGAGGCGAAGAGGCGGTTTCATCTTACATTGCTGCCAGAGGAATTAATTCAATTACCCCGTTAGATACATTTGGCTGCAGCGAGACGGCCACCAAATGCATTTATGCGGCCGGGAATCTTTTTCACTTCGCGATTTGACCGGCCAGAACCCGATGTGGCCAGACTTTGGGTTCTGGCCGTAACATATAAATAGGACGTTCAAGACACTGTAAAATCAGGACAACCAGCAATACAAGTACACATACAAACATAGATTCATACTGTACACAGTGAATGTATGGTTTGAGATATAACTAAAATTAATACACATTCATATGGCAAATTACAGCAAAAGAAACAATAACAATTACAGCAAAAGAAACAATACGAGGAGGTCCCTGCTCTTGCGAGCTTTCAATCTAGAGTAAAATGACTACCTTTTCATACAATGTACGACATTTTTAAAAGATTAGACGTTGGAGTCAATAAAACTTTAAATGCAACAAAAGTACGGTATGTTAAAAAACATGACTTCTAACCATGTATGCTTTTTTTGGATTCAACACTGATTGGAAATGGCTGTTCTTATTTTTTATTAAAAGTGGTAGAAGCGATATGTGATGAATGGCTTCATTGCACTGAACAGCACAAACGTACAGTAGCAGTGCCAAGATCGAAATTGGACCAAAATCCCTATGTAATTTGACATGCAAGGTAGCAGTCTAAAAAAACTGACCTGGAAAAAGCAGCAAGAGGTTCCTCAGAGCCTCAGACTGTGGACGGGTAAGATACGAATGCATGCATTACCGCCTATTTTCAAATGCCACATACAGTTACCATAATTTGTGTGTGAAGAAAACCTGCTATTAGACTCTACTGTATTATCAGGGACAAATTGGCTCTGAGGAGAATTAAAAAAAAAAAAAAAAAAAAAAAAAAAGCTGTACAGCCACTGGCATTATTGAAAAAGAACAGGGAGTTTTGTCTTTGATAAAAACTAAATTAGCAGTGCTTTTCAGAAATGTCAGGATGGACAGATTACTCATCCACAAATATCTGTACACTGGCTCCTGATATTGAATAAGCTTGCCTAAAGTACGTATTAAATACTTATTAGTGCAGATTGGGAATGTGCTGCTGTACTGCAAAGGACCTTACCCTATCTGGTACAAACATACCATGCTAACAGGCCCATAGGAAGGCATGAGTCCCTTCTTCAGGTCAGTCGGTTCTCTGCTGCTTGCTCCATGAACAATCCGGGAGTAGAACTAGGCCTCCATTTACTAATCTGCAATAAGAGGGCCGTTGTGCAGGCAGCACATGGTAATTCTAGCATTACCAACGGTTGCTGCTTACCGCACATAGAGACATTAGCGTGACCCATGTTATCTAGGTAAGGCGTAACATATGTTATGCAACTAGCAAAGCACGCAGTGCCTTAGCAATGCTTGCATCACCTAGGTAACACAGGTCACGCAAACTGCACAACATGCGCTACACTGTCAGTGTTAGGAAAGGTAAAATTATGTGCGCTGCTTGCACACAGCATTCTGATTCTAGCTCTGGTATATCAAAACGTTGAAATAATATGACCTCTAAATCACTTTCTTGTTGGCAGCAAGAGACACAAACCTACGAGTTTTTAAGAATCTCTGTAATTGAATTCAGTTCTCTTTCTACAACCTTGATTGAACATAGAATATTTTAACAGTTCAGTAAAGAAAGTGATGGATGAGGACTTAGAATCTCAAATGATTTCAGAAGCACATAAAAAGAACAAAACTACATCCGACGCGTGTGAAATCCTTGCCAGCTAGATGGCTCTTGATTAATCAAAACTAAAAATAGTCTATACTCAGACTGTTCCTGCAGCCAACCACATTCTGCTATATTAAGTTCCACACATATGTGTTTGCTCTTCCCCTACCAATGACCTGCTCAAGATTCTTTGACACTTTCTTAATTGAGACAGTCCAGCAGCTGCCTTTCTATGACTCGCACGTGTGACTCCATCCAACAATGTGTTGTTCTGTTCCTACAAGTTGTTAAAGAGAATTCCTGGCCATAGCCGAGGTGGGAAATTTTCATTGGGGAAACTGTCTATAAATAATGCCCATGTCCACAAATAATTTCACTCCCACACACCTAATACCTACAAGGGTACACACCCCATGCAGGGATCCTCAACACACTATTCCTCTCTGCATCAGTGCTGGGTTTGAGTTGTCCAGATGCTGTTCCCATTCCTAGGTCAGACCTACCTCCTGTACAAGGATGAATGACAAGAAAACTACTACCCCTTGCAATATACCATTCATGTCTACCCAAAGCTATTCACCCTTATAGGGGTGGGAGGGGGGGGGGGGGGTTGGTTAGAAGTAGTGATGGTCATGTCTAGGAACATTCATGGAGAAGCATGTGATCAGTTTGGTCAGGTGATAGATGTGCAAGTCTCTGATTGGCTATTCCTGATCATGTGCTAAAGCAGGATGGGACCATAGCAATTCAGAGCTTTCAAAATCTATCAGCTGATCAAACAAATCACATACTTCTAGACATGACCATCACTAGTTAGAAGTAAAGGAAGATGCTGACAGATGGGCACATTCCCTCACAAAACACACTGGAGCAGGCGGCCTTGATTCATTAAGACTTATCGAATAAATTGCCGACAGCTCGGTAAAATACCGAACTCGCTAAGTTGATTTCAGGATTCATCAAAGTAACCTACAGCTGTTAGCGGGTATTCGGTAATCATTCAGTAATGATGAGTTAAAACAGAAGAAAGTGTAATTCATGAAAATGAAAGTGGGCGTGGTTTAGCATTATTCCTGTCAGATCATTGCTGACAGAGAAGATGGAGCCATTTGAAGTAGTTATTTATCAGCTGAGTGTGATTCAAAGGCGCAGAAGGGCAAGAATAAGGTAAAGAATCATATCAATTTGCAAGAGAATGGATTTATTTGCAATACCAGGACATCGGCATTTCTCTTGAATCATTTTGTAAGAGAACACAGGCAGTGCCAAGGTTAACTTCGAATTCGGTAAAAAAAGTTATCGCAAAGACAATGATGATTCGAGGCCTAGGGTTCTACTAATAAGGTTTTCCTCCATCAGATGTGATCAGGATACTGTGGCATGATTTGAAAGCAAGAAGTTTTAAATCAGGATGATACAAGGTTTAAATCGTAGTTGGACACAATACCAAACCAGTAAGGAATCAGTGGGTGAGACTACCGGAAGCTCCTAGGTGGCCCATGGAGCCCACCCCCGGCGGCTGCAGCTCTCAAGTGCTTTGAGTCTCACAAGAGAAAATAACTAACTTTCATCTAGAAACATTCCTGCTTGCTTACAGAGAAATTCTCGAAATATGACAAACTCCTAATTTGTGAAAAATGATCTTTCTTTAAATGTGAATCAATAAAATGTCTATAAAAGTCTGTATATTTTTGTGGTGGTTCTCACTCTCCTATAATCTGAGCAGATGCTATAATGAGACAGCAGGTGTTTTGTAGCCAGGATCACAGAAGCAGAACGAGATAAGGGATTGAAGATCACAGACACTAGTGTTATATAATGTCAAGGTCACAGAGAGGAAGAGGTGCTTAATCCTCTTATATGTTGTTGTCTCCATCCCCATCCTTATACCATCAGAGGCAGAATTCACCATCCTACTTTAGTCGGAAATGATAAAAACGTACTCCATTCCGCCTACACATTTAGCAACAAGTCAGACTTGGACAGCATGTGACCAAACACACAGTGACAAATAACAAGATCAGATTCCCTTTCTACATTTTAGAGTGGATCCTAGCTGAATGACCCATACATTATTCAGTGCTGAAATCCAAACAGACTTTGATTTTCAGGGCAAACAAGCAGTGAAACAAATTCTCATCCAGTCTACACAGCTAACAGGTAGAGGACAGTGGTCATTACAAAATCGTTTAAAGTGACCCTGAGATGGGGCCATAGCATAAAAATATACATTCCTCCTTCCTGCAGCCCCCTCCAGCCTGATCACTCCCACGCCGTTCTCTTCCGACTCCCCGTTCTCCCACAATTGGCCTCCAGTCCAGGGCCAACTGCGCATGCGCGGCCTGCTCCCGCCGCGTTCATGTCACCTGGAGCATTCTGCACAGGTGCAGAATGGTGCCGCTGATGGGAGCAAGATGGGGAAGTGCGTCTGGCCAGACTGCGCATGCACCGACTGGAGGATTTTTCGGGGGCCAGTGGCGGGCAAAGGAGAAGGAAACTTAGAATAACGAGGGAGCGATCAGGCCAGAGGGGGCTGGAGGGAGCCCCAAGTACGTATACGTTTTTTAACCACTTGAGGACCTAGGGCTTTCTACCCCTTAAGGACCGGCCACTTTTTTTCCATTCAGACCACTGCAGCTTTCACGGTTTATTGCTCGCTCATACAACCTACCACGTAAATGAATTTTGGCTCCTTTTCTTGTCACTAATAAAGCTTTCTTTTGATGCTATTTGATTGCTCCTGCGATTTTTACTTTTTATTATATTCATCAAAAAAGACATGAATTTTGGCAAAAAAATGATTTTTTTAACTTTCTGTGCTGACATTTTTCAAATAAAGTAAAATTTCTGTATACATGCAGCGCGAAAAATGTGGACAAACATGTTTTTGATAAAAAAAAAACCATTCAGTGTATATTTATTGGTTTGGGTAAAAGTTATAGCGTTTACAAACTATGGTGCAAAAAGTGAATTTTCCCATTTTCAAGCATCTCTGACTTTTCTGACCCCCTGTCATGTTTCATGAAGGGCTAGAATTCCAGGATAGTATAAATACCCCCCAAATGACCCCATTTTGGAAAGAAGACATCCCAAAGTATTCACTGAGAGGCATAGTGAGTTCATAGAAGATATTATTTTTTGTCACAAGTAAGCGGAAAATGACACTTTGTGAGAAAAAAAAAAAAAAAAAAAAGTTTCCATTTCTTCTAACTTGCGACAAAAAAAAATGAAATCTGCCACGGACTCACCATGCCCCTCTCTGAATACCTTGAAGGGTCTACTTTCCAAAATGGGTCATTTGTGGGGTGTGTTTACTGTCCTGACATTTTGGGGGGTGCTAAATTGTAAGCACCCCTGTAAAGCCTAAAGGTGCTCATTGGACTTTGGACCCCTTAGCGCAGTTAGGCTGCAAAAAAGTGCCACACATGTGGTATTGCCGTACTCAGGAGAAGTAGTATAATGTGTTTTGGGGTGTATTTTTACACATACCCATGCTGGGTGGGAGAAATATCTCTGTAAATGACAATTTGTTAATTTTTTTTACACACAATTGTCCATTTACAGAGTTATTTCTCCCACTCAGCATGGGTATGTGTAAAAATACACCACAAAACACATTATACTACTTCTCCTGAGTACGGCGATACCACATGTGTGGCACTTTTTTGCACCCTAACTGCGCTAAAGGGTCCAAAGTCCAATGAGTACCTTTAGGATTTCACAGGTCATTTTGAGAAATTTCGTTTCAAGACTACTCCTCACGGTTTAGGGCCCCTAAAATGCCAGGGCAGTATAGGAACCCCACAAATGACCCCATTTTAGAAAGAAGACACCCCAAGGTATTCCGTTAGTAGTATGGTGAGTTCATAGAAGATTTTATTTTTTGTCAAAAGTTATCGGAAAATGACACTTTGTGAAAAAACACAATTAAAATCAATTTCCGCTAACTTGTGACAAAAAATAAAATCTTCTATGAACTCGCCATACTACTAACGGAATACCTTGGGGTGTCTTCTTTCTAAAATGGGGTCATTTGTGGGGTTCCTATACTGCCCTGGCATTTTAGGGGCCCTAAACCGTGAGGAGTAGTCTTGAAACGAAATTTCTCAAAATGACCTGTAAAATCCTAAAGGTACTCATTGGACTTTGGGCCCTTTAGCGCAGTTAGGGTGCAAAAAAGTGCCACACATGTGGTATCGCCATACTCGGGAGAAGTAGTACAATGTGTTTTGGGGTGTATTTTTACACATACCCATGCTGGGTGGGAGAAATACCTCTGTAAATGGACAATTGTGTGTAAAAAAATCAAAAGATTGTCATTTACAGAGGTATTTCTCCCACCCAGCATGGGTATGTGTAAAAATACACCCCAAAACACATTATACTACTTCTCCCGAGTACGGCGATACCACATGTGTGGCACTTTTTTGCACCCTAACTGCACTAAGGGGCCCAAAGTCCAATGAGTACCTTTAGGATTTCACAGGTCATTTTTGTTTCAAGACTACTCCTCGCGGTTTAGGGCCCCTAAAATGCCAGGGCAGTATAGGAACCCCACTAATGACCCCATTTTAGAAAGAAGACACCCCAAGGTATTCCGTTAGGAGTATGGTGAGTTCATAGAAGTTTTTATTTTTTGTCAAAAGTTAGCGGAAAGTGACACTTTGTGGAAAAAAACCAATAAAAATCAATTTCCGCTAACTTTTGACAAAAAATAAAATCTTCTATGAACTCGTCATACACCTAACAGAATACCTTGGGGTGTCTTTTTTTCTAAAATGGGGTCACTTGTGGGGTTCCTATACCGCCCTGGCATTTTACGGGCCCAAAACCGTGAGTAGTCTGGAAACCAAATGTCTCAAAATGACTGTTCAGGGGTATAAGCATCTGCAAATTTTGATGACAGGTGGTCTATGAGGGGGCGAATTTTGTGGAACCGGTCATAAGCAGGGTGGCCTTTTAGATGACAGGTTGTATTGGGCCTGATCTGATGGATAGGAGTGCTAGGGGGGTGACAGGAGGTGATTGATGGGTGTCTCAGGGGGTGGTTAGAGGGGAAAATAGATGCAATCAATGCACTGGGGAGGTGATCGGAAGGGGGTCTGAGGGGGATCTGAGGGTTTGGCCGAGTGATCAGGAGCCCACACGGGGCAAATTAGGGCCTGATCTGATGGGTAGGTGTGCTAGGGGGTGACAGGAGGTGATTGATGGGTGTCTCAAGGTGTGATTAGAGGGGGGAATAGATGCAAGC
The DNA here is from genome assembly GCF_040937935.1 of Hyperolius riggenbachi. NCBI lineage: Eukaryota > Metazoa > Chordata > Amphibia > Anura > Hyperoliidae > Hyperolius > Hyperolius riggenbachi. The sequence continues at coordinate 224,829,568 of NC_090652.1, read as the reverse complement.
AATGCACTGGCGAGGTGATCAGGGCTGGGGTCTGAGGGCATTCTGAGGGTGTGGGCGGGTGATTGAGTGCCCTAGGGGCAGATAGGGGTCTAATCTGATAGGTAGCAGTGACAGGGGGTGATTGATGGGTAATTAGTGGGTGTTTAGGGTAGAGAACAGATGTAAACACTGCACTTGGGAGGTGATCGGACGTCGGATCTGCGAGCGATCTATTGGTGTGGGTGGGTGATCAGATTGCCCGCAAGGGGCAGGTTAGGGGCTGATTGATGGGTGGCAGTGACAGCGGGTGATTGATGGGTGGCAGTGACAGGGGGTGATTGATGGGTGGCAGTGACAGGGGGTGATTGATGGGTGATTGATAGGTGATTGACAGGTAATCAGTGGGTTATTACAGGGGAGAACAGATGTAAATATTGCACTGGCGAATTGATAAGGGGGGGTCTGAGGGTAATCTGAGCGAGTAGGCGGGTGATTGGGTGCCCGCAAGGGGCAGATTAGGGTCTGATCTGATGGGTAACAGTGACAGGTGGTGATAGGGGGTGATTTATGGGTGATTGATGGGTAATTAGTGGGTGTTTAGAGGAGAGTAAACGCTGCGCTTGGGTGGTGATCTGATGTCGCATCTGCGGGCGATCTATTGGTGTGGGTGGGTAATCAGATTGCCCGCAAGGGGCAGGTTAGGGGCTGATTGTTGGGTGGCAGTGACAGGGGGTGACAGGGGGTGATTGATGGGTGATAGGTGATTGGCAGGTGATTGACAGGTGATCAGTGGGTTATTACAGGGAAGGATAGATGTAAATAATGCCCTGGCGAATTGATAAGGGGGGGTCTGAGGGTAATCTGAGCGTGTAGGCGGGTGATTGGGTGCCCGCAAGGGGCAGATTAGGGTCTGATCTGATAGGTAACAGTGATAGGGGGTGATTGATGGGTAATTAGTGGGTGTTTAGAGAAGATAACAGATGTAAACAATACATTTGGGAGGTAATCTGACGGCGGGTTTGCGGGCGATCTAATGGTGTGGGTGGGTGATCAGATTGCCCGCAAGGGGCAGGTTAGGGGCTGATTGATGGGTGGCAGTGACAGGGGGTGACAGGGGGTGATTGATGGGTGATAGGTGATTGGCAGGTGATTGACAGGTGATCAGTGGGTTATTACAGGGAAGAACAGATGTAATGAATGCACTGGTGAATTGATAAGGGGGGGTCTGAGGGCAATCTGAGCGTGTGGGCGGGTGATTGGGTGCCCGCAAGGGGCAGATTAGGGTCTGATCTGATAGGTAAAAGTGACAGGTGGTGATAGAGGGTGATTGATGGGTGATTGATGGGTAATTAGTGTGTGTTTAGAGGAGAGAATAGATGTAAACAATGGATTTGGGAGGTGATCTGATGTCGGATCTGCGGGCGATCTATTGGTGTGGGGGGGTGATCAGATTGCCCGCAAGGGGCAGGTTAGGGGCTGATTGATGGGTGGCAGTGACAGGGGGTGATTGATGGGTGATTGACGGGTGATTGACGGGTGATTGACAGGTGATTGACAGGTGATTGACAGGTGATCAGGGGGGATAGATGCATACAGTACATTGGGGGGGGGTGGTCTGGGGGGGGGGGTCTGGGGAGAATCTGGGGGGTTGGGGGGTGATCAGGAGGGAGCAGGGGGCAGGGGGGGGGGGGGGGTATTAAAAAAAAATAGCATTGACAGATAGTGACAGGGAGTGATTGATGGGTGATTAGGGGGGTGATTGGGTGCAAACAGGGGTCTGGGGGGTGGGCAGGGGGGGGTCTGATGGGTGCTGTGGGCGATCTGGGGCGGGGGGGGGAGAAAATCAGTGTGCTTGGTGCAGACTAGGGTGGCTGCAGCCTGCCCTGGTGGTCCCTCGGACACTGGGACCACCAGGGCAGGAGGCAGCCTGTATAATACACTTTGTAAACATTACAAAGTGTATTATACACTTTGTATGCGGCGATCGTCGGGTTAACATCCCGCCGGCGCTTCCGTATGGCCGGCGGGATGTTGCGGCGAGTGAGCGGCGACAGGCGGAGGCGGAGGATCGCGTCACGGATGACGCGATCGCTCCGCCCATGCCCAAACAAGGACCGCCGCATTTTGTCAATACGGCGGTCCTTGCGGCGTCTGCTTCCCGGCCGCCATTTGTCTATACGGCGGTCGGGAAGTAGTTAAGGGGCCCCATCTCAGGTACGCTTAACTATCTCTGGATAATGACAATTCTGAATTATACTGTACATCGATGGGAAATGGTTTTACAAGGAATAAATGAAAGCAGAAGACCCTCAGGATCAGTGACTTCTCAATCCTAAAACATGGTCTGATCAAAAAAAACTATGAACACTAACTCTTCCTCACTCTACAGTTTCCTTTGTTGCTCTGCTGTACAGTATAGAGATTTCCTACTTCTTGAAAACACAGGGAAATTCTTCTAGATTGTGACACAGGTGCTATAAAGCCCAACGCGCTTTTTAAACTACCAAAGATGAAGGTTCCGTTTCCACAATGAGCGTGTCACTGCAAGTTCAGAAGGGGAAAAGCAGCCTAATGAAATCAATAAGATGGTATGCAGCAGAAACAAAAACCAGAGAATGCATGCAAATCCCTATAGCCATGCATGGCACAGCTAGAGGGATCTGAATGTGTCTTGCAACACAGCTATGCTGGCATTGCGTCTCACAAGATGCATGCCAAGCACAGTGGAAACGGACTCTTAACCACTTCCTGACCGCCTAACGCACAGAGGTGGCCGGGAAGTGGACCCCACAAGCAGGGCTGTGGAGTCTGAGTCGTAGTCGTGGAGTCGGAGTCGTGGAGTCGGGCAATTTTGGGTGCCTGGAGTCGGAGTCGGGAAAAAATGCACCGACTCCGACTCCTAATGAATTTGTAACTGTAATTAAAATAGAAAATATGATAAAATGTTCTATTTCTCAGATAATAGTCATTAAAAATAATGTATATATACAGTATTTATACAGTAATAGCTGTGCTTAGTCCACAAAAATGAAATAAACCAATCAAAATGAGTTACTTGTGCTGCTTCAATAAAGCAGTCCCCGTATTTTTAAGATCAGATATACATATCTGGTTGTGACTGTATATATGATGTGTACACAGGAATCTCTTATATATACTAAATAACATCTATGCTGTAAGAATAAAGCCTGATGTGTAGCTGTGTCACTAATAGAGATGGTCAACGAGATGGAAATAATTCTGCACTGATGCTGATTTATGCAAATGTATGTCACTCCCTTTGCTGATGAAATCAAATAATTTGATAGGTTGTTAAAATTTTGGTTTGGTGACTACAAATTAAAAGGGTAACTGAGAACGGATGAAAAGTAAAGTTTTTATACATACCTGGGGCTTCCTCCAGCCCCCTTCAGGCTAATCAGTCCCCTCGCTGTCCTCCACCACCCGGATCTTCTGCTATGAGTCCTGGTAATTCAGCCAGTCCAGCGCTGTCCGGTCCGCATGCCGCTCCCACAGCCAGGAACATTCTGCACCTGCGCAATAGTGCTGCACAGGTGTAGTATGCTCCTGGCGGTGGAGTGTGTGCATGCGCACTACGCCTGACTGGCTCAAGTACCTGGACTCATAGCAGAAGATCCAGGTGGTGGAGGAGGACAACGAGGGACTGATTATCCTGAAGGGGGCTGGAGGAAGCCCCAGGTATGTATAAAACTTTAATTTCATCTGTCTCAGGTTTACTTTGTTACATAGTAGTACTATACTCTACATATGCACTCCCCACAGAGCTGCAGGGAATCCACTGAGAATGCTGTGCACATTGAACACAGAGGTGTTGTCTGTTTACAATCTCCTCATTCCCCTGCAGAGTACCTGCACATCATTCTTACATGTACCCACACTTACATTGCCTAGGGCCTGATAGATGTTCTTTGTTCCGGTTTGTACCTTTTACAAGTACTCTTACCAAGGACTAGTTTTAGTCTAAAGGGAATAAATATAGTAGTCTACATATCCTTCTCACTTCAGTTGTCTTGTAAAATTCCTAAGCGTTGGCAGTTAAGAGACGAAATTTCATGTTACATACTTTTATTCAACAAAATTGTAATATGCAAATTAGAGGAGTCGGAGTCGTGGAGTCGAAGTCGGTGGAATCCTAAACTGAGGAGTCGGAGTCTGAGTCGGTGGATTTTTGGACCGACTCCACAGCCCTGCCCAAAGGCGGCGTTCCTTGTAGGGGCATGGGCGGATCGATCGCGTCATCCGTGACGCGATCCTCCGCCTCCGCCTGTCGCCGCTCACCCCGCCGCAACATCCCGCCGGCCATACGGAAGCGCCGGCGGGATGTTAAATAGACGATCGCCGCATACAAAGTGTATAATACACTTTGTAATGTTTACAAAGTGTATTATACAGGCTGCCTCCTGCCCTGGTGGTCCCAGTGTCCGAGGGACCACCAGGGCAGGCTGCAGCCACCCTAGTCTGCACCCAAGCACACTGATTCCCCCCCCCCCCCGCCCCAGATCGCCCACAGCACCCCTCAGGACCCCCCCTGCCCACCCCCCAGACCCATGTTTACACCCAATCACCCCCCTAATCACCCATCAATCACTCCCTGTCACTATCTGTCAACGCTATATTTTTTTTAAACCCCCCCCCGCCCCCTCCTGATCACCCCCCCCCCACCCCTCAGATTCTCCCCAGACCCCCCCCCCAGACCCCCCCCCCCTGTGTGCTGTATGCATTTATCCCCCCTGATCACCTGTCAATCACCCATCAATCACCCATCAATCACCCCCTGTCACTGCCACCCATTAATCAGCCCCTAACCTGCCCCTTGCGGGAAATCTGATCACCCACCCACACCGATAGATCGCCCGCAGATCCGACATCAGATCACTACCCAAGCGCAGTGTTTACATCTATTCTCTCCTCTAAACACCCACTAATTACCCATCAATCACCCCCTATCACCACCTGTCACTGTTACCCATCAGATCAGACCCTAATCTGCCCCTTGCGAGCACCCAATCACCTGCCTACACGCTCAGATTGCCGTCAGACCCCCCCCCTTATCAATTCGCCAGTGCAATATTTACATCTGTGCTTCCCTGTAATAACCCACTGATCAGCTGTCAATCACCTGTCAATCACCCCCTGTCACTGCCACCCATCAATCACCCCCTGTCACTGCCACCCATCAATCAGCCCCTAACCTGCCCCTTGCGGGCAATCTGATCACCCACCCACACCAATAGATCGCCCGCAGATCCGACATCAGATCACCTCCCAAGTGCAGTGTTTACATCTGTTCTCTCCTCCAAACACCCACTAATTACCCATCAATCACCCCCTGTCACTGCTACCCATCAGATTAGACCCCTATCTGCCCCTAGGGCACTCAATCACCCGCCCATACCCTCAGAACGCCCTCAGACCCCAGCCCTGATCACCTCGCATTGCTTGCATCTATTCCCCCCTCTAATCACACCTTGAGACACCCATCAATCACCTCCTGTCACCCCCTAGCACACCTACCCATCAGATCAGGCCCTAATTTGCCCCGTGTGGGCTCCTGATCACTCGGCCAAACCCTCAGATCCCCCTCAGACCCCCTTCCGATCACCTCCCCAGTGCATTGATTGCATCTATTTTCCCCTCTAACCACCCCCTGAGACACCCATCAATCACCTCCTGTCACCCCCTAGCACTCCTATCCATCAGATCAGGCCCAATACAACCTGTCATCTAAAAGGCCACCCTGCTTATGACCGGTTCCACAAAATTCGCCCCCTCATAGACCACCTGTCATCAAAATTTTCAGATGCTTATACCCCTGAACAGTCATTTTGAAACATTTGGTTTCCAGGCTACTCACGGTTTTGGGCCCGTAAAATGCCAGGGCGGTATAGGAACCCCACAAACTGACCCCATTTTAGAAAAAAGACACCCCAATGTATTCTGTTAGGTGTATGACGAGTTCATAGAAGATTTTATTTTTTGTCAAAAGTTAGCGGAAATTGATTTTTTATTTTTTTTTCACAAAGTGTCATTTTTCACTAACTTGTGACAAAAAATAAAATCTTCTATGAACTCGCCATACACCTAACGGAATACCTTGGGGTGTCTTCTTTCTAAAATGGGGTCACTTGTGGGGTTCCTATACTGCCCTGGCATTTTAGGGGCCCTAAACCGTGAGGAGTAGTCTAGAAAACAAATGCCTCAAAATTACCTGTGATTAGGACATTGGGCCCCTTAGCGCACCTAGGCTGCAAAAAAGTGTCACACGTGGTATCGCCGTACTCAGGAGAAGTAGTATAATGTGTTTTGGGGTGTATTTTTACACATACCCATGCTGGGTGGGAGAAATCTCTCTGTAAATGGACAATTGTGTGTAAAAAAAATCAAACAATTGTCATTTACAGAGATATTTCTCCCACCCAGCATGGGTATGTGTAAAAATACACCCCAAAACACATTATACTACTTCTCCTGAGTACGGCGGTACCACATATGTGGCACTTTCTTACACCCTAAGTACGCTAAGGGGCCCAAAGTCCAATGAGTACCTTTAGGATTTCACAGGTCATTTTGCGACATTGTTGGTTTCAAGACTACTCCTCACGGTTTAGGGCCCCTAAAATGCCAGGGCAGTATAGGAACCCCACAAATGACCCCATTCTAGAAAGAAGACACCCAAAGGTATTCCGTTAGGAGTATGGTGAGTTCATAGAAGATTTTATTTTTTGTCACAAGTTAGCGGAAAATGACACTTTGTGAAAAAAAACAATTAAAATCAAATTCCGCTAACTTGTGACAAAAAAATAAAAACTTCTATGAACTCACCATACTCCTAACGGAATACCTTGGGGTGTCTTCTTTCTAAAATGGGGTCATTAGTGGGGTTCCTATACTGCCCTGGCATTTTAGGGGCCCTAAACCGTGAGGAGTAGTCTTGAAACAAAAATGACCTGTGAAATCCTAAAGGTACTCATTGGACTTTGGGCCCCTTAGCGCAGTTAGGCTGCAAAAAAGTGCCACATATGTGGTATCGCCGTACTCGGGAGAAGTAGTATAATGTGTTTTGGGGTGTATTTTTACACATACCCATGCTGGGTGGGAGAAATACCTCTGTAAATGACAATCTTTTGATTTTTTTACACACAATTGTCCATTTACAGAGTTATTTCTCCCACCCAGCATGGGTATGTGTAAAAATACACCCCAAAACACATTGTACTACTTCTCCCGAGTACGGCGATACCACATGTGTGGCACTTTTTTGCACCCTAACTGCGCTAAGGGGCCCAAAGTCCAATGAGTACCTTTAGGATTTCACAGGTCATTTTGAGAAATTTTGTTTCAAGACTACTCCTCACGGTTTAGGGCCCCTAAAATGCCAGGACAGTATAGGAACCCCACAAATGACCCCATTTTAGAAAGAAGACACCCCAAGGTATTCTGTTAGTAGTACGGTGAGTTCATAGAAGATTTTATTTTTTGTCACAAGTTAGCAGAAATTGATTTTTATTGGTTTTTTTCACAAAGTGTCATTTTCCGCTAACTTGTGACAAAAAATAAAATCTTCTATGAACTCACCGTACTACTAACGGAATACCTTGGGGTGTCTTCTTTCTAAAATGGGGTCATTTGTGGGGTTCCTATACTGTCCTGGCATTTTAGGGGCCCTAAACCGTGAGGAGCAGTCTTGAAACGAAATTTCTCAAAATGACCTGTGAAATCCTAAAGGTACTCATTGGACTTTGGGCCCCTTAGCGCAGTTAGGGTGCAAAAAAGTGCCACACATGTGGTATCGCCGTACTCGGGAGAAGTAGTACAATGTGTTTTGGGGTGTATTTTTACACATACCCATGCTGAGTGGGAGAAAGATCTCTGTAAATGGACAATTGTGTGTAAAAAAAATTAAAAAATTGTCATTTACAGAGATATTTCTCCCACCCAGCATCGGTATGTGTAAAAATACACCCCAAAACACATTATACTACTTCTCCTGAGTACGGCAATACCACATGTGTGGCACTTTTTTGCAGCCTAACTGCGCTAAGGGGTCCAAAGTTCAATGAGCACCTTTAGGCTTTACAGGGGTGCTTACAATTTAGCACCCCCCAAAATGTCAGGACAGTAAACACACCCCACAAATGACCCCATTTTGGAAAATAGACACTTCAAGGTATTCAGAGAGGGGCATGGTGAGTCCGTGGCAGATTTCATTTTTTTTTTTGTCGCAAGTTAGAAGAAATGGAAACTTTTTTTTTTTTTTTTGTCACAAAGTGTCATTTTCCGCTTACTTGTGGAAAAAATTAATATCTTCTATGAACTCACTATGCCTCTCAGTGAATACTTTGGGATGTCTTCTTTCCAAAATGGGGTCATTTGGGGTGTATTTATACTATCCTGGAATTCTAGCCCCTCATGAAACATGTCAGGTGGTCAGAAAAGTCATAGATGCTTGAAAATGGGAAAATTCACTTTTTGCACCATAGTTTGTAAACGCTATAACTTTTACCCAAACCAATAAATATACACTGAATGGGTTTTTTTTAATCAAAAACATGTTTGTCCACATTTTTCGTGCTGCATGTATACAGAAATTTTACTTTATTTGAAAAATGTCAGCACAGAAAGTTAAAAAAATCATTTTTTTGCCAAAATTCATGTCTTTTTTGATGAATATAATAAAAAGTAAAAATCGCAGCAGCAATCAAATAGCACCAAAAGAAAGCTTTATTAGTGACAAGAAAAGGAGCCAAAATTCATTTAGGTGGTAGGGTGTATGAGCGAGCAATAAACCGTGAAAACTGCAGTGGTCTGAATGGAAAAAAAGTGGCCGGTCCTTAAGGGGGGTAAAGCCCTAGGTCCTCAAGTGGTTAAGGTACATAGAGACACACAGTTACTGTCCCCCACAGGGATCAGGACTCGACCTCTTGAGCGATAGCTCAGGGCCAAGTGCTGTACAAAGCATTCTGTTATTATGGAGAGGTGAGGAGGGACAATGGCTCAGTGCACAACAGAGCAGGCAGGGCGAGTTGGAGAACTATGGGCTCAGCTTGTATTCTTGACAGAGGAAATCAAGCAGTCCAGATCTTATGCCAGTGCATCGGGGCTGCCATACACATGCTTGAATCTCAGCTACCCGGCACCATCTGGGGTGCACAAGGCTTAAAATTAAAAAAAATGTATTTGGAGCCATGTTTTTTAAAAGATATTTAGAGAGAGTCTGAAGCCTAAAAAATACCTCTTTTTACTGGGCAGTCCTCTTCGGCAATAAGACCATAGCTGAAACGCCGCATCCCCACGACAGAACAAGATATTTATACCCCCAAAATCCTGGGGCAAAATTCCATGACTTTCCAGGTCGTAGATTTTGCTGCCTAGGGGAGGCAGAGCTTTGCACAGTAGCTCTGCCTCTGCTCGCATCAATCTATGCCGATCTCCACCTCTCCCCACACCTCGAGATCGGCGGAGATTGAACCGAGAAGAGGCAGAGCTACTTTGCAAAGCTCTGCCTCTACCCGGAAGGAGCCCCAAATTTTGCCCCGGTGATTTCGGGGGATTTGATCCTTTTGCCGCAGGGATGCGGCGTTTCAGCTATGGTCTTATTGCAGAAGAGGACTGCCCAGTAAAAAGAGGTTTTTTTAGGCTTCAGACTCTCTTCAAGTAGTTAACATGAGCTATTCCTTAAAGTGAACCTAAAGTGAACCAAAAAAAATGATATTAACTCACCTGGGGCTTCCCTCAGCCCCCTGCAGACGATCGGTGCCCTCGCAGCCCCGCTCAGATGCTTCTGCACCCGCCGGCGACGACTTCCGGTTTCGCCATCACCGGCCGACAGGCATGGGAACGCGAGTGATTGTTTGCGTTCCCAGCCTGTATAGCGCCCCCTATGCTGCTATTGCGACCTCCTGGCCGCAATAGCAGCATAGGGGGCGATATACAGGCTGGGAACGCGAAGAATCACTCGCGTTCCTATGCCTGTCGGCCGGTGACGGCCAAACCGGAAGTGTTCGCCGGCGGGTGCAGAGGCATCTGAGCGGGGCTGCGAGGGCACCGATCGTCTGCAGGGGGCTGAGGGAAGCCCCAGGAGTTAAAGGGAACCTTAACCGGCGGGGGAAAAAAAATCACTTACCTGGGGGCTTTCCCAAGCCTCCTGCAGCCGTCCGGTGCCCACGCCGGTCCTTCCGTGCCCTCCGGTCTCCCTCCGCCGCTAAGTTTCGTTTTCGGACGACTGCCAGTCGTCCTCGGGCCTCTTCCGCATTCCTCGTCGTAAACTGCAGTAAAGCGCGTCCGCATGACGCCAAACGTGTCATGTGCATGACGCCAAACGCGTCATGCGGACGCGCTTTACTGCAGTTTACGACGAGGAATGCGGAAGAGGCCCGAGGACGACTGGCAGTCGTCCGAAAACGAAACTTAGCGGCAGAGGGAGACCGGAGGGCACCGAAGGACCGGCGCGGGCACCGGACGGCTGCAGGAGGCTTGGGAAAGCCCCCAGGTAAGTGAATTTATTTTTCCTCGCCAGTTAAGGTTCCCTTTAATCTCATTTTTTTTGGTTCACTTTAGGTTCACTTTAACCTTAAAGTGCTGGTGTAGTTATTAAAGATATCAATCACCCCGGTTGGAAATTGATAGGATAGTGATCGATTCTGTACCACATTGCCCACTCTAAGTCATTCAGATTTGAGCAGAAATGCATTAAAGAGACAAAGAAATTAAAGAAATGTTGCTATATTTACCTTTTAATTCGCTTCAAAAGTCTCATCAGCGGTAAATCGCCGCATCCCCGCTGAAAAACTAGGTCTGCAGACCCCCCAAACCCCCGGGCAAACATCCACGACCAACTAGGTTGTGGATTGTGCTGCCCTGAGAGGCAGAGCTATGAGCTGTAGCTCTGCCTCTCTTGCCGTCAATCGGCGTGCGTATCTCCGCCTGTCCCCGTCCCTCTCTGTGAAGGAAGAGTGAGAGGGGTGGGGAGAGGCGGCGATCCGCCGCGATTGACATCGGAAGAGGCAGAGCTACAGCAGAGAGCTCTGCCCCTTCCAGGAAGTGCCGGCCAGACTACCCCCCTGGGGATTTGGTGGATCTGCAGCCCTTGTTTTTCAGCAGGGATGCGGCAGTTTACAGCTGATGAGAGTACTGAAGCGAATTAAAAGGTAAATGTAGCAACATTTTTTTGCTTCAGACTCTCTTTAAGAATCAGATGGGCCATTAGAGTCCCATTAGGGCCTTTTTCCACTACACAGCTGAATCGCAAAATCGCAAATCGCTAGTGATTTTTAAAATCGCTAGGGTTGCTACTTTATCAGAGAAATCATGAGAAGTATTTTCCACTATAGTGATTCGATTTGAAAATCGGCAATCGCAATCACTTTCTGGAGCTATTTTAAGAGGGAGAATGCAATGCATATGAAAAATCGCATAACAGAATTAATGAAAAATCGCAGGCGTTTGTGGTTTGTGATTGCGATTGCTAGTGGAAAAGGACTCTTACTTGGTGCAGTGTTATGCTGTGTAGTCATCAATTTCCTTTCACCCCACCACCAGCCTGCTTGACTTAGATTCTCCAATATGTCTGATCACAATTTCAATTAGCCCTAAATCAAACAAAAGCTGATCAAAGCAATCAAAACTGGCCAAAAAAAATCATTTGTATAAAATGATTCAAAGAGGTCTTCAACCAGCGGGTTATAAAGAGAGTTTAAAACTTGTGTAAAACAAAAGCTTATTCTGTCCACCTCATTGCATTAAAATTTCCATCGACACCTGTGGTATAGTCTCATACTTGTACATATATACACTATTTCCTAAAATAATAACTGATAACAGATACCACAATGCTGGAACTGTACAGTTATCACCACACACAACTGTGCTGAACGACTATCCCAATACAGCACGGTGTAGGAGGCAATCTATCAGACTCTCCCAGGCTCACACACACCCTGGAAAATCGCATATACAGCAAACTCGAAAACAAGGGGGAATGACAATACAAAACCTTTCACTCACTACTGCAGTAGACCCATTACTGTGAGCAGAGAACAACATGTCATATGTTGGAAAACTTGCAAATGTTTAAGCATTCACCAGCACAATAGCTGTGTGATCACTTTAACCTGTAAGCTATGCAGATACACAAGAAACTGCCAAGTAAGAGCTTATACTCCTGTCCCTCTGACATCCAGCTTGTCCTCATTTGAGCTCTTCTGCTGTCAGGACACACTTGTGCACTGAGCGAATGCATCAATACAAAACTGTATGCATGTAGGTCAGTGATGACACCGAATGCATCCAAAATAGATTCAAGTGGAAGCAAAGTTTTGCATCAGACACTGCAATGGGGACTTCTCCAGTCAGGATCAAACTATTTATGTATTTTTACTTGCTGTATAAGACTTTTTTTTTCCACTTTAAAAAAAATTGTGTCTAAAGCTAGGCTTGGAATGTACGTCTAATGCTAGATATGACTGATATTTCTCAAAACTTCATTAGAAAATAGTGATTATGCCACCCTAATATTGCCTATACATTGCCTGACAATGCGAGTATAAGTGTGAGAGGAGCGCTGTCTACTCACCCAAGAGACCAGCAAGTCATGATAGTCTTCACTCACACTGATACAGATGTTCAATATGAACAAAAAGTGAACCAATCAGTGGGTGACGGTCACCACTATATCAGCCATGGTCCTGACATCTCACTGTGGGAGGGGTTTCACCACAATATCAGTCATACAGACCCTCCTGATGCTCTGTTTGAGAAAAGGTAACATTTTCTCATGGGAAAGGGGGTATCAGCTACTGATTGGGATAAAGTTCAATCCTTGGTTACAGTTCTTTAACAGTAGTTTTTACAGGGCTGTGGAGTCAGTACAAAAATCATCCGACTCCCAACTCCGACTCCTCAGTTTATGAAATAAACGACTCAGACTCCAACTCCGACTCCGGGTGCCCAAAATTGCCCCGACTCAGACTCCAACTCTGACTCCACAGCCCTGAGTTTTTTACCCACTTTTTAAGTGTTGAAAAGTTATTTTAAGCAGGAAATGAAAATTATCTCCTAGCAGAGAAAGTGAATGGTTTGGGCCAATGGTGCGGTTACCTGGCAGCAAAAGATTGCCTCACATGTCACAGCACAGCCGTTACCGCACACAGATGTGACTCAATATCATTGCTGCCACTCTGCTGCCTGTGCCTAGCACAAGCAAATGAATGTGCCTATGAGCAGCTGACAGCCTATGAAGTCACCGCCTTTAGCCCTTCCATGTGAAAAAAAAGCCTTGATTTGCCCACTCTGAAAATGTGACAATACTTAAAGCAGGGTGCCTTTCTATTCAGGAACCCCAGGTACGTTCTGTGATAAAGGGGAGCCTCAGAACAAAGCTAACATTTGGAGCAGATGACTGATGAGTTACACATACATGAAGCTAAATACTGTACATTTCCCGAGTGTGCAAACCAGCTATTACCTCTCCTGCTCTCCTACAGCAGAGCCGATTCAGTAACCACAGTCCTGAATATGCTACAGTTCCTTTTATATCTACATGAGGAAGCTTGACTGTTGAAAGACAAATATTTTAACTCTGTCCAGATCTGATAGATTGAAATGTTTTTTTCTCCTATGACGTTAGATCAATTAGTTTCTATGAGAGAACAGGGGTCAACAACTAGTATCTATGAGTACAGTAGTAAACAATGAGTCAAGTAGTGCTGCAAAAAGAAAAACAAACACTTATTTGAGAATTGACACTGCAATATAAATGGTGAATATACTCATACAGGGGTATGTGGGGACAATGCCATCACAAGCTCTCATGTATAAACAGTCTAAATAATTCAAAAGACCTAATAATTGGAGAATCTCAAATCTAGTGCCGAGCATCACAAGCTGAGCAAAATAAAAGCACTCTTTGTGGTTTTCAGCAAAGTCGGTATGTCATTTCCTGAGTGTCTGACATTGGGGTAAATAACTGAGTCGCGTCAGATATATGCCAGTGTCCAGTGCTGTGTATAAGGCTGGAAATATGCAAAGAGTTTTTTCGTAGTAGATTTACTGGCCGATTGATTTTCCGATTTGGTACTTATCCGTTAGCAGGGCGCATCCGGCAGGTGGCGCTGTTATTGCTAATTTCATTCATACTCACTTCACGTAATAGTGTGTGAATGGAACCGCCGCAGGTGGCGCTAATTACATTTCTAGTGAACGTAACAATACAGTGTTAATGTAAACTAATACATTGTGTTTGAAGTGGCCGGAAACTGTCACTTAATGGAATTAAAATGAAGGCGGCGGCAATGTAACACATGAAGCCGCCGGCTTGGTCTGTTGTTCTTCTCCCCCTTTGCCCTCTGCCAGCTGGGGGGGGGGGGGACACACTGCCAGCTGGGGGGGACACGCGTGTCCCCACACAGTCGTTCGTTGCAAGCAAACAAGCAGGATTCCCTGCCGTGACGAACAACTCTGGGGGACACACCTGTCCCCGTAGGCTGCCAGCATTGTATAGAAGCGAGAGGGCAAAGGGGGAGAAGAACAGCAGAAGAAGCCGGCGGCTTCATCTGTTACATTGCCGCCGCCTTCATTTTAATTCCATTAAGTCTAAGTCTAAGTTTAATTCTATTAAGTGACAGTTTCCAGCCACTTCAAACACAATGTATTAGTTTACATTAACACTGTATTGAGTGTTACTGTCTACGTTCACTAGAAATGTAATTAGCGCCACCAACGGCGGTTACATTCACACACTACTACGTGAAGTAAGTATAAATGAATGAAATTAGCAACAACAGCGCCACCTGCCGGATGCGCCCGGCTAACGGATAAGTACCTCCGATTTTTCTGAATGATTTTCTGATCAATTTCCATTCACTTATATGAGAAAAACGATCAGAAAAATGATTAAAATCAGATCAGACCTGTCGGAAATTATCTATCGAGCCATCTATCTGTCGAAAAAACTCACTGTGTATTCCCAGTATAAAACATAACAGCACCCAGTCTGCAAAGTCAACTTACGTAAATAATGTAACTGATATACAACAAAAGGCCTTCTTTATCTTTTTTCTAGTTCTGCTTTAAGTCACTGTTTTTATTACCCTTTTTTATTTTGTCATCATCCAATCTGGTAACATCGCCACAGACGTGTTAACCAGAAACCACAGCTGTTGTCAATTTTCCAGCTTTCATTTCACAGCAGATAACTATACCAAGCAGCCAAGCTAAAGCTACAAACACACCTTGGCCCAAATGCAATTACATTTTTCTCCTGAGTTTTCTCCTAGATGATATTTTTAAACTTGTCAATAAAACCACCAACAAGCAATAACATACTCAAAATAATTTTGATACTCTTTACCTACTTTTTGGTATTCTTTCAGTTTCAAACTGCTGAAAATGTATTTTAAATAGAAAAGGAAAAATTATCTCCTAGGAGAAAACTCAGTAGAAAAGTTCATTGCATAGGGGCCCTTGTGTCACAGGGCCTAATGCAATATACTTCAGTGCAACCTAACTCAAAATAATTACAAAAATAATGCATGCGATGGCCAATATTATCCTTCAGTCAGAAAAGGATTCAGATGAAAAGGGGCACTAGCCAAGATGGCAATTTTTTACCCACCGCTAAGGGTCACCTGGCAATTTTTTTCGGCTCTCCCTGTTCAGTAAGCCAGCACCTATTCAGTAGGAGGCCTTGCGCAAGACTCCTTAACATTGCTACTGCCTATAGAGCCCATCCTAGTGGCTGCAGCTCTGGCACTTTGAGTCCACCAGGTGAAAAGTGCAATATAAATGCTATTTGGCTCGTCTTATGGATGATCCGGCTCTGCCTTCAGTCATTTCTTTCGCCAGTGCGCTGTTTAGGCACCAAGCGCATGCTGCTTGTTTTAGAGACTGAATCTGGCACCGACACTTCACTAATTAAACTCAGTAAAACCCAGTAACTGGCACTGCTAATGTGCAATTTTGCACTGGGCTCTATGGCAGGGCACAGTTTAAACTTAACACCATGTGAAAAATCACCTGCATATATTTTTTTTTATAAACTATCAGTGCCATGCAACTACAATGCCTGGAGTGTTATAAAATACTATCATTGACATCATCATCCTTTAGTCAAATATAGTCCTGTCTCTCCAACCTCACAAATGGAAAATGAAGAAGCCCATCCACTGTTAAAGTGGACCTGAACCCTTGCACAGGACAGAAGGAAAACAGAGAAATGCACATTGGCCTCCATTCACTAAGCAGTTTAGACTAGTCTACTGATGGTTTTTAGTCTACTGATTGTTTTTAGTCTACTGATGGTTTTGTCAGTTGCATCAAAGGGGAATTCACCATGACCAAATGTTTTAGACCTGTTTTTAGACCTGGTCTAAACCAATTGGTAATTAGGTGGGTAAAGCAGGGGAAAAGATCAAAAGATGCAATTCACAAACGAGTAGCTATGACTGACATCCTTCTCCTCTGATGAGCTCTCCTCTGCATACAATTAAAATCCAGCATAATTAATTCAAAAGGTTCCATCTTCACATCTAAAATACCTCACAGAATTCCTTTACTGACAGAAATCAGCTGGTCTAATCTCTGTCAGAAAAAGTGGGTGTGGTTACTCCTTGTTTTGTGAATTGTGTACTTACTGAATGTTAGACCAGGTCTAAAAATAGGTCTAAAACATTATACCAAATCATCAGTAGACTAAAAACCATCTGTAGACTAGTCTAAACTGCTTAGTGAATTGAGGCCATTAGATTGTTTAATTCCCCCTCATCTGTGACTAATCACCCCCATAATTTAATCTCTCAGCTGTGTCAGCTCAGGAATCTCCTCTGCCATGGCAGAGCAGCTAATTTGTAAGCACAGGATGTTGACAATATGCCTGCTTCCATGAAAGCAGGAAGTAGACACACTGCAGATTTATTGGAGGAGGATTGGATCTGTATTATCTGTAATGCTGGGGATACACGGTACGTTTCTGTACTGTGTATCAACCAGCTGATCCGGCCAGCTGATAATATTCAGCTGGTCCGATCAAGCCGCTCGACCCCCGCCCGCTCGATTCCCACTGGCGGACAATGGCAGGGAATCGAGCGCTGATAAGGAAGCGCCGGCAGGGACGATCGGCAATCGATGGAACGGGGACGCGGCTGGGTCGATCCGGTGGCTAATCGGCCGCCGGGTCGATCCGGTGGCTAATTGGCCGCCGGGTCGACCCGTGTATTTTAGGCATAACAAATTATTTTTATATTTTTGTAAAGATTATTATGCTGTTGCGTATCTTTTAGAGCGGAGAGGAAGTTCTGAGTTTAAGTCTGCTTTAATTCCAAGACAGCAAGAACGGTTTGAGCTGTGTTGACTTAAGAAGAAAAAAAAGTTGGTACTTGCATGTTAAGGATTAGCCTTGTAAATAAAAGGTGCAGAACTCTACGTGCCGGAGACCTGAATATACGTTCTACATCACTTATTCTCTACACTGGATAAAAAATACAGATGTACTTACGTGCTACACTAGGCACATGCAAAGGCTAATCCTGGTTTTATATTTGCACAATAACCATTGGATTCACAATTGAATAGTTATTATACCTTCAACATTTGTAGTTAGATATATCAGGAGAAGGAGATTACTTACATTACAGGTGAAAAGACAAAATTAATTATCTTTAAACACAAATGGATGCAGGAGAGAAACAGCTTATATTTAGCGCTATATAAAATACTAAATAATAATTGTGCTTACGGTAATTGCTGCAAGATTTCAATGCAATAGAGAAAACAGTTCTTGGAGATACGTTATAAAAACTGCTATAACTAGGAGTATACATTTATTAAACCCATCCTATAAAAGGAAATTCTTATGTGACTGGAGTGCCTCTTTAACAAGACATATTTTCCAGCATGTTGCTTTGCCTAGCCTATAAAGTGTAGGTGACGACCAGGAAATTGTCTTGTAACATGGAAACAATGATGTTATCTGTCTTTACCAGAATGACTGACCTTCTGAGGGCTAATAAAACAGCCCAGCAGCTGAGGCAGAATCTATATATTCAGAAGGCTGGCCACACAGACCTGATTGATTCACCTGCTGACCTTCTTTTCCATTATGTGGCGAACATGGATAACAGGGCTGGAATAGCACAAGCCTCTGCCAGGACCCAACACTGCATTTTAGCACACTTAAAACTTAAAAAAGCTTTCTCATCTACATACTAATGAGGCAAGTTGATCAGCTAAGACAAGCTGTAGGTCAAGGCTGCCAACAAGCCATATTGTTGAGCAGAATACATTATGTATGTGCCATAGTTGAGAATTAGATGCTTAGATTTTGAAAACAAATTAAAGTGGAACTGAACTCTTGTACAGGACAGAAGGTAAACATACAGAAATGCACCCTGTATGTATTTAGAGCATTTAGCCGGTCTATTTCCCCCTCATCCGTGTCTAATCACGGCGGATCGCTCAGAAACAGCCGTATCAGTCCGCCGACAGACTGTACACACGCCGGACTGTCGCTGGAACGCCCACCCAGCGGGAGGTGATGACGGACCCGTCGTTGCCTCCAGTCCGGCGTGTGTACGGACCTAAAGAACAACAACGAAAGTACCCTCACAAACCCAGTACCCCACAGTCAGAGCTTGTATGTGCATTGTAATGAGTGGAATAAGTATTTGATCTTCTTTTAAAAGAGGATTTAGTACTTTGGGGCAGAACCCTTGTTGGCAACCGCAGAGGTCAGACGTTTCTTGTAGTTGGCCACCAGCTGGGCACATATCTCAGGAGGGATTTTGGCCCACTCCTCTTATGAAAAAAAAAAGTGATGCCAAATATAATTTTTGCCTAGAAATGTAAAGTATTTGCAATAATGCAGCTTTAAAGGAGCAAGCACGGTTTCCTATGATACATCAGTCCTGAATATGAACCTGTAGTGTGGGGGGAATGCACTCCAATCAGATCCAATCATTGTGCCAAGGCCCATCCTGCAGTGTAGGGATGTTTAATTCATTTCAAACACATGAGGTCAGCAACATCTTCTTAAATGCTCTTTTATTGGCAGGTACTGTCTACAGATTACAAGCAATTTTAAAAAGATGCTGATGGCCTTGAAACGTTGAAACGTCATTGCTGCTGCTATGATGATACACTTTCAATAAAGGAGCATTTAAAGGACTCTCGAGGTGAAAATAAACTGATAAGATAAACAATTGCATCTATCCTCCTCCTCCTAGAAATGACTTTTTTTTAGATATCCCACAGTTTAATTTTATATTTAAATCTACTTTAAGTTTTTACTGTTTCATTTCTGCTCAATGACACCTTCACTGAAATATGCCCGAGCTAGAATCTGTTAACTATTGACCCTTTTTATCTTTTTCCTGCTGTGAGAAGCCATTTTCTGCTAGGTAAGTGTTTTATGACTGTAATTCCTTATCACTTAGGGTTACACCGTAGTCTGACCCAGTCCTGACAGGAACTGTCACTTACATAACAGATTTTTAAACCTTTCAGGCAGAAAAAAAGAAAAAAGAAAATAAAAGGAACACAGCATAGTTATTTGTGTGCTTGGCACTGTACATACACATGTCACATGTCACCTTAGGTATCCTGTAAAGAAGATGGTGCTGACCTCGTGTTTAAATTCAGTAATATGCAAAAAATTATATATATATATATATATATATATATATATATATATATATATATATATATATATATATATATATATATATATATATATATATATTACACACATACACAACATGCATGCAGCGGTTTCTGACTTTTTGGTCCTCATTAGTGCGTGACATGGATTGACGGGGGGCTTGGACCAATACGGAGTATTACCCAGAAGGCTCATGGTGTTCCAGAACCAGCGAGTATAAGGGGCTAAAAGAGCAATGCTAAATATAATTTTGACTTCTTAAAAACAGAAGGTACTTGCAATAATTACATTTTAAGTGAGCAAGTATAGTGGTGTGCGATACGACTAGCTATGACTACATAGCTACAGTACTCTTAATCGAATTTTAAATTAGATAGTACTGCCTGCGGCAGAGGGGGGGGTGAGCTTACCTATGTCGCTGCCTATAGGCAATACGTTCCACTCACAGTCCATGCAACTCCACTACTTCCTCCTTCAAATCCAGAAGGAGGAAGTAGTGGAGTTGTGTGGGCAGCAGAACCACAACACTGAAGAACTTGGCAGCCTTCCAGACACAGGCCGACAAGTCTGACAGGGGAAAGATACATTGATTTATTACAGAGACTGTCATAGTAGAAAGTGCTGCAGTTAGCCAGAACACATTAGAATAGCTTTTGGAACATGTAGGATGATAAAAAACAGGATGCAATTTTTGTTACGGAGTCTCTTTAAAGAACTTTTTCTCCTAGATTCAGGTCTATGTGAAACTCATGATTCTCATATGCGATAGAACTTTGTATTTCCCCTTTTCATTTTCTTTATATATCTGTAAAGCTGGTTTGGACAAATTTCACAAGTCAGGTAGCCCAGGATCCTAAAAATTACATATGGCTCCTGAATTTTCATATCATCTGTCGACCCCGGCTATAAAAATTCCACTGTAGACTAGTGGCAGATGTAACAGTTCCCTTGTCCAATCTCCATAAAAATGGAGAGTGCACTCCTGAGAGGAAAGAGAGAAAGCTCAGCTCCCAGGGACGGCAGAAATAAAAACCTGACCCAGACTAACCCTTTCTCACAAGCTTTCACACTCTGCATGGAGTTTGGTTTTACTGTTGAAAAGCTCAGCTGTCCACTTCTCTCCACTAGCTTCTTATAACATTAGACCCACAAGACATTAAAGAGAAACTGTAATCAAAATTACTTAATAACATTGCTTATTTTTTTAATTGTATACATTATTTAGTCAGTGTTGGCCAAGCCCAAATAAATATTTCCTCTTCCTGATGTACTTTCTAAAATGTACTGTATTACAGGTGGCAACATCTTTAGTACTGGCAGGAGATCTCTGTGGAATGTTCATTTCTGAATTTTCAGAAGCGAGTACAAAATATACCGGGTTTCTCAGGATGCTCAGGGGGTGAGAATTCTGCATACCTAATCAGCCTAGGCTACACATCACTTGGAGGGCAGAGTTACGCACAATATACAGCAATAAATAGCTATAGGAAATGTTTCTGTTTTTGAAACCAGAAAAAAAAACTAAAAAAAAAACATAAAAGTGGGTATCCTGAATAATTTACTGCATTCTAATTTATGTCGTTACAGTGCCTTTTTTTAAATAAAATTCTACTTTTAATGCAAAAATGTCATCAATATTTATGGATGTCTGTGCAATTTAACGTTATTAAGAAAACATTTTTTTCCATTTCACTTAGAAGCTAGATTACACTATGTACTTGCAAAAGGATGCTAATCTGGGGCACTGACCATTTGTGGAGGACATGCTTGGTAGAAAGGATAGAATTTGTTGGTAGGCAATTAGAAGATTTTAAGAACAGATAAATCAGCAATATTAAAATGACAGCTGAAAGCAAGACATTTCAGCAGATCTAAAAGTAATTTTATGGAAGGCTCCATAGTTTGTGGTCAGTACAATGATGATTTGCAAAATATCAAAATAGCTGGGAGTGGTCCAATGGTTTTGTTGACTTTGTAGGGATATTGGCTGTGGAGTCAGTACAAAAATCATACAACTCCAACTCAGACTTCTCAGTTTATGAAACCCAAAAATTGCCCCAACTCCAACTCTTCCTCCACAGTCCTGGGTGTACACCACAATCCAGGTTTAGGGCTGGTTCAGACGGGCGTTTTTGTGGCGTTTAACGCAGCGTTTCAGACGCAGCGTTTTTTGGGATCTACTGCCATCCCATGCAAGTGAATGGGAGCGTTTAGAGCTGGCTTTTGCAGGCTTTCATGAAAGCCTGGCAGTAGATCCCAGCGTTGCGTCTAGTCTCAAAAGCAACATGCTGCTTTCAGAGGCAGTAAACGCGAGGAAACAATAGCAGAGACCAGAACTGCTAGCCTTGAACGCTTTTCAAAAGCTTTCAAAAGCTAGCTTTTAAACGCTGGCGTTAAAACGCTGGCGTTTGAACGCAATGCCAAGCAAAAGCTCAGCAGACGCCCGTGTGAACCAGCCCTTACATTGCTTTACATTATACAGAGGTAAAACAAAGCCTCCCTCAGCTTTACTTCCTGTCATAGGAGCATTAACATGGAATTCAATTAAGTCACAGAAGAGAATAGGCCAACCCAAACAGAGGCGTCAAATCATGGCTCAAACAAAACACACATGTAGAGCAGCGCACAGGAAATATCGTGAAGCAATGTTTGTTTGGTTTATGCACATACCTATAATGACAGTAACAATGTTTCTCTGGAACTAAAATTATCCTATCGGGAGGAGAGAGACAGGAAAGGGCAGTTTCACACCCCTGCTATCACAATTTATAGCACAAAAGGCAATATATCTAGAGGCAAAACATAAAAACAATGGGCCTCACGCAGAAAACAAATGGAGAGAAGGAAAACATATGCATAGTGGGATAGACAGGCAAATCAGATTGCTAGTTACACAGCAGTAACAAGAAATCTTATTGCAGAAAGAGACATAATAGGTTTCAAACATTTCACCTCTATATGTGGTGTAAGCAAGACTTCCGCCACTAACTCACTAAAGGTTAAAGGACACCTGAACTGAGAGAGATGTGGAGGCTGCCATATTTATTTCCTTTACAATAACAGTTGCCTGGCTGTCCTGCTGATCCTTTGCCTCTAATACTTGCAGTCATAGACTCTGAATAAGCATGCAGATCAGATGCTTCTGACTGAAGGAGACCCAAAGTGAAAGGGATATGGAGGCTGGTATATTTATTTCCTTTAAACAATACCGTTTGCCTGGCATCTTGATGATCGTTCATGCATCAGTATGGTCTTAAGCACCTACCTGGAACAAGCATATGGCTAACCCAGTGAAACTTCAGTCAGAAACATCTGATCTCCCTGCTTGTTCAGGGCCTATGGCTAAAAGTATTCGAGGCACAAGATTGGCAGGACTGCCAGGCAACATGCATTGTTTAAACTCTTGTGGTGCTCTGCCGGAGTTTTACAAAAATGCATTGCTCCTGCTTACACTTGCAGCAACACAACATGAAGTAATAAAAACTACCAAACAAATTTATAATAAACAAGCCTGAAAAATAAATAAGGAAATAAAAACTGCTAGGTAATGCTGTAAGGAAATTAAAGCAGGCCGGATATGAAAAACTAACTATAACAAGTAACTTGTCTATATATCTTATCTAAAGTTTAGATAGTTTACACAGCAAATCTAGCTGCATATAGCTTCAACAGTTTATGATTATTTATTCCTGTGATACAATAAGTGGCCATGTCCTGTTTGTCACATTGTCACAGGCAAGCTGATCTGCATCTCCAGTCCTCAGCCTGTGAAAACTTCACTCCCTCTCCCCCCCCTCCTCCCTTCTGCCTCTGAAATCTCTGGCTAGTAACCTCCTCCTGCCCAGACTGAGCTCCCATAAGCCCTTGCTACTAAGGCTCAGAGTGCCAAGACACTCTGGAGAAGTTGTGGGTGAGGCTTGTTTAGTTTATAGGGAATTAGAGTATTGAAACAAAACAAAAAAAAGTATTTGGCTTGAGGAATGCCCTATAAACTATTTCAAAGGAACACAATTATAAATGAAGATGACCGGCACCATCCGTAGTTATAATGCTCTTTTATTGATCAAGATGCCATGTAGCCATCAAATAGCGACGTTTCGGAGTTTACCTCCTTTATCAAGCAAGGCTAAACATGCACTGACATATCTATTCAATGTAACACATTTATATACATTAATGGATAGTAGACAGCCAATCCTGGACCAAAATACAAACTGTCCAATCAGACAGGTCTATCTTATATACCGACCTGATGGGGAACTGATCTGCTGTCTAGCTATTGGTCACTGATCTCTCTCACCTCCTCTCCCCCTCACGTCACAGTGCTCACGGCCTCCCCACCGCCTGGACCTGCGCATAGACAAACTCCCGCAGCGTCATCAAGCCCCGCTCTCGGCGGACCTGATGGGAAACTGCGGCGAGTGACGTGGAGTGCGGGTGACGTCACCGCCGCCCACACATCCACACGCTATGCGACTGAGGGAGAGAGGCGACTGAGGGACAGATTGGTACATGCAGACATTAGCAAAGGTGAGATGGGCCGGCGTGGACTGACCCGCAGGGGCACTTTCCCATGTCTCAACTGCGTGCATTGCAGTTCTGTTATGAAAGGTGATGTTATCACACACCCCCATAGGGGCACTAAATTTAAAATTAAAGGCTGTCACACTTGTGACTCGATGTTTGTGGTTTATGCGATGAAGTGCCCCTGCGGCTTAGTCTACGTCGGTCAGACTACGCAAAAGAGGAAGGTTAGACTTTCGTCTCACAAACATGCAATTAGGGAAAAACTCTGAGCAAGCAGTACCATTTCATTTTAACCAGGCATCTCATACAGTTAACCAACTAAAATATATGATTTTGGAACAAGTGCCCCCCCCCCCCCCCCCCTAGAAGAGGGGGAGACAGGGTTAAAAAACTGTTATATAGGGAGGCATACTGGATAAAAAAAATTGGACTCTATGGAACCTAGAGGCTTAAATAGGGAATTGGATCTGACCCCGTTTATGTAATTGCTGTGTCTGTGCCTACTGACATCTTGGTTTATTTTATTTTATTTTATTTTTCTCTTATTTTCTAGTTTATACATCATATTTTCAGTAAGAGAATCCTCCTGAGTCCTCCCACAGAGTAAGATTGTAGAATATCCAGTAAGGTAGGAGACTTAACCTGCATATGATAAGATGGGTTGATTGTGATAGTGGGGGTTTCCACAGTGCGCACGGCGCCTTGTTGTCTGTTACCATAGTAACAACCTGTGGGAGGGGACGGACCTGCGCGTGGCCTTAGGGCGGCGCCCGGAATTCCGCCTCTCTCCCACAGTAGCATAGCGTGTGGATGTGTGGGCAGCGGTGACGTCGCCCGCACTCCACGTCACTCGCCGCAGTTTCCCATCAGGTCCGCCGAGGGCGGGGCTTGATGACGCTGCGGGAGTTTGTCTATGCGCAGGTCCAGGCGGTGGGGAGGCCGTGAGCACTGTGACGTGAGGGGGAGAGGAGGTGAGAGAGATCAGTGACCAATAGCTAGACAGCAGATCAGTTCCCCATCAGGTCGGTATATAAGATAGACCTGTCTGATTGGACAGTTTGTATTTTGGTCCAGGATTGGCTGTCTACTATCCATTAATGTATATAAATGTGTTACATTGAATAGATATGTCAGTGCATGTTTAGCCTTGCTTGATAAAGGAGGTAAACTCCGAAACGTCGCTGTTTGATGGCTACATGACATCTTGATCAATAAAAGAGCATTATAACTACGGATGGTGCCGGTCATCTTCATTCAAGTTGGATGCATCTGCAGTGCTGGCGGATTGACCGAGGCACATCCATTTGGAAGCGAAGGAAGGGTGCCACACTATTTACTATTAAAGGAACACAATTATGCAATGAGTAAAAGTTTATCTTGGATCCACTTTAAGGAAGTAATTAAGTAAGGAACACATTCAAACTGAACATTAATAGGATTTGCTGAAAAGAGACCAGAATTCTTAAACAAAAAGATACCCAAGCAGAACACAAATGATCAAGTTTCAAGGAATTATGGGTGGTGGAAGAGTTGGGCATAAGTTGTGACAAAGGATTTTCCCAGCCATTGAATTAACGTTCGAGAGTATGAACACCAGTGCCAATGGTGCCTAAACTGCCATAAGTAAGATCCGGTGCCTAAACTGCCATAAGGAAGATCCGGTGCCTAAACTGCCATAAGGAAGATCCGGTGCCTAAACTGCCATAAGGAAGATCCGGTGCCTAAACTGCCATAAGGAAGATCCGGTGCCTAAACTGCCATAAGGAAGATCCGGTGCCTAAACTGCCATAAGGAAGATCCAGTGCCTAAACTGCCATAAGGAAGATCGTTTATAAATGATTATTTATATGAACGGTCAGAAATTATTGTTTGGGACCACTAATGGATGGAAATCTCCTAACCAATCCAATCAGATTAATGAAATAGCACCAATTTTTGGATCAATCCTGTCAATCTGATCAGATTGGTTAGGAGATTTCCATCCGTTAGTGGCTCCAAACAATTATTTCCGATCGTACATATGAATAATGATTTGCTAAGGATCGTTAATCAGCAAATTGTATCGTTATGGGCCACCTATAGACAGTGTGTTCCAAACCAATCACACATGATCGTTTCAGCCAGGAAGTCTTGCATCTGTACACTGCTTTGGAGGGAACATTTATAATATGGTGGCCACATACTACAGTACAATCAATGTAAGATGACTTGATCATTTTTGCAAATGAGAAGTGAAAAATTATAAAACATAGTAATGATTCTAAAGTTGTAATCATTTCAACACCACAAACATTCAAATGAACAGTAAACTGAGAACCTGTATAACATTTTAAAAGTCACTTAGTTGTCACCACTTGTCTAGCCAAAATGAATAATGTTTATTAGACTGGAGCATCAGCATTTGTTTTTCCAGGATTTTATTTCCTCTCTGTGCAATCAGTGAGACAGGGAATCCTGCAGATGAGCAGCACTGTGAGTAGCAGCTTCACACATTTTCCCCTCCCCCTGCTAATGCTGTTGCTAGGCTTTCTCAATTATGTGTCCTCAATTCACCTTCACTTTACTGAGAAGTAAAAGAGTGAGTTCCCTGGAGGTGAGAGGTCCAGGGCTTGCCCACACTTCCCTCTGGGTATCGCATGGTGGTTTGGGGGTCCCAGCTAGTGAGAGAGACCTGGGGCCCCGGCTGTCGTGTGGACCAGTGTTTGTGATTTTACATTTCTTTTTTGCAGCTTCCAGGATGCAGTTGACAGGTGAGTGGTTAGGGAGGGGGCCGTGTGGGAGATGTGCCTACACGGGGCGTCCCTGTAAACGATGCAATCCACGATTGCAACCAACCGAAGCCTCCCACCTCAATGCTAATTTATGCAATTCCTGCTAGATTTGGTACAGCAGGCAAAGGGTGTATGACAGTACACCTGACTGGCGTCTGCTGGCCAGATAGAGGCAGGACATTGCTCTAGCTGGAAGTTAGCAATTGTGTTTGATGCAAGTAAAAGAAATGACAAAACTTCAACTGCTGAAAACAACAATTCTTTAATAATTAATTATTGCAAAAAGAAAAAAAAATGTTATTAGTGTGGATGGTGGAGGACACTGTAACTATTTGTGACCGTCATTTTCCACAGACTAAATAGAGGTAACCAACAGCCCTTTCCCACTAAATACCCTGACTACAACCACAACGCAATGCAATTTTTCCAAATTTTGACAAGTGTCTTTCTGCAATATCCTTTTTTCCTTTGTGATTAAATATTGTTGGATACCGCAGTTAAAAGCAACAATGGTCAGTAAGTAGTGGGTGCATTGGCTGTACAGTGTATGGCTCCACCATATCAATTAGACTGGGACCCATGTATTATTGTCCTTGATAAATGGGGTCCTGAGTGTCCCCAAAACGCTGGAATAAAATGAGTTTGGGACTAACATAAAGAGGAATGCCGAAAAAAATTTCAACAGGGAAGTTGTAAGAAAATCCAATAGCATCACATTTGGTATGCAATTTTGTTGAGCACTCATTGACTTTAATCCAAGTGCAAGGGCAGGCAAATGCAGCTTACACTGCATTTGCATCTGGGGAAAAACTGCATCGCACAGTGGTGGTGGCAGTGGAAACGGTGTGCCACAATTTCTAATTATTTCAGAGGTGTCCTTGAGATCGGCCTACCGCATGGATTTCAAAAATCAAATCAGAATGCATGCAGTGTAAAAACACAAATGGGACATTTATAAAGTGGAGGTAAAAAGCTGCTCTATACAACACCTAGGATTGCAGTGCTGAGCATCAGGAAACATTGCCCTTTTTATGAAACAAACCAAGTTTCCTTTGGAAGCAATACACTGGAGCACACTAAACCGGCAACTTTCATGCGGATGCTCTGCCTTACTGCACTGCCCAAGTTATCTCATTTTAGATAACCTGAGCAACAGCTTGCCCAGCAAGCTCATGGTGAAGCAGAACTCCCAGGAGTGTGAAAGGGGCTGAAAGGGAGCAAAAAGCCTCCTTACTAAAACGCTATGCAAATCAGATGTTTGACTTCATAAAACAGAAGGTATTTGCGATTATTCCGGCTGGAGTGAGCTAAGAGGTGTCCCACAATGCATCACTGCTGAATATGCAAATAACCTGGGTCAGGGATGCTGCAGCCGACTATTCTCAGGTTGCCTCGCTGGCCTAATGCAAAGCAGCGCAGGGAGTGCTCGATATATCATATATGTCACGTGATGGTGTCCAAAGGAGGATGGCAGTGTTACAGCACCGCTCGGTGAGGAGGAGAACCAATCCTGCATCCAGATCAGGTAAATATATTAATTGCTCAGTTTCAGCTCTGCATTAGGCTTAGGGAGGCTGTTTGCAAAATAAAAATAAAGATTCAGCAGGTAAAAGGGTAAAAGTCACTGGCCCAGAACGAGCATGCAGATCAGGTGCTTTGACTCTGGTCTGACTTCACTGGCTGCTTCTTGTAGGAGTGTGACTCAAATCCAACTAAAGCCAGCATGACAGCCTGGCACCTAAAATTGTTTATAAGGGAATGAAGATGGCAGCCTCCATATTCCTCTCACTTCAGGTTTCCTTCAATGTAAAATTCTACTGCAAGCCTCAATTTCGCAATGTTGCCAAAACTGTCTCCATACACAGCTATGTAATAAACTTGCGTGCATCACTGCCATCCATGCAGTGTACATATGTCATGCCACAGGGCCAGAACCTGTACATGCACCTCCATAACGCACAGCATGCAACACTTTCTAATAACGCCTCACGTTACACACAAACGCAACGTGTGCACTGAGAATGTTGCACAGACTTAGTATTGCTGTGCGTTAGTCCACGTTAAAACATTTTCTAACGTGCGACTTTAACGTCACACTGTGAAAGAGCCCTAAAGGTTATTATGCTGTTTATCTTTAGAGCAGAGAGAGTAAGTTCTGAGCTAATACATCAAGAGCAGAACACGTCACCATAAACAAAATGCTTCTAAACATACATACCTGAACTTTCAGTAAAAAGCAATGAAGGAGGTACGGTAACTCATTTTCCACAGTATATGTAGAGTTTGGGGGTATTTTAAATAAATGAAATGTACTACTACCACAACTGAAGGGAGAGGTACATGAAAGCTGTCATGTTTATTTCCTTTTAAGCAATACCAGTTGCCTGGCAGCCCTGGTGACCCACTGCCTCTAATACTTTCAGTCATAGACCCTGAACAAGCATGCAGCAAATCAGGTGTTTCTGACATGATTGTCAGATCTGACAGATTAGCTGCATGCTTGTTTCTGGTGCGATTCAGACACTTTTGTAGCCAAATGGATCAGCAGGGCTGCCAGGCAACTGATATTGTTTAAGAGAAAATAAACATGGCAGCCTCCATAGTCTTCACACTTCAGTTGCCCTTTAAATGATGAGCCTTCAGTTAGGCCTGAAGGCTTCTGCGTCTGGATTGCAGTTTTGTTGAGCGCCAACCTATAATCTTGAAGTCCCTGAGGGTAGCTTTATACTGACAGCACTATGCAGTCCATTCACTTACAGCGCAACTTTCCCAGTCCAGATGCTACTGTGCAGTAAAAGGGTGATTCAGAAATACAGTAGCTGTGAAAAAAAAAATGAAGACCAACAATGAGTAGTCACCATAGCAACCAGTCTAATTTCATTTTTTATGGAAAAAATTAAACAATACATTTGAATGGTTGCTATTGGTAACTGAATTTTTTTAGAAAAGCTCAGAAAAAATAATAATTGCAAATCAGTTCCTGGAATGAAATGAATTCTTACTTTGTTTATAGATTCCGCACTGTATATAGAAAGATGTCAAAGAGCAGTCCTGGGAAAGGGCACAGCAACCACAGACAATGCTACTAAAACATAATAAAGTCAGTAGCGGCTGACAGTTGTTTAGCATAAATTCTACGTAACAGGCTTTCTATAGAAGCATGTCCATGCTAGTTCATCCTGTGTTGGGGCACAAAAGTGGCTTTAACCATCTCCTGGCACAAGAAGGAGGATGTAGTGTTCGGAAATGCCTGCAAGTACTCTGGCCCTGTTCACAGAATAACTTCAGCTGTCACATATAATCTGTCAGGCTCCCTACCACTGTTGTGTACAGCTGTGAGCAGAAGACTGGAATGGAGATTGGCAAACTGTGACCCCGTTCCAAATTCCACAACAGAAGGAGCCCTGAAGCCGGGCACATCTCTAGCCAGCTCCCTGAAAATATGTGACAGCCACGCTCAGCTGCAACTCACCCACAGAGCTCATGACAGCAAATACCTCAGCATACACCAACAAGCTCTTTATTACTTTACAGAAATGTGACCAACAAGACCTTCATTACCTGACAGAAATGTGAGAAAACATTCACACTGACTGTACAATTTAAAGCCCTTGTCCAGGGAAATTGTAGTCAATATCCAGCGAATAGTTTTATTTTTATTTTTAATACAGTAGTTAAAAAGGGGTTAAAGGGACACTAGTAAAAAAAATCATTTTTACTCCCCTGGGGCTACTACCAGCCTCCTGCAGCCGTCCCGTGCCCTCACAGCCCCTCGCTAATCCTCCTGTCCCCCGCATCCAGCTACTTTCGATTCGCCAAAAGCACTGGCGACGCGTAGTCTTCTTCACGTTACAATAGCGCTATTGCAGACAGGAACGCGAAGGAGACACGTGGGCAAAACTGCGCAGGAGCAGTGAACCTGTTGGTTGAAATGGAAAGTAGCTGGCAGCAGGGGACAGGAGGATTCGCGAGTAACTGCGAGGGCATGGGACAGCTGCAGGGGGCTGGTAGAAGCCCCAGGTGAGTAAACATTTTTTTTTACTAGGCTTAAAGGGAACCTATACTGAGTAAAATTATTTAAAATAAACACATGAGGTAACTTCAAATGAACATTATATTGTTACCTTGCCATCAGTTCCTCTCAGAAGCTCACCATTTTCTTCTGACAATGATCCCTTCCAATTCTGACAATATTTTGTCAGAACTGAAATAGATCAGTTGCTGTCAGTTACAGCTGAGAGGAGAACTGATGTGTCCATGTTTCCCTATGGCTCAAGTGGGCAATATTACAGTTTAACTGTGTGCTGACCAGGAAACTGTTATGGGGTAATGGCCATTTTCAAAATGGAGGACAGAGAATTCCATTGATCACAGTGGACAAACAAGACACAGGAGAGGAGAAAGAGATTGAGGAGTAGACCACACAGCAGGTAAGTATGACTTGTGTATGCTTATTTTGACTTAATTTTCAGTACAGGTTTTCTTTAAGAATCTCTTTAAAGACACTGGAGTATTAGCGCCAACATCTTCTGCAATGCTGTAAACAGTATATAGTCTTATCACTTAACTGTCCCCTCAAGCTACATACACACGTTCAACAAGCGCACAACATGCAAATGACCACCCGCATGAGACGACGAAACGAACGACCTGATGTACTCCACAACCTGTATGTCCACACATCCGGATGGATAAACTACCAACTCATTAGTGGATAAACTACCAACACACGATAGTGGAACAACCGACTACACATTGAAAACGAGTACAAGTTGTTTAACAGTCGTTCACACGACTTGTACACACGGACCATCTACACAATATCAGATAACCGTAGGCCAACATAGATCCGACAGTTGGATCGGGCGCAAGCCCTGTTATCAGTCACTCGTCAAGTTGTTTACACACGTACACGCACCTGATTGTCGTCCAACAGTCTAAAACGAACTAAAGTCGGATGACAATCAGGCAGTTTTGTTGAGCTTGTGTACAGGTCTTCAGAGGGGCTCACAATCTAATCCTTACCATAATCTAGGGCAGAGACGTCAAACTCAATCACGTAAAGGGCCAAAATCTAAAACATATTCCAAGTCACAGGCTAAATGGTTTATAAGATTTAACATTTATTGAACAGTCTCAAACTAAGTGGCGTAACTGTAGCGACTGTGGGTGCCCGCTCCTCCCTCTTCTGCAGAGTAGTGCTTTGGAGCAGTTTAATATATACCTGCTCCAGTGCTGCTTTCTGACAGCCACATGCTCCATGCTGCATATCTCCTGCTCCAAATGCATGTCACCCGATTAGGAGTTTGCAGTATGGAAGCAGAAAGCGTGCAGCAGCTGGGAGGTACAGAAGAGACTTGACACATTGCTGGAGCAGCTCATTATTACACTGCTCCACCACTCTGCTATGTGGGGTGTGGGGAGAGGAGGTGTGCAATTGTGTGCTTTATCAGTCATATGGTGGGTTTGGATCCCAGGAGGGGGTCCCTTGCAAATTTCACTGGAGGGTCCCGTGGGTTGTTGCAGCACCCTGGCTTACTTCAGTGAGTTTAATCTCAATACAGGGTCACTTTAACTATAACACAGATGACAATAATCCTGTGGTGTACAGATCACAGTAATATGGAACTCACTAAAAAGAAATCACTAGTAGCCAGTTCCACGGACAAGTAAAAAAAAAAATGCTGAAACTTAAGTACCTGTAACAGCAGCTAGTTCATTCAGACAGTTGGATTGCATCACTAAGTTGCTCAAAAACTGTAAAGCCGGGTTCACACTGCACTAACAACAAAGTTCAGCAAGTCTGAACGGAACAGATCCGCACACCTGCTGACGGATAGCTATTTAAGTTTACTGACAAAAATGTATTAGCTGGTTGCAGACTGAAATGGAAAGATAGTATTTAACAACAATTTAGTGCAAAAAGACATGCCCCTGATGAGCCACCTGTGACGAAATCGATAGGGCGGAGCGGCGTGGAGGCGAGATTGACCTAAGAAGGGACCCCCAGAACACCGAGCGCGCGGCGGTGATTGGGATAGAGCCCAGTAGGACGGAAACCTGCCAGCCTAGGCCATCATTACGGGGGAGAGCCCGTTGGTAAAACTCTGAGCGATTTTAAATCCTGGAACATGTGAGTGCATTGGTTTTTTAATAAATTCATTTTTAAAAACGTTATTATGCTATGTGGAGTTCTTCCTTCTGAGGTGGTTATATACTGAAGAACTTGTTTGAGAGGAGGTCTGCTGATATTGCCTAAGAGGTGGGGGACGACCCGGGAACTGTCCCAAGGCTTATACTGACCGGTTGGTCAGTGGATGCGGTGAGTGGCACACAAAGGGTGTGGTGGTGGCCATCTCTGTATCATTGAGGAATCTTTTACCCTATGAAAATTGAACTTTCGCATACTGTGGGCTTGACAGCCTGAATTTGTGGACTTTTGCTTGTGAACTTATGGTCCTGATTTTCACTGGTCTCCTATTCTCATGTCAACAAGGAGTTTACCTCTGTGATCCCATTTTATATATATTTATATGCAATTGTTTGGGGTTCTAAACACGCCGTGAGCGCCTGCCTCTTTGAATTAATAAGCAAAAAGACATGTGCCTCACCCATTAACATTTATGCCAATGTTCACTTCATTTGCCTGAGGTGCTGTTACAAAGAATCACACCGCTAAACGTAAAACAAATAAGCAAGCATTGAGATAAAGCTTCTAGTGACCAGTGTAGGAAGGGGTTAACTGCTATCTCAGGAATAAAAATTCAATCATTTGATGAGAATCCACGTGAGCGCCTCTCTTCCCTCAGGCATATGTTTCTGGAGATGAACACCCTCCCAGTATACACACCCTCTACCGTTACTAAAAAGCTTACAAATGAACTGACTTCTGCTAAACCATTAGTGAGATGAAGGAGTAAATGCTATTAGGAGCAGTCCTACTAGTTTTTTTATATCTAAACTGTCTACAATTAGCGACTACCTGTTATTCTAGTTACTTTTTCGCACCACTTAGTTCAAATCCGTTAATAACTTGTAATCTCAACATTACTACCAGTAAGAATCGCCCTTAATTGTTTACAATTATCCATTCAACATATTGTTAGCTGCTCACACAATGTACATCTGCAGGAATAATCCGGCACGCTGCTGCTTACAGGACGGCAGCTAGAGATCCTAAATCCCAACAAGTCGATGGTTTGTAGCCTGCAACTGTACATCAGATTGGAGATAATCCCATTGCTTTCTCTGCTCATCCAAGAATATGTTTATAAATGTGCTAATTTCCTTAAGGAGAATCGCTGAGTCAGACTTCTATTTATCAGACCATCTGTGCTCGTGGAGTTGAGGATATGGGCTTAGATGTGTGGTCTTGTGTGAGCACATAAAAAAACACAGCTAATGATGCATGCGATTCTACACCGAGCAGGAAGTTCACAGAACCTGTTCTGCCTTCAGCTGGGTTAGTCTGATCATTCCCCTCCGTGCTGGAGGGTTACATAACGTCTAGAATCTCAAATTCTAGTAGAAAGGTACAGGAAGGATTCCTCATTAAATAGCATTTTCCTTATTACAGAACAGAAGTTAATACCTGCCAGAGCAGGATCGTCCACCAGGCATCCTAGGCAGGTGCTTGGGGTCTAGCGGGAGTCAAGGGGCCCACCTGCAATTTTCTTTTACCTCTTTACACTTCAGCTTACCAAATGTAACGCAAGGGGGCCCAAATTCTACTACCTTGCTAAGGCCCCATTACTTCTTAAAGTGAACTTTAACTGAAAAGTAAAAAAAAAGCATTTCACTTACCTGGGGCTTTTACCAGCCCCCTGCCGCCACCCTGTGCCCTCGCCGTCTGGAACGATGCTCCTGTCCCCTGCCGCGGCTAAGTTTAGTTTTTGGCAAATCGGCCAGTTGCCGGTCCACTGCGCCTGTGCAACCCTAGCCACACACGGCCTCGCTCGCGCTCACATTGCCATCCTGCACATGCGCAGTACGTGAACTTAGCTGCGGCGGGGGGCCGGAGAATTGCTCCAGGACGGTGCAAGCACAAGGCGGCTGCAGGGGGCTGGTAGAAGCCTCATAAGTGAAACACTTTTTTTTACTTTTCAGTTACGGTTCACTTTAATTCATCTATGATACCTGCATATAGATCAGCAGATCACTCTATTACTATGTTATCAGAGGTCTGTACTATATGTAAGCAGGAAAAGGGTTGCCCAATTCAAATAAGAAAGAAGTATTTTTTCTTTATGTAGAAAGAACACACGGGTACATTGTAAAGCTGATGTGTTATTATGCAAATGCCTACGGCAGTGGATTATTGAACAAGGAAAAGGATCCTGTGTCAAGCATCCGCTGTACCGTGCACAGCAGGAGTCAGATGCAGTGTGGGCCTAGCCTAAATGTCACTTTTCTCTGTACAGTAAAGATTCTGCAAATAATATTGTTTGGTCATATGACTTGTAGCAACTAAGTTGAAAGAGAACAGCAGGATACATAGCCGGGCTGCAGCTGCAGCTTGGTTCAGCAATATCTTGCTCTTCAAATGTCAAAAAGGAGGGGAAGACACAAAAAGGGCATATATATGCAGTAAGATGGGTTAAGCAGTGTGTTAAGTCTTACTGTGCAATGAGCAGTGAAGAACACCATACATTACATGCAATGCATTATGCTACTCGTCATGCGGCAAGACTTTTCGCACGTAATTCTGCTTAATGCAGTTTACTGCATACAACCCAAACACTGAATAATATGAGAATACCGTATCCTATAACAATGAATGTCTCCCGACTAGGCGCTTTTAGATCCCTTGCACACTGCGTTGCACCGCATTACTGTTCCCTGCCGCGAGGGCCATGCAAGTCTATGGAGACTTGCACACTCCACGTGATGTGAAGTGGTGCTGCAGCACACTACCGCATGATCAGTGCCTACAGCACAGATTATGCAGTAATGCACGTCAATGGGTAACGCAGTAAATGTGCATGAGAGGCGCGCAGTGCAATGCAGCATACATGCACAGACTGACAGGAATTCCAGCGCCGAGCGCGTCACTAGCCGGAGGGCAGTGCTATGCATATGACCCTGTTGCTGTACCATTTGGATTTGTCCATTCTTTGCTTAGTGTACCCCAATAGGATTGCAGAAGTGCCATGGGCAGAAGCAGTCCGCACTTGAGGGGTCCATAGCTTTGTAATGCATCAGGCAACACAAAATGCTGTAATAAGTGCCAATCGTGGGAGATGCACAATATACCTATAATCAATGGAAATATTTTGGTTGTTTTTTGCTTTTATTTTCCCCATCAATAAACTATGTTTAGCAAAGAAAAAAAAAAAAAAGCAAACCCGGTTTTGTAGCAAAGAGAACTAATATATTTTACTGTGTAGTATGGATACAGAGGCGCGAAAAGAATAAAATAATCAAAATAGTTTAAAACATGAGTGGGCAGTGGTGGACTTACCTCCTCCAAGCAGACACGAAAATTGCCAATGTGTTTGTCAAAAACAACAAGTTTATTTACATACTCCGGGGGAACAATGCAACGCGTTTCGCAGGTTTGAGCCCACTTCATCAGTCAACAACAACAGAGCAATAGCATATGTGGTCAGTAGAAGAGCCAGGCACCTCTGTCCTGCTTGGAGGAGGCAAGTCCACCACTGCCTCCTCAAGTTTTAAACTTTTTAGATACTTGTATCCTTTTGGTGCCTCTGTATCCATACTACGCTGTATCAAGGGCAGCACGGTGGCGTAGTGGTTAGCTCTCTCACCTTGCAGCGCTGGGTCTCTGGTTCGAATCCCAGCCAGGGCACTATCTGCAAAGAGTTTGTATATTGTCTCCGTGCCTGCGAAGGGTTTCCCCCGGGCACACCGGTTTCCTCCCACATTCCAAAAACATAAGGATAAGTTAATTGGCACCCTCTAAAAATTGGCCCTAGACTACAGTACTTACACTACATAATATATAGACATATGGCAATGGTAGGGATTAGATTGTGAGCTCCTCCTGCGTAATATGTCGGCGCTATATAAATACTAAATAATAAAAATAATAATCAAGTCTACCCCTGGTGGAGGGGTGTTACCCCTTTTTTCCTCATCTACGGGGAGCGACTTCTTAATCCTGAGTGGGGTCATGTCTAATCTCCCCACCTGCCTATACAGTGATTGCCTTTGAGATAACCCTGCTTTGTGAGTATAGCTTATTACTCTATCATACTTCATTTCACCTACCAGTACATACTACACTATATTTGGCCCTTGGTGTCCCTACTTTGTGTAATATATTTTACTAGCTACAGTATATCTATTCAATTAGTAAACCACAGTAGAGTCCAAATTTCAGCAGTACATTTTAGAAGGTCCAAATTGACCTCAATAGTTGCAAAGCCGCACAAGCACTTTAGATTTTCCCACCCAACATGACATTATTATTATCAGTAATGCCACAGAGTGTCTTTCTGCACATAGCACATTAAAAAAAAAAAAAAACAACTCCCCACGCATTGTATATTGCCATTGTCCTACTGACTGCACATACCATAGAGTGTAGCAGCTGACATTATAGAAACCAAGAAAAGCTTAGCAAGGTCATCAACCTAAGGATGTTATTTATGATCCCAAGCAAAAGCAGGTGGAGTCTTTCAACTTTCAAAGTTTGCAAAACTGAAAGATTCCATGCAACACCGAGAACAATGACTGATACGGATTTAAACAGGAAGTATTAGCTTTTCATAGAAAACTGTTTAGCAGGACATTGAAATCCTGTATGTCATACATACTAAACTGGCTGGGAAACACACAGACAACCTAATGTCTAGAAATAATGCATCCTAATGTGTTTGTGTTGACAGGTGTTTCCAGAGCTTTGCATTTTCTAGGCATTTTGAAAGGGTTCAGGCATTTTATTTCATTTCCTGGGAAACTGCAGCTCCAGTTTGTGATTTTAAAACGCACAGCCACAGACTACAATACATTTAAAAATACAGTGCACAAGATTTTTGTATTGCCTCTTAGCACTATAGTGCATCAGGGTTTAAAAGGAACCTGAAATAAGTGGAATACGGAGGCTGACATCTTCATTCCCTTTTATAAACAATGCTAGTTGCCTGGCTGGCATACTGAGCTTTTGGCTTTCATTGTTTCTGAGTCACATGCCTGCAACTAGCATCTAGCCAGTTAAGCCAGACCCCAGCTAAGGTGCCCCTTCACCCCCTCTATAGTAACAATACATGATGTGTCTGTACAGCACTCTGCACTGGACTGTCACTAACCCGAGGGATTGGTTTCCAAAACCAGTGGCAAGTGGTAGTGGAAACAGAAGGGTGCTAACGTTCAAAAGTAAAACCACTGCCCTGCCATCTAAAGTCACATCTGGCAACAAGAGCTGCAGAGAACAAACACTGACCACTTTCTAAGTTAAAACACACCTGAGAGGCATATGGAGGCTGCTATGTGTACCGTATATACTGGCATATAAGCCGAGGTACCCAAGTTTCCCTCAGAAACAAGGAAAAAGTGATTGACTCGCGTATAAGCTCCCTCCACAGTAGCCTGATGTGTCCCCAGTGCAAGTCAGCCCCTCTCCCCATAGCCAAATGATACAGCTGTGTTCCCGATCATTGCACCACTGACACGTTTACGCTCCACTACACAAGCCAGGGGAGACAGGTAGTTTTGAGCAGCGCACTCTGAACACTGCGTTGCAAGGGATGTGGGGCACGGACACAGCAGGGAGCAAGCTGGCAAGAGCAGGATCACTAGTGCACAATCCTTAAGTTCCTCTGCCAGTAACAAAATCTGCTCCATCATCCGTTCTACTCCACTGACCCGCATATAAGCAGAGGGTGTAACTTTTCAGCACATTTTTTGTCCTGAAAAATTAGGCTTATATGCAAGTACATACAGTATTTCTTTTTAAATTGCCTGGCTGTCCTGCTGAGCCTCTATCTTCAATACTTTTAGCCATAGGCTCTGAACAAGCATGCAGATCAGGAGCTCTGACATAACCTCCCTAGCGGTATTAACTTTCCTGGCGGTAAGCCCGAGCTGAGCTCGGGCTATGCCGCGCAGGAGGATAGCTCTGCCTCTAGTGGGGCGATTCGCCCCATTCAAAGTGCTGTACGCGCAGCTAGCACTTTGCTAGCCGCACGTACAGCTCGATCGGCGATCGCCCGGAAGCAGCGGCGGAAGAGGCCCCCCCCCCGCCAGAGCCCTGCGCTGCCCGGACCAATGAGTTCCAGGCAGCGCTATGGGCTGGATCGGAGGCGTCTGACGTCAGGGCGTCAGCTGACGTCCATGACGTCATTCCGATCGTCGCCATGGCGACAGGAGAAGCCAAACAGGGGAACGGGTTATATACGCATTCCCCTGTTTGCTACTGATGCCGGCGATGATCGCACTAGAGGGACGCATGCGCCCTCTAGTGGTGTTTCATGTAGCTACCACTCTGGTAGCTTTACATGAAACAAAAACAATTTTTTTTTTTTAAAAATGGATTTCTGCCTAATTGGCAAAAAAATTAACCGTCAGGAGGGTTAACAGTTATACACCTCAATACAAAACATGCTGTGAACAGTATTGACATGCATACGCGTCAATACTCTCCTGCACTGTATACTAGACCCTTGCTTGACACATTTTGGCAAGTTAAACGGAAAAAAAAAAGGTTAGGGAAATTAATTGGATCACTTTTTGCACAGAAAAATCATCAGGACTACCATACAACTAGTATTGTTTAAAAGGAAATAAATATGGCATCTACTATATGCCTCTCACTTCAAGGGTCCTTTAAAAAAAAAAATCTATGACTACCATTTATCCATCACAGATAAGCGTTGTAAGGACACTGCTGCTTATATCCTTTACAATCAGCACAAACATAAACATGACAACCTGTTTGTTGGATAGCGTACTGTTAAGGCTGCTGTCTGATGTTGGATTAGAGCCCTTAGAGCTCCAAATCCTGGCTGAAGCCTGGAACGACACCAGCAAAGAGTCTTTGGGCAAGGCTCCCTAATGATTCTGGTTGCCCATGGAGCACTTTGAGCCTGCCAGGAGAAAAGAACGATATAAAAGTTCTGTGTCTTGTCTTTGTTGGTAGAACACAACACTATCCTAATGTATGAGGTCACTTTCTAGGCTTGGCCATCTTAGGCCTTTTAACAAAAGCACAATTCAGACTCCCATTTGCTGGTCACGAAGCATCTTTCCACTGCAATTTGATGTCCAAGACAGAAGCAAAATACATTGCATAAAGCATCTGCCACTGCCAGACACAACACCAATTAAGCCTAGTCAGTGTAAACGATGTCACATAAATTAGCAGTCATATTTTTACTTGGTGTTCCGTCAATGACAAGGTAAACCAGCTTTTTATTTTAGTGCAAGCCCAGTCTACAGCTATATAGTCATGCTAGGTGGTTGATCGGAGAAAAAAAAATTGTGAATGCAGGTACGACTAATCAATTCAGAGGACAGTAATCTAAGTATGTGTATGAGGACCTGAACTCTTGCACAGGAAAGAAGGAAAAACAGAGAAATCCTCGCTGTGTGTGTTTATAGAGAACAGCCTGTCTTATTCTCCCTTCTCAGCAAGTAAGGTGCTAGGGTAATTTGAGCTGTCTGCTGACTCTGCTGAATTTTAAGCTAATATGTCAACACAGGAGGTTAACCCTTTCTGTGCTCCTAGGATACCAGGAAGCAACCACTCTGCAGAATCTCAGTAGGAGGTCTATAAACTGTAACAAAGAAATGTTTTTCTTTAACGGTTATTATGCGGTTGCTTATCTTTCAGAGGCTGGCAGTCCTGCTGATCTACTTGGCTGCAGTAGAGTCTGAATCATACACCTGAAACAAACATGAGCTAGTATAGCCAAACCTCTGATATGCATGCTTGTTCAGGGGATATGGCTAAAAGTATTAGAAGCAGAGACAGGACAGCCATGCAATTATTATTTCAAAAGGAAATAAATATGGCAGCCTCCATATCCCTCTCACTTCTTTTAAGTTTTTCCTAAAGGAGGGACAGTTGTCAAGTTTATTTTAATTCAACAATCCTGAATGTGTTCAGTCTCCAGCGCCTAATGATCTAATTTGATTTGATCAGCTGATTGAGTAGATAACGTAAGCAACTATTTCCGCTCATGGGTGATATGGATGTTGGCAAACGTTGTGCCTTAATGTGAACCCAAATTGAGAGGGATATGGAAGCTGCCATATTTATTTCCTTTTAAACAACACCAGTTGCCTGGCAGCCCTGCAGATCTATTTTTCAGCAGTAGTATCAGAATTACACCAGAAACCAGCATGCAGACAATCTTGTCAGTTCTGACAATATTGTCAGAAAGTTCAGAAACATTATCTGCTGCATGCTTGTTTAGGGTCTATGGCTGAATGTATTAGA
The DNA here is from genome assembly GCF_040937935.1 of Hyperolius riggenbachi. Classification (NCBI taxonomy): domain Eukaryota; kingdom Metazoa; phylum Chordata; class Amphibia; order Anura; family Hyperoliidae; genus Hyperolius; species Hyperolius riggenbachi. The sequence goes on along the minus strand of NC_090652.1, from coordinate 224,788,221 downwards.
AGAAGAGAATCAGCAGGACTGCCAGGCAATGGGTATTGCTTCAAAGGAAATAAATATGGCAGCCTCCATATCCCAATCCCCTCGGGTGTGAAGTGAAAAAAAAAAGTCAGATACTCACCTATGGAGAGGAAGATTCTGGATGTTATCGAGCCTTCCAGGTCCTCTCTTGGTGTCCTCATTCCAAAGCTGTCACCCCTGTTGCCGGTATTCGACCAACTGGTCAAATACACCTTCAGGGGTCCTCGGAAGGCTCCGGAAGTAGTGTGTCCCCGAATGCTTCGAATTATGGACAGCTCCTTACCACCCGAGCGCAGTACAGGGCCACCCGTCTTTATAGACAAAAATACTTCCAAAGCTTTTTGAGTGCTCCAGGAAGTTGCAAATTTGAACAGGGGGCAGCACCGGAGCGAGGACACCCTCTGAGAGGAGAGGGAAGGCTCTAGGAGATCCAGAGCTTTCCCACTCCATAGGCAAGTATCTGGCTTCACATTTGCTTTAAAGGAATTGGGGTTTAAATGCATAAAGTGTTCTCAGATTCCCTTTAGTTTAAAGACCAGAAACCATCCAGTATGAAAGAGATGCAATAAAATGGAAGCTCGTAAAGGTGGCAATTACTTTTTCATATCACTGTAGTGTTTTGCCCAATTTGTCAAGCAGATGCATAGAGAAACCATGACAGCATTCACACACAGCACTGCAGGAGGGGAGACAGTAATGCACACAACGGAACAGCTGATCAAATAATTCCTGGCCAGAAATATCCCCCACACACAGATCTGGGGGCACCTACAAGTAAAGTACGCCTGCACCCTGTGTGAGACAGCACTTCATGCAGCACACATGCCGCTACACTCAGTCATAGCACTGCTGACTCAGAACAAAGCACTACAGCCTAATCTCATGTTCTGCATTCTGCTGACATGTGAAAAGGCAAGATAATATCCAAATAAACTCTTGTGACAGGAAAAGCCACTCATATAATATCATGAAATACAACTGAATGTCTTTTACTATTAATACCAGCAGGCATGCATGATTTCTCTTCACTGCTATGATTGCCATGGCAACAGTGTAGGCATGGTGGGCAAAAGCATATATTAAATGGTTTATTCCCTTCCAAAGGGGTCATAGTCCCCCTAAACTGATACTTTAGGGCCCATTCAGAACTCTGCACTTTGCTATTCACGTATGCTTTGGGAGCATTTTAGACAGTGCTTTTATTTATTTGATAAAAACACAATTGTGTGTGCTTTATGTGTAGAAAATGCAACAAACAGGCAGATGTGTGAATTAAGCCCACGAGTTATGTGTGGGCACAAACCGGCTCAATCACTTACAAGCTTCGTATGACCTTGAAGTGTGCTCGGAATCTACTTGATGAATTCTCCACAAACTAACATAGAAACACCTCAATGAGATTTTAAATACTTATGAAAGTAGAAACCAAGAAGAAACGGCGGCGTGTCATTCAACCCACCAGGTGATACACACATCAATTTTCCCGTTCGACTCCCAGCAGATTTGATCACAGTGATTGAATCTGCTGGGAATCTACTGCAAGACATGTTTGTTTTACAATCATTTGAACAACTTGGGCCTAAAAATCAAAATTTAAAAAAAAAAAAAATATTGATCTGACAGGACAAGGAAATCTCTGTCCCCTACCGGGGATGGGGCAGCAGCTGCGGTAGATAGATGGCCCATAACGTTGCAGTGCATTTACAGCCAGATTGCTACGGCTGTAGCACGATCTAGACCAGGCATGGGCAAACCCGGCCCTCCAGCTGTTACGGAACTACAAGTCCCACAATGCATTTGCCTTTATGAGTCATGACTGTGGCTGTAAGACTCCTGCAATGCATTGTGGGACTTGTAGTTCCTTAACAGCTGGAGGGCCAAGTTTGCCCATGCCTGATCTAGACGCAGAGTTCCCCAACCCTGTCCTCAAGGCCCACCAACAGTGCATGTTTTGCAGGAAACCACAAACATGCACAGGTGAGGTCATTAGTGTCTTAGTAGAGCCGATTACCTACCTCTGTGGATGTATACGAAACATGCACTGTTGGTGGGCCTTGAGGACAGGGTTGGGGAACACCGAATTCTAGAGGATCACCCCAGCTCATCCTCCCACTTCCCCTCGCCATGCAGCAAGCAACAAATACTAATCAACAGAGAGCCAAACAGCCTGTTAGTACTAGGAAAGGTCATTATGGATCTAAAGCCTGGGCTGGAGAAGGCCCAGAAGCCAAGTAACCAAGCCTCCTAACAAATTACAGCTATTGCTTTTGAATCTATTTCTTGTCCCTCAACCTGACTCAAAGGTTTTCTTCTGCCTCCTGGATAGCAAAGAATGGCTCCTGAATTACACATGACTCTGTCCTACTCTAGCCTAAGCCTCCTAGAACAAAGAGCATATCAGCCTCTGGCTATGCTGTCACACCCGCTTGTGAGTGTTTCATCCAAAAATAAAATTTGTGTAATGTTTTAGCAGTTCACTGGAAGCAGAGGAGGCAACTCGATTGCTCCAAAACTCACAAGTTCAACCTAAGTGTCCCCTTCTATGTCTGTGCTTTCTCAGAAGTACTAAGAATTTGGTTCATAAGCACTGAGATGGTATTTTAACATTAGCAAAATCCAGTTCTCACATCCCTATGCCCCTCAGCAAACCCGTTTAGGTAATGGATAGCATTGGACAGCAATTCAGGTTTTTTGTTGTTGCCGTTATAAAAAGCTTCAGTTTCACTATTTGCATGCTGTAAATTTTCAGTTAAGCTAAACAAGCAATTTACTGTACTTCACAATCTTTAATAAGAATGCCTCTAAAGTGCAGACTTTAACAAGCCATGATTATTATATTATATAGCACCAACATCTGTAGCACTGGCCAAAGCACAACCCAAATGGTACCTATTTCGTGTACAGCGATTTCTGGACAGGCGATAGGTAACATACTGATCCATCCATGGTGACCTTTGCCAAGCTATTGTACTGTCTCATGGACAGAAGGGAGACTGGACTGGGAAGTCCTCTACTGTGGCGGAATACAACAGCAACTGGCTGAAACGCCTGGACACACACCAGATTGTGTTACGATTCATGTTATATCATCTCCTGCCTGCTGGTGGTGGTATTGAGTCGGACTGCCTTGGACTTCCACTATCCACCAGCAGGTGGCTTATCATTACATTTAAGGACTTGCAGTTCTTTGTATGGCCTGCAGAGGCCTCTAATGTGTCCCTGATCAATTACCACCAGCTGCTTCCTGTTACATGGACTATATAAATCTGCCTCTTCCTCCAAGTCAATGCCAGAACCTCCTTTGTTATAGGTCTGAGTCTCTGGTCACCTCTGTTACCTGATTCCTTGTGTTCTGTGATCTGATTACCTGTTGCTGACCCTTTGCTTGTCCTGACTCTGCTTCTGTTTATTCCTCTGTACCTCGCATGTATCTGATTACCTGTTGCTATCTCTGATATTCCGTTTTGACCTGTCTTTGCCTGCTCCCTTTGATACTGCGTTAATAATATATATATATATATCTCCTGCACGCCGTTTGTAAATAGATTGATCGTTAGTCAGGGTTTTGGTTGTACGTGTGCACACTGTTTTGTTTGGTTTGCGGGAGATTCACTGTATATATTGTTTGCATATGGTTGCATTTTATTTGCATGAGTTGGTTCATAATACACCTTTTTTGCACATTCCTGTTTCAGTGTCAATGTTTCTGCAAAATGTGGTCATTCCTTGCCATTCCTGTTTGTTCCGTAACAGACTGTCACATCTGACCATAAATAATTGCAGGACAAACTTAGCTGGCCACTAACGGTCCAATTTCTAGCGAAAAATCGTTCGAGCGATCAGAAATTCTGATCGGACGAAAAATTGTTCCCTACACCATCAACTAACCAATCTTTGCTTCCTATCTATCACGACCACCAAGAAAATCCAAATTTTCGTTCGACGAAAATTCATTCGGGTGACATTTTTTTCACTCGTTCATAATCGATTGTGTCCACCAATGGAGATTATTTACAACCAATCAGATCAGAATTTCTGATCGCTCGAACGATTTTTCGCTAGAAATTGGACCATTAGTGGCCAGCTTTATTTTATTGGGAAAGTCTGGTAATAATTTTAATAATGAAGGAAATCTTCAGTGTCAACACCTGGATACACAAAAGGTGCAACGTCAAGCCAAAGAAAGGAACAACTGGGTCTCCATCAGGATTTGGGCCTGTGTAGGCCAGTTTATTGAACTAGTGCCACAGTACAAAAGCTCAACAACAACAACAACAACAACGTGCTGGTAATACTTTTAAGGCTACTCCAGTAAAAAAATAAAATAAAAAAAATAAAAAACTCAAAATATTATAATAATATAATAATAGGCTTATGACAATATACACAAGGCATATGACACTGATAATTCTACAGACAGGACAATGCAAAAGCCAGACCATGCCCAGGTAAACAATACCTGTGTTCGGTTACACAAACAAATAAGACCACGTAAAACACATAGATGTTATAAATATCAAAAGACAAGAAAACTGTCAGAAGAACAAATCACCAGACAAGCTGTACTCCAGGTTCCTGAGGTCCAGGGAGGTCGGGCCTAGCAGACAGCAAGCCTCAGGTGTGAAAGGATATGTCTCCTGTTTCTCACCTCAGTCAGGGCTCGGATTTAGAAAGCAGAGGCCAGGTGTTCTGTGTGGTAACCATGCTAGCAACGTCTTCTTCACATGCAGAAATGAATTAAATATCACGGGGCCACATTACACAAAGTACCTGTCAGGTGTTTGTACAGCACATGTGATTTAGTCTGTAACAAAACGTTGTGTGTGAACCTGAATGTCCGGGTAAGCCATCTGAAGCCCAGGATCCTTGATGTAATCTAGAATGAGCTTACAGCCAGAGAAAAGTGTGTTTATTTATTAACCAATGCGCTCATTGTCTGCCAGATCAGCACTGCAGACAAGATCAAACACAGACAGCATAAAAAAAACTTCAAGGAAGGTGACACTGGCCCATTTCTATTTTCTTCCAATAAAACTGCTGATACAGGGCTGCCAGAGTCTCTCACATGCATCAAGCCTCAACAGAATGTGCACCGATAATGGCCCAAGTGATAAGACATAGCTGTTGTGTATGGAAATAAACACCATTTATAGATAAACTTCTAATAACTGTTCAAAGCAACGAAACAAAAAGTACTTCATTAAACAGGACTCATGAGAGCTGCAAGACTATGGATCTTGCCACTGCGGACTTGTTTTAGAATGTAAATTCAATACAACGGAAATAGTACAATAGAGATTTAAAGGACAACTAAAGTGAGAAGAATATGGACGCTGCCATATTTATTTGCTTTTAAACAATACCAGTTGCCTGGCAGCCTTGTGATCTATTTGGCTGCAGTAGTGTCAGAATACCAGAAACAAACATGCAACTAATCTTGTCAGATCTGACAATAATGAACATCTGGTCTGCATAAGCTTGTTCAGGGTCTACGGCTAAAAGTATTAAGCCCAATCTACACGATACGTTTCTTTGTACGATTCGATTACGATTCAATTTAATCCGACATGTCAGATCGGGATTCAATTCAATTCGATTTGCCATTGTTTTGCAATTGCAAATCGAACTGAATTGAATCGAATCCCGATCAGACATGTTGGATTTAATTGAATCGTAAATAGAATCATAATCGAATCGTACAAAGAATCGTATTGTGTAGATTGGGCTATAGTGGCAGAGGATCAGCAGGACTGCCAGGCAACTGGTATTGTTTAAAACGGAAATAAGTATTGCAGCCACCATATCCCTCTCGCTTCAGTTTTCTTTTAAATATTAGCAGAAATGTTCAGCCTGGTCTTAGAAACTGTACTCCAAACCTACTCAGAAATGTCACACACCATATAGAGCTAACTTCATAAAGCAGCAATGGAACAATCAATCCATTTATAATGTTTAGCTACAGATTTGCAATTCTCCATGTCATGGTTTGGGTAATTAGAATTAATCAACTTATTCAGGAAGCACTTTGTGATGCAATGTCCATTACTGAGGGGATCTGTACACTTGCCTGATTTGCGAGACACGTAGTGGAGGTAGAATGCCCTGCAAGTCTTCACTGGGGAGACAAGTCCGCCACTTCCTCCCTTTTTAAATAGTTTTATATATATTTTATCCTACACTGGTGCCGCTGTTTCGATAGTACTTCAATGTTCCACCCTGGTGGAGAGGCGTTACTCTTCAACAGAAAGTGACTTTTTACCTGACAGAAGACAGGCTAATTTCCCTACCTGCGCACACAGCGGTTGCCTAGAAGGTTACTTTTATGAGTAGCATACCTTTATGAGTAGCATTTCAATCTCATATTTATCCAATGTCAAATATACTACACTATAGTGGGCTCTCGATTGACACCTTTTTCAGTGTTCTACAAGTGGCTGTCATGCCATACCTTAAAGGGAAGGTCCAAGCTAAATAAGAAAAAACAAAATACACTTACCTGGGGGCTTCCTCCAGCCCCTGGCAGCCATCCTGTGCCCTCACCGCAGCTCCGGTGGCTACCGGAGTCCTGCGTTGCAGAAGCCAACCTCGCCAGGTCAGCTTCTTGTGTGTTCCACTGCGCGGGTCACGCGGTCTGGCCGACGTCATCAGGATTGTACTGTACAGACCTGATGACGTCGGTCAGACCACATGATCCGATTAGTTGTCCTTTAAGTTATAACTGATAGCAACTGATTAAGTGTAGACGGGGCTTTACAACGCGATGCGTAAAGCAGGATGCAATACACTACATGCAACACATTCTGCTTTACTCATTATGTGTAATGCTGGGAATACACGGGTCAATCTGGCGGCCGATTAGCTGCCGGATCGACCCCCGCCACATCCCCGCGGATCGATTACAGCTCGTCCCCGCCGGCGCTCTTTATCAGCTGCTCGATTCCTGCCATTGTCCACCGGCGAGAGTCGAGCAGCGTGATCGGACCAGCTGAATATTATCAGCTGGCCGGATCAGCTGCTCGATACAGTACAGAAACGTACCGTGTTTGCCCAGCATAAGGCTCGTTTTGCACTTACTCAGATGCTCTCAGTTATAGCCGAAAGGATGAGTATTTTCAAAGTAATGTCCACGTTTTCCTATTGACCAGTTCACACTACACGTATTTTAACTGAAGGCTTTTCACAATGCACTGCTAAGGAGTATGTAAATTTTGAGTAAAATCGCGTACAAATTTACACGCTCATTTTCACCAATCAGAAAAATCTTATTCGATTTTTGGACACGAAAATTTCACAATACAGTGGAAACATAGCCTCAAAGCAACACATTTCTAGTCTCACCTCTGAGTGTTATCTCTTATGTAAACATGTTTCTTTGCCCCTTATCTCTTATGTCTGTGATAAAACTCAGATTTCTTTTTTCAAACTAGCTAACGTGAAAAGGTCCAAGGGATAAAAAATGAGAGGGGAAATTCTGGAGTATTGGAGAGAACTCGGGACACTCCCTTGGTTTGTGAACCTTCCTGATGTTACACAAGGGTTGTTAGGCCACAGAAAATAAATTGTTTTTCAATTATCTATGTATTTGTGCAGGTGGTGAGAGAAGAGGGGGGCAAAGGGGGGAGAGTGCTGCAAAATCAATACACTTTAAGGCCTAACTTAAAAAAATGTTACATTTAAACAGCAATTAGGAGGATATGTGTACAGATAAAGAGTGGTGGACATGGTACCTGTTACAAGGGCCAAATGTGCTTGGAACAGCACTTGCTTTCTACCTGGATTCAGCTGCTGAGCAATCCAGCAAGGTAGGACCATGTGACAGACAAGATTGGAAGAACAGCAGAGGTCCAACATTTCCCTCAGAATCTTTGTACTACAGTAAAACCGGGGTATAGCTACCCCAGCACCATAGCAAGCGGGGAACTCTTCTCTTCCCCTTTCTGCAAAGTAGCTCAGCAAGGCATTACAGCAGCATACAAGGCCAGATTTATACTTTTGTGCCCCTAGGCCAGTAACCTGCAAACTTGGCTCTCCAGCTGTTAAGGAACTACAAGTCCCACAATGCATTTGCCTTTATGAACCATGACTACTGGCTGACTCCTGCAACGCATTGTGGGACTTGTAGTTCCTTAACAGCTGGAGAGCCACGTTTGCAGATCACTGCCCTAGGCCAAATATGTTGTGGCTCTATTTTATTGTGCAGTAGTTCCCCTCCCATGCCATGTGCAGCCCCCTCTTCCATGTGTATTATCCATGTACTGTAGCCCCTCTCTTTGATGAACAGCTCCCTTGAGCATCAGTTTCCCTTTATCATGTGTTGCTCCATTTCAGCCTTCTCTTTCATATGTAGCAGCCCCCCTTTCATGTCCAGGTGACCCCCTGCAATGCAGCCGCCCAAGGCCCTGGCGTCTGTGGCCTTACCAGAAATCCGGCCCTGGCAGCAAACACATCCCTTGCTTACATAGAGTGCACGGCTGGAGGGAGGAAAAGAGGACACCTGACACAGCGATGGAGCAGGTAAATATATTGCTATGCTGCGCTACACTGCAATGGGATGGGGGGGGCTTTGCTGACAGCATGGGGGCCACGGGAGAAATATTGGATTCTAGAGAGCAGGCTCCATGACATTTTCGCTAATAGGGCACCTTAGGTTGTTGTTACACTTCAGGTAGAAAACGTGTCTTCAAGAAGAGGTCATACTTTGTAGGTCAAAAGGAAGTAGATGTCAAGAAATCATCTCTTAGATGATATAATAGGCTCTAAAGATCTTAAAGCGAGCCCAAGGTGGGCTCGAAAAAATTAAAAAAGCCAATTCCTTAAGGTGGCCATACACTGGCCCGATTCGCGGCCGTTTCGACAGCAGATTCGATTCTGGGATCGAATCTGCTGCCAATCGTTCGCGCTAAACGTACCCGCCGATCCGATTTCCTCCCGAAATCAGATCGGTCCGTCGATCGCGCCGTGCGGGAAATTACCCTCGATCGCCCACGGGTAGGGTGCGCGTCGCTAGCGGCGGCCGATCCGATCAGGTATACATTACCTGACGCTGGCTCCCGGGCGTCTTCTCCGCGCTGCAACGCTCTGTTCCGGCTCCATCCCAGCGCTTCCTGTGTCACTGCAGTGACCAGGAAGTTCAAATAGAGGGCGCTCTATTTGAACTTCCTGGTCACGGAGTGACACAGGAAGCGCCGGGATGGAGCCGGAACAGAGCGGTGCGGTGCAGCGTGGAGAAGACGCCCGGCACCCAGCTCCAGGTAATGTATACGGGGGGGGTTCAGGCGGCAGGAGCAGCAGCTCAACAGATTGTGATCGGTTTCAGGCTGAAATCGATTCACAATCTGTTTGCAGTAAAGGCAGCCATACGATCCCTCTCTGATCAGATTCGATCAGATAGGGATCTGTCAGCTGGTCGATCTAATGGCAAATCGATCAGTGTATGGCTACCTTTACAGAACAGAACTAGTCACTGTGTCAGATGACACTGCCTCTTAGGGAATCCTCTCATTTTAGGCCATGCTGATACAGTTGCTGTAGTGCCAAAAGAAAAATACACACATACCTCCTTGATTGGTACACTGAACTGGGGACAAGCAGATCATTTAAGGTGGCTAATCTCTGGTGATTTGGCTATCACCTGTCATGATAAGACTGCATAGGGCTTTAGCAGTCAATCACCCACAACATTTGGGTAATACATTTCTGGTCTATGTGAACTAAAACATACCATAATTAAAAGACAATGAATATACATGCCAATGTTTCAGCCTTTACATTTTGAAGACAACATGCAATAGCAAGAATCTGATAATCAACTCATTTGGGTTTCAATACCACTTATATGCAGATGATGCACAACTGTACCTCTCCACCCCAGACCTTAACTCCCTCCTCACACGTGTTCCCGACTGCCTGTCTGCTATATCCTCTTTCATGACTTAAGACTTTATGCGAGTAAAAAAAAAAAATAACGAACAGTTTTCCACAGTCTCTATCTACTGTACCTCTCTGCCCGATATAACAATAAATGTTAATAACACCTCTATAACTTATGGAAAGCTCCCAAAGCACAGTGCTTAGGGGTAATATTTGACTCCTATATTTTATTCCTCACATTCACTCCCTACCAACCTTCTGTCATTCCAACTCAAAAACATATCTTGCATCCAACCTTTTCTCACTCAGGACACTACTAAACTGTTAGTACATGGTCTTATAATATCTTGTTTGGACTATTGTAATATACTGCTTTGTGGAATACAAACTAACAGACTGGCACCACTCCGATCTGTACTGAACTCGGCTGCTTGACTCCATCTTTCTTCTCGCTGAGTACATTTGAAATCGGCGCCGGTAGACTTGGCGCAGGATACAGCGGTATATGGCTGATCCTGCTTCTGCACAAGTCCGGGCCATTTTAATTACTATTCCCCCTCCAGGCCGCCATGGATAGTGTGGGAATGAAATAATTCGGCTTCCAGCGACTGCTGGAGGCCGAATTATTTTGTTTTTTAAGCAACTTCGGCTCCGTCTTCTGACGGAGCCGACGTTACTTACTGAGCGCCGCTATAGACTGATTCCCATTACAGTCTATGGCTGCGCCCAAATCTAGCAGCGCTGAAAAGCACTGCTCCGTGTTCTCACTCTTCCTCTGCTGCTCCTCTCTGTCAAGCTCTTCACTGGCTACCGATTAACCAGAGGATCCCCTTCAAACCCTTAATCCTAACCTACACAGCTCTCCACAATCATTCTGCCCTGTACATCTCCTCACTAGATTCAAGATACCAAGCCAATCACAATCTCAGATCTGCACATGACCTTCTTTTGTCCTCCTCTAGAATTACCTCCTTGCATTCACGTATACAAAATGTAACACCTGCTTCACCCCTCCTCTGAAATGCCCTTCCACAACACATCAGTCACTCTCCAACCTTTGATATCTTTACGTTTTTTCCAACAAGCATATGCTCTATCTTAGGCCATTCCCTCTTTGACCTCCAGCCAAGTTGCACTCCTACTAGATGACCTAAAAACACACTGCCTCTAGGTATGAAAATTGTATACTACTCCCTCTAGTTCCCCCGCATTCCATTAGATTGTAAGCTTGCAAGGCTAAAGCTCTCTCATCATTTTGTGTCTTGGAATTTGTTATACAGTACATTTAATTTATCAGGTTACTTTTTTCACTGTAATTACCAATTCTGTATTTAGTACCAATACAATTGTCTGTATTACATACCCCATGTTTGTTTCTTACTTTGTACAGCACCACGGAATACGTTGTAGCTTTCTAAATCAATACTGTAATAATAATAATGCAGGCATCTTTAAATTCTCTCTCCTTTTTTTGCAAGTGATAAGAGACTACTTCAGAAGTGAATGAATGAAGGTATATACGGAGATATGGGTAATGCTGTATTTTCCTAGACCCAGCTGTCACCTGCTTTACTAAGACAGCCACATGCACTACACCAGAATTTACCCACCGAGACCTCTCATTGAGTACAGAGTACTAAACACACACAAGCATCCATCTCCTTTCCTGCCTGCCAAAGAAAAAAAAGTGGAGAGGGACAGGAACAAATGACTCCACCATTCATGCTGCAAGAGCAGGAGAGGCTGAATTACAATTTAGATAGCATTTTTGGTAGAACTGAGATGCAAATAGCTCTAATGTAAGCCATGTGCAGCACATGCCATCCTGTATGATAAAATGGCTGAAACAATCAGGGCCTGACCATAGCCCCTGCGGTACGATAGGCATTTTTTTTCCTTTTAGAGAGAAGAAATCATAAAATCCTTATTAGTTCCTTTGTAGGCTAAAAACACAAACATTACAACCCATTACGCAAACATATACCATAATAAAACAAAAATTAAATTACATGTGTAATGCTAATGAGAATCTATAACATTTTTTATTACATGCCTGACCATGCCAAAATGATGGGAGTTTACAGCACATATTTACAGCAATCTGCATTCCTCCTTGCTCAATGCAGCACGCAAGGCATTGTTCACATGCTTACTACTTTTTATGGAATTGTTCTTTTAACAATGACATGATGGGGATGTCTTTTTGAGAAAACCCAGGGGATACAAGCATATCATCCCCTCCCCAGACTCGTACAAGCTTACATGAACAATCATAAGAAAAGCATACCCAAGAAAAGATTTTATGACTGCAGAATCTGTGCAGTAAGCGCAGAAGCCTTTGGCAGAGGAGCAGTTAAATACATGTGACAACACTGGTAGCAATATACACTCAATAATACTCCATACAAATATTGATTCCTCTGGCGAGACAGGGTCACCTGACAAGGTGTGATGACTCAAACAAGTACAGATTTAACTGCTGGACTTGTTAAAAGAGCTAACAACCGTCACTGGCCAAGAAGTCAGCAATGTCAAACCAACAACATGGCAGGCCATGTAAATGGATATGAAAAGAAAAAGTAATGTCTCTTCGGGAACAATACACAACCAATCTATAGATCAGGTCAGCATGGTGAAGTTTCTTCTTACCTTCTATGGCTATAACATGCTCTCGGATCTGATTCTGCAGCGCAGGTTCATCGAGTCGCTCCAAAAGTTCATATATAGAGTAGATATTTGGGTGCACAGACTCGAAACGCTGGATTTCAGCCCGGATGGCTGCCGAGTTGGCCAGCTGCTGCTGGTAGTTCATCTTTTCAGGCTGGGGAGGGCCTCACATATCCAGCCTGGAGGTGCAATGCAATATACGTGGGACAGATAGAAAATAAGATGAAAGGGTCCAGGGTGATGTGTAGGGGATGTACTTTACTAAAGATGTAACTTTCAAGATAAAAATTATCCTAAAATTACAATACAAAGGTTAATGTAGGGCAGAAGAATTAGAAAAGTTGAGGCGATTATGTCTTATACTGTCATATGGAGCGGACACGTTACAACACTACAAATCAGCATATAAACACTGGAGGGAAGAAGTCAAAGAATTAAAGTAGAACAAGTCTGATAATAAGGAGTGGCCTCATTCATGAAAATGATAGCAAGTAAGATATTCTGTTACACTGCAGTGTGTCCATGCACTATATAACATGTACATGGGCCACAATCAGTCATTAAATAAGTTGTTCATTATTAGAGGACTGCTAGCTAGCTAGCTGACATGTTGAAGTGGCAGGTCTGTAATGGGCAGATAATGTAAGTCATGCATATGGGATCACAATTACCTGAAAGTAAGGCAGTGGTGAAGATGTGGCTCAGAATATAAGGACTGCTACTGCAAGATGACAATACAGGGGAGAAGAGAAAGAAAAGGAGAAACCAATATATAAAAGAATTATGAATGAAAGGAGGTTGCTGGTAAAGGCTCTATCTCAGAGATGGAACACAGAACACAGGGGACTAGATGACCATGTATAGGAGAGATGACCTGATGGAAGGCATGGGGGGTGGCAGTGTAGGGTCATCGGATGGCCAGCACAGTGCATCCAAGAGGGGGGATCAAAGGCAGACAGCACAGACTGGTTTGTGCAGGAAAGTGTTATACAGAGGGGGATCGGGCTGTCTGGGAAGTGAAGGAAACAGAAGGTAATGGAAGGCAGGGTGTATTGGGGGAGGAAGAAGGAAGCAGTGGGAATCTCTTCCGTGCTGTCACTAAGCACCGTCAGTCTCTGCACCGTCTATCTTCAGAGTACGGCAGTGCTTCCAGGTCGGTCTCCTTCCTATTCCCTGCAAGACGGTGTCCCGATCCTGCTGTGTTTTCCTCTCTTCCTCCGTGAGTCTCTTCCCTTCTCTCCTCCTCCTCCTCCTCTGAGCCTGTCCTTCCTGTCTCCTCCCCCTCCTCCTGCATCACACTGTGCTCTCAGTCAGAGGGTCTCCTTCTGCACTCCTCTGTCACTAGCCGCATCCATCCCTCAGAGGAGGTGACCCGCCGCTGCACATGTCCTTCTCATGCCATTCTATACAGGGCGTGCAGCTACAAAGGGCGCTTTTTCTTTATTACAGTGTGCGGATTCCTCTACGTGCAGTTTAGTCACCCATTCATAAAAGTATCAGTTAAGGTGCCCATACTTCTGTCGACTTTGCTGCCAATCGACCATCTGATTCAATAATTATTATCTAATCGGATGAATATTGGTCCTGCCAAGAGCATGTCCAATGGACAATTCAACAAATTTCGGCCCATAATTGGTCGATTGTATAGATCAGACATACTGGGAAATTTTGGACTGGCGTGTGCGACGGTACCAGCGCGTTAGTCGCAAACAACGAATGCAACGGAAATCGCTGTCCGCTTACATGTTGTATGTGCTCCCTGGTGCCCTTGCATTTATAATTTACCTGTCATGACTGAGCGTCCGCCATACATCCCCACTGGTGTCCCATGGGACTACTAGCATATTGCATGTGACGTCACACGCGCCCAACATGCTAGACGCTGGTAGAGGTAGTCACGTAGGGCACCAATGTGGAAATACAGTGCGGACACTTGGGGACAGCAGGACAGGTAAAGTATAAATGCATGGGCATTTATACATGGGGGGTGCACATGAAAAATTGGGGGGGGGGGGGGGCAGCTATAAATACGCAAAACATAGATGACATGATGTACTCTAAGAATATATTAAGGCACTTTGTACACAAGGATGTTCTTATGAGCTATCACATAGATTGTAGTGCGGCAAGTTCCATCAGGATAACGCACTGGATGGAGTGCGTTTACAGGGTAACGCTTACGTTTACAATGGCAGGTACGGTATGCCTCACTGTATGGTCGCAACGTACCAGTAACGTGCAATGCAAGCTTTTGGCTTTGTTGCGTTTGCATTGCAATGTACAGTATTGTGCACAATGTGCTAGGTTCACACTACACAAAAATTTCTACCATTTTCAGCAACCAAGAAAAAAGGATAAACAGATGTGTCAATGGATCCACTGTAACCTATAGGTCCCATTCAGACATGTCCCTTTTCAACACATCTATTGTCTGTGTTGCAATAGTGGAACACACTGTTCCTACTTGCATGACTATTATAGCGTAGTATGGAGGCAATGGTGGACTTACCTCCTCCAAGCAGACACAAAAATTGCCAATGTGTTTGTCAAATACAACAAGTTTATTTACATACTCTGGGGACAATGCAACGCGTTTCGCAGGTTTGATCCCGCTTCATCGGGCAATAACAACAGAGCAATAGCGTTTGTGGAGGAGGTAAGTCCACCACTGCCTTCTCATATTTTAAACTTTTTAGATACTTTTATCCTTTTGGCGCCTCTGTATCCATACTACGCTATATCAAGTCCACCCCTGGTGAAGGGGTGTTACCTCCTTTTTTCCTCATCTACGGAGAGTGACTTCTTAATCCTGAGTGGGGTCAGGTCTAATTTCCCCACCTGCCTATACAGTGGTTGCCTTTGAGATAACCCTGCTTTGTGAGTATAGCTTATTACTCTATCATACTTCATTTCACCTACCAGTACATACTACACTATATTTGGCTCTTGGTGTCCCTACTCTCTGTTATGACTATTACAGAGTCCGCAAACACAATGTATATGTGATGGACACAATGAAAGATTAGACACTGACTACATCCTTTTTCACTGGTGCTTTCAAAAATTGACATTGCATAGGAACCCCTACCCTGCCTATGGTTCTTATCGCTACATGCAGAGTGAGCAAGAAGCCAGACCTGGATCAGCTACTGGGGGTGCTCTGTTCGGACTTGTCACCACCCAACCTTTCTGTCTGCTGCCAAACATGCTGCTGATGGCCAGGAATAAGCTGCTGCCTCTGTGGCCAGAGATAACATCACCTGTCCACTACAGTTACTACTGAGGTGCTGAAGGTGCCACCTGTCAGAGGTGGCCTTAGAGTACGTGGGGCCTGGGGCGAGTGTCAGATGTGGGGCCTAAAGACACAGATATGCTGTGGATACACACATACATGCTGTATATACGAGTGTGCGCGCACACACACACACACAGACACACACAGACACACACACACACACTGTGGAAACACACACACACTCTGTATTAGCTAGGTGTCCGCTGTATAGGTTAGATAGGTATGTACTAACAGTATAGGTTATGTAGGTGCCCCCAGTATACGTTAGGTAGGTAGGTGCCTCCAGTGTAGGTTAGATAGGTAGGTGCCCGCAGTATAGGTTAGATAGGTAGATGCCTCCATTATAGGTTAGACAGGAAGGTGCCTCCAATGTAGGTTAGATAGGTAGGTGTCTGCAGTATAGGTTAGATAGGTAGGTGTCCACAGTATAGGTTACATCGGTAGGTGCCTCCAGTGTAACTTAGAAAGCTTTGGTGCCCCGCAGCGACGGGGGGAGCAGGCATAGTAGTTACAACTCACTTACCTTCCGCCGATCCCCAGCAGCCTCCATCTCCTTCCTGTCCCGGCATCTGTCGCATTTGTAACAGCGCCTCCTGTAATGACATGTGGTCACGTCATCACAGGGGACGCTGTTACCAATGCGACGGATGCCGGGGGAGTAAGGAGATAGAGATATCGGCAGAAGGAAGATGAGTTGTAACTACTATGCCCACTCTCACGCCGCAGAGGGTGCGGGGCCTTCTTCAGGCGCGGGGCCTGGGGCAATTGCCCCACTTGCTGCCCCTCCCCCCCAAAGGCCGCCTCTGCCACCTGTGTCCACAGCAAGAGCTGCTTTGGATGGAAAATGTTAGATTTCTCTTGGGCAATTTTTTCACTAGGAAAAGCGATCACTTGCAAAATCGCAATGCAATCGTGCCACCTTCTATTTCTACTATCCACAATTACACCGATATCCCTCGGCACAACAAATGATGCAGGTCAGCAACTGCGATTTGGAGAAAAACAAAATGCACTACTGGAAAAAGAGCACCACAATTTTACACATTATTGTGGTGCTTTTGCGATCGGCAAAACGCAAGCAATCTGCTTTTTGAAGGGGATTGCTGCTAGTGGAACAGGGCCCTTTCTTTCCATTACAATGAACAACGTAAGAACAATGGGATGGTCACAACAGATAGCACATCACATCTGCTGTGCACATCCACGTTGTGGCTGCAGCAGGGCCGGTTCTAGAAAGGCACATATGAGGGTGCAGTTAGAAATGTGAAGGGGCATCATGTTTGAGCAAATTTTTTTCAGTAATGCTAGTGCGGCGCGTGCCGCATCGAACAAATGTGTGTGGTCATGACATCATGTGGGCAGGGCTAACTGTAATGTAACGCGTAACAGTGAGGCAGCAATGCAAGAACCATTACTTGCAACACATGAAATGCAAGACTCATTACCTCTAACACATAAAATGCAACAACCGTTATCCCCGACACATGAAATGCAATAACCATTACCTCTGACACATGAAATGCAAGCAGTGCTTCATCATAAAATGATCGTAATGCGGCAGTCTTTCACCATAAAATAATCGTAACGCAGCAATGATTCATCATAAAATAATCGTAATACGGCAATCTAGCACCCGAAAATAATAGTAATGCAGCAGCGTTTCACCAGAAAACAACCGTAATGCGGCTATGTTTCACTCGAAAATAATTGTAATGTGGGCAGCGTTTCACCATAAAATAATCTTATTGTGGCCAGTGTCTCACCAAAAACTATTGACCACCTGTAAAAAAAAAAGCATTTACTCACCTGCAAAAAACTCCTCTCTCTTGGCGCAGCTTTCCCCGACGATCTGCAGCAACGTAGCCAGCCTGCGAAAGTCCTGCTCTGACAGGCAGAGAGCAGGGCTACGGGAAGATGGCGCCCGAAGCCCTGTACTGGATACATAAATAGTCTACAGTACAGGGCTTCGGGCACCATCTTCCCGTAGCCCTGCTCTGCCTGCCGGAAGACTATGATGACTGGAGCGGTGAGCTGTGGGATGCGGGGATGAAATGGTGCATCGCCTATTAGACGCTGCGGCCAGTTCACCACGGGGGTCCCACAGTCTGGCGGGGAAAGGTGGGCACGTCCCCTGCCTGCTGTTATGCTGTCCCCGCCACCCCTTCCTGCCGCTCTGCCCGATTGAGGAGGCAGGACGTTTATTTGAGGGGGCCCTGCCCCCTTTCGCCTCACGCTAGAGTCGGCCCTGGGCTGAAGTCTGGTGATGCAAAACTATGCAACCAGTAGCATAGAATAGTAGATATACAGTACAGAGACCTATTCATACAGAGTGATGATACATAAAGAGTAATGATGCAGTTTGTGTGTTCTCCCTGTATTTGTGTGGGTCTCCTCCAAGCACTCTGGTTTCCACCCAGAACTTGGCCTAAAGCATTGTATGCATTCTACACAAGGCTGGATTTATACTAGACCAACTTTACCTTTTCTCCATATCCATGTGCAACAGCGCCTATCCCATTCTATGTGCCAGGGGCCCACTAAGTGTGTAGCATCCATGTACAGCAGTCACTCTCATTCCTTCCTTGAGCAGAATCTCTCGTCCTCCATATATTGTTCCTTCCCATTTGCATTGGAAGCTTCTCTGACATATTAAGCAACCACTTTGCCATAGACATTAGACTGTGTTTATGGTAGGGATCGTATTCTTGCTTCTCTGTGGGACAAGTTTGCAAGTAGGTACGAATATTGGCAGATTCGACCAAGAGACAAATGTATCTCTAATCGAATATGATTAGAGATAAATTTGTCTCTAGTCGAATCTGCCCATACACTACAGGCCGATTCCCATCCGATTTCAGCATGAAATCATCAGGGAATCGGCTGAGCCGCCGCGTCCGCCCCGCCGCTGCCCCCAAAATGTATAAATGTATGTAGTGTGTGGTGCATTTATGCATTACCTGTCCTGTAGCAGCTCGCCAGGTCCATCCGTCCATCTCGCCGGTAAGCCGCATACACGCTAACGGCGCATAGCGTCTGACGTCAGACGCTATGCGCCTTCGTGACGTCAGACATAGCGCCGACAGCGTGTATGCGGAACCCGGCGAGATGGACGGAAACCGCAGGGAGGCTGACATATACATTACCGGTCCGGTGTCAGCCTCCACGCGGTTTCCGTTCATCTCCGTCACTACACTACATACATTTATACATTGCAGCAACGGGGGTTTTGTCGTCTCGTCGCTCGTTCAGCCGCCGTACCACTGCGCACCCGACATCTTCCAGCATGCGCGATTGACCGTGCAACCAATTTCTGTCCCGAAATTGGTCGCTTTGTCGGTTGGGCATGCACTTGGCAGCACCAATTTTCATCCAATTTGATTATAACAATAATAATAATAGTATTTGTATAGCGCCTTTCTCCTGTCGGACTTAAAGTGCTTGCGAGGCAGCCACTAGAGCGCACTCAGTAGGTTAAGGAGACTTGCCCAAGAAACTCCTTACTGAAATAGGTGCTGACTTACTGAACAGGCAGAGCCGAGATTTGAACCCAGGTCTCCTGTGTCAGAGGCAGAGCCCTTATTAAGGGTGAAACATTGGCCACACTATCCAGCCACTGCATAATAATCAAATTGGATTGTCGATTGGTTGGTGGGTCGGCTAGTGTATGTCCCCCTTTATGCCTTGCACACACCATACAATTTTCTGTTATGTTGGGGATACACAGCTCAATTTTGCCGCTCAAATCCACGTCCAATTGTTTTCCGCGCTTGATGTATGGATTACTGCAATACTTTGGGTTTATTAACATATACACTAGATTCTCAGTGATAATAATAATCTTAACATTTGTATAGCACTTGTCTCCTGTTTCTCTTGGACTCAAAGCGCTCAAGAGATCTGCAGCCACTGGGACTAGCTCAAGAGGCCACCCTGCAGTGTTAGGGAGTCTTGCCTAAATACCCATTAATGAATAGGTACTGACCTTAGCCAAGATTTGAACCCTGGTCTCCCATGTCAAAGGTGGTGCCCTTAACCAGTACACTGTCCAGCCAGCAGTTATCCAGAACTCTCAAGGAACCAGCAAAAAATCTTGGCCTTGGGAGATCCTCAAAGCTATTTTTACAGTATATTACATACAGTAGTAATAAAACTGTGTTGTATTACTGAGGGTTAAAGGGAACCTAAAACAAAGGAGGCTCAGGTTCCATACTCACCTGGGGCTTGCTCCAGCCCCCTTGAGGTCACTCGGTCCCTCGCCGTCTTTACAGGCTGATCCTTTCCCCTGCTGGACAGCCCGGTACGGCCGAGACACACTTCCTTGCCTGGCCGTGCGCGCCCCCATCATGCTCCCGCGGCATGGAGCATTCTGCGCCTACGCAGTAACTACGTAGATCGTCTCAGGTGCACTTTAAGTTTGTCTTTGGTTTTGTGAACATTTATTCGGCATCTACTGTAGTATGAAATTATATAGGTTTATGAATTAGTGGAAGAGAATGTGACACAACCAAAATGTTAATACATGCTCTTATAATATCTCGTCTGGACTATTGTAACATACTACATTGTGAACTACCAACTAGCAGACTGTCACCACTCCAATCTGTACTGAACTTGGCTGCTCATCTCATTCATCTTTCTTTTTGCTCTTCCTCTGCTGCCCCTATCTGTCAAGCTCTTCATTGGCTACCAATTAACTATAGGATCCAGTTCAAACTCTTAACCCAAACCTACAAAGCTCTCCACAATCTATTTATTTTATTTATTTACTTATTTCTTGTATAAATTGACAATAAAACAGAGGTAAAACACTGGATTATGAGTTTAAGCATACTCTGTGCATACGCATACACTGTGCATACACATACAATGTGACATTCTCCTTACAACCATCTTATCAACATATTCCTAGTCAGCAATCATGTTGTCATTTAGTACCTTCAGTAGAAATATGTTTGAAAATCTTTATATTAACCGATGAGGCACAAAACTATGTGGGACGCGGGAGTTGATCCCTGCCACTACACTGATGAATGGCTTTTCCCCAATCACGTTTTTAAATTATATTTTGATTGAGAGAGGTCAAAGTTTTAACTGCTTTTTCTTTGATTCAGTTGATCATAGATGTCTCATAGTGTATGACTACCTACACCAGTGGTCTGCAAACTTAACTCTCCAGCTGTTAAAGGGAACCTAAACTGAGAAGGATATGGATTTTTCCTTTTAAAATGATACCAGTTTCCTGCCTCTCCTGCTGATCCTGTGTCTCTAATACTTTTAGCCACAGCCCCTGAACAAGCATGCAGATTAGGTGCGCTGACTGAAGTCAGACTGGATTAGCTGCATGCTTGTTTCAGGTGTGTGATTCAGCCACTACTATAGCCAAAGATATCAGCAGGACTGCCAGGCAACTGGTATTGTTTAAAACAGAAACATCCATATCCCTCTCAGTTTAGGTTCCTGTTAAGGAGCTACAAGTCCCACGATGTATTGCAGGAGTCTGACCAGGGGCGCCTCGTCCACCAGGCCGAACCAAATGGTTGCCTGGGGCGCCGTGCGGTACAGGGGCACTGTCCCGAGCAGGGGGGACCGTGCCGACCCCCCAGGTGGTGAACTGGCCGCAGCGTCTAATAGACGCTGCGCCAGTTTACTCCCCGCAGCTCACCTCAGCCTGCAGAGTCAGAGCAGGGCTACGGGAAGATGGCGTCCACTCCAAAGCACTGCTCTGGAGACTATTTGTGTCTCCAGTACAGGGCTTTGGACGCCATCTTCCCGTAGCCCTGCTCTCTGCCTGTCAGCATGGGACTTTCAGCTGGCTGCAGGCACATCATCGGGGAGCTGCGCGCCGCCTGGAGAGGAGATTTCTGCCAGGTGAGTAAATGCTTTTTTTTTTAAAGGTTACATTATTTTCTAGACTCTAGTGAAACGCTGCCAATGGGGAAACGGCCACATTAGGATTATTTTAATGGGAAATGCTGGCCACATCAGGATTATTTTATGGGGAAACGCTGGCCACATTACGATTCTTTTATGGGGAAACGCTGGCCACATTACGATTATTTTATGGGGAAACGCTGGCCACATCAGGATTATTTTATGGGGAAATGTTGGCCACATCATGATTATTTTATGGGGAAACGCTGGCCACATCACGATTATTTTATGGGGAAACGCTGGCCACATCACGATTATTTTATGGGGAAACGCTGGCCACATCACTATTATTTTCTGATGAAACATTGCTGCATTACGATTATTTTCATTGGGGGCATTGCGGGGGGAGGGGGCACCACAGGTTTTCTCGCCTGGAATGACGAAATGGCTAGAGGCACCCCTTAGTCTGACAGCCACAGTCATGATCCACAAAGGCAAATGCGTTGTGGGATTTGTAGTTCCTTAACAGCTGGAGAGACAAGTTTGCAGATCACTGACCTAAACAGACATTTAGTGAACAATTTCATGTTCTTGGTAGAGGTAGTACTAGAAATATGGAAGTTGCCATTGCTTAGTTCTTTCTAAAAGATGTGATCAAGTTTACTGGCTGCTGATTCTTGGCCTATAACTTGATTAATGCTATTCAATATTGGTGCAGTCCAGCAGTGGATTACCTACTGACCAGAAATCAAGTGAAGATCTGTTCAGAACTAGAATGAACCATCTCCACCACTAGCTATGTCTCACTTAATACAGTACAATGTTATGTGGTTGTGTAATTAAAATGTCCGCCTTTATTTTATTTTATAGATTTTTGTTCAGTTTGATGGGTTTATAATTGCCGTTTTCTGACGTTTAGCAGACTTTGCTGATCAGCATACTTTTTCCAAATCTGTGACTCAGAAACCTACTATAGCCAGAGGACCAGCATTACACCAGGACAACTAGCATTTTCCAAAGGACATTATCATTGTCAGCTTCCATATTTCTCCCATGACAGTTCACTTTAAGGCACCACTCAAAACAGTATAAATTATAAATCAGCTTCTGCTGTTGCAGTGCAAACGATGCTGTTCCAAGCTCCAGGTTAAGAGAGCAGAATAAACAGACGATAGTTTAATCCATCAAATATTGCTGAATCCAGGCTGACGTATGTGACGCTTAACAATACACATTTGACAAGTGCAGCTGCTTTTTATTCTACTGTCCTAAGCTGAATGAAAGAGGCAGTCAGCTGACAACCTGCTGTCATGTGGGCAGAGAAGAGCCAGGCGCAAAGGGAGCCAGAGGCTCACATCCACACACTAAGAATAAATATGCACTCACAACAGTCTGGGGATTTCATCCATTTACTCTTTAAGTGATAAAAAAATGACATGTGGAATTGACATTTGTAAGACACACATTTTCATTATTAGGCCTGTACACACATGTAATAAAAGTTGTTTGACACAATCTCAACCTCAGAATCAGAATCAGAATCAGCTTTATTCGCCAAGTATGCCAGAGACATACCCGGAATTGTTTTTGGAGCACATGGCATGGCGTTTATACATACATACATAAGACCTACATACATACGGCGTAGGGTGGGCTACATAAACATGAACATAAGCATGAGCATAGTAAGAGGCATTCAGTCAGTCAGGGGAAATATGCATGAAAGAAAGACACAAGCTGCCAGTTCAGTTGTTCAGCTGGTGTACCGCTTGGGGGAAGAAGGTATTCCAGCGTCTGGTGGTTCTGGTGGGGACAGCCCTGTAGCGGCGGCCCAGTGGAAGGAGCTTGAAGAACCGACTGCCCGGGTAGGAGGGGTCGGTCGAGATCTTGGTGGCCCTCGTCCTCATTCTGGCCGTGTGGAGGAGATCGAGGGGTGGCAGTGGCAGACCGATGATCTTTTCTGCAGTGCTGATTACTCTGTGGAGTTTGTACTTGTCGCTAGCAGATGCCCCAGCGTACCAGACGATGAGGGATGAGCAGAGAATGGACTCCACAGTGGCAGTGTAAAAGCTCCTGAGCAACTCGCGTGGGATGCCAAATTTTTTCAGTTGGCGCAAGAAAAATAGCCTCTGCTGTGTCTTTTTCTGGGTTATGATGGTGTTCTGCCCCCATTTTAGGTCCTTAGGGATAGTAGTGCCGAGGAACCGAACACAGGGGACCCTGGAGACTTCATTATCCCTTATGAGGATTGGGTGGAGGGGGGGTGGGCGTCTCCTGAAGTCCACAACCAGTTCCACTGTCTTTGCTGCATTGAGGACTAAATTGTTATCTGTGCACCAGTTGCAGATCCTGTCTATCTCGCTGCGGTAGGCATCCTCGTTGTTGCCACTGATGAGTCCAATGATTGTGGTGTCGTCCACAAACTTGATGACCATGACAGAGTCATCAGTTGAGGTACAGCTGTTGGTGTACAGGGAGAACAGGAGCGGGGACAGGACACACCCTTGCGGAGCACCTATGTTGGTAGTTCTCACCTTGGAGTAGCAATTGCCTACCTTGACCCTCTGCGTTCTATTGGAAAGGAAGTCGCCGACCCACCTGCAGAGGGTGGGGTGTACTCCCAGCTGAGCGAGGTTGGCAAGCAGGATTTCAGGGCAGATGGTATTTAAGGCGGAACTGAAATCCAAGAACAGGAGCCTGGCGTATGAGTTGGGCCTGTCAAGGTGCTCCGTGATGTACGCCAGGCTGATATAGATGGCGTCCTATACCGACCGGTTTGCCCTGTATGCGAATTGATGTGAGTCCAGGAGGGCGTTGGTGGAGTGCTTCAGGGAGCCAAGGACCAGCCGTTCAAAGATCTTCATGATGGTGGGGGTTAGGGCCACTGGTCTGTAATTGTTGAGATCAGTGTTACCCGTCTTTTTGGGGATTGGGATAATCGTGGACCTTTTGAAGCAGGAGGGGACCTTGCCCTCCGTAAGAGACCTGTTGTAAATGGAGAGGAGGACGGGGGCCAGCTGGTCTGCACACACCTTCAGACAGATCGACGTCACACCATCCGGGCCCGAGGCTTTCCTAGGGTCAAGCTTGCGTAGGTGTCTTAGTACTTCCTCCTCGCAGACTGCGATCGATGTGTCACCACCGTCTCCCAGGATGGGTAGAGGGGGGTGCGCCCCGTTGTCCATGGCCGTTGTCGTGCCAGGCTGCTTGGGTAGTTTATCGAACCTGCAACAAAACTCGTTGAGTTCATCGGCCAGTTTAGTGCTGGGTGTTGCTTGCTGGGGTGAAGGCTTGAGGTTTGTCGCTGCCCTCAGGCCTTTCCATACCTCCCGTGAATTGTTGGACTGGAGGCTCAGGCTCAGCTTGTCCGAGAAGGCCCTCTTTGCGTTTTTTAGCTCCCGATTTAAGGCATTTCTGGCAGCTCTGAACTCCTCCAAGGAACCAGACTTGTGCGCCTCCTCCTTCATTTTCCTGAGCCGTCGCAACTTGCTGTTGAACCAAGGCTTGTTGTTGGGGTACACCTTAAAGGTCTTGGTTGGTATGCAGGTGTCTTCACAGAAACTGATGTAGGAGCTGACATTCTCTGCCCATTCCTCCAGGGAGGGAGCTGCCAGGGCTGACCAATCCGTGCAATCGAAGCATGACTGGAGCTCCAGCTTTGCCTCCTCTGTCCACCTTTTGGTTGACCTGACGACAGGCTTGATGGTGTCAAGGTGCCTTCTATAGGTGGGGATCAGATGAATTAGACTGTGATCGGAGTTCCCCAGGGCAGCTCCTTGAGCAGCCTTGTATGCGTTCTTGTGGGCAGTGTAACAGTGGTCAAGGGTGCGGTCGTTTCTGGAGGGGCAAGTGACGTGTTGCTTGTACCTTGGCAGATCTTGGTTCAGGTTTGCGTGGTTGAAGTCCCCCAATATGACAAGGAGGGCCCCTGGATGGCAGGTTTCCCACCGAGAGATGCAGTCGCTCAGAGTGCTCAGGGCCTGCTTTGCATTAGCGTCGGGGGGGGGGGGATGTAAACACCGACAAGAACAAAGGATGTAATCTCTCTGGGTGAGTACTGTGGCCTGCAGTTGATGGCTAGGATCTCGACATCAGGGGAGCAGCTGATGCTAAGGATGGAGTTATCGGTGCACCATGCGGAGTTAATGTAGAAGCATATCCCGCCACCTCGTTTTTTCCCTGAGAGTGTGGGAACCCGGTCGGCACGGAGGAGGTTGTAGCCTGGCACCTGCAGGTGGTTGTCGGGGATGCCATCATTCAGCCAGGTCTCAGTGAAGCAGAGGACTGGGGTGTTCCTGCTGATTGCAGGTTTGCTGTCGAGGAGTAGGAGCAGCTCGTCCACCTTGTTGGGGAGAGAGCAAACATTCGCTAGTAGAATGGCAGGAATGGGGGAGCGGAGCCTTTTCTTTTTGAGATGTACCAGGGCGCCTGCCCTGCACCCCCTATGGCGCCGCTTCCTCTGGGCGCTGTTGACCCTGCTAGTTAGGTGGTCGATGTGGGAGCTAGCTGTGTCCCACAGGGATCTGGCGCTAAGCGAATCGCAGTGTGCTCTCTGTTCCCAATATAGTAGGACCCTTGACAGGACTCTGGGCTGTGGGGCACGGGGTGGAATGACTGCCCTCAACTTGTGCCTGGGGGCATAGTGCTTGAGACCATGAGCTGGCTGCCCCAGCATGAGTTCAGTGGTGGTGCTGGCACTATGGGAGCTGGTGGTGGTACTGGTGCTGGCACAGAGTATGTTTTCCAAGGTGGCAGACACGCAGACAGGGGCCTGATCTAAGATCTGCGTGGGATTGGGAGCAGGCCGGCCGGGCCTCAAGGTTGTTCTACAACTGTTCAGCAAAAAGTCTACAGGGAAGAGGATCCGATGGGTCAGAGTTTTGGGGGGTTACAATTGTTAGCTATTCTGTACATGGGATCCAACAAAACACTTATTGAAATCCGTTGCGGTGTGCCGGAAGTATCTGAGCCGATGCAAGGGCAGCAGCGCGTTACCACAAACACCATGCTTAATGCATGGGGCTTGGGGTAATGGAAGTCTATGGGTGACGCACGTAGTGTAAATGATGCGCATGTGCAGACCGATAGGAATACCAGTGACGTACTTCCTGCCCAGCAGGAAGTACGTCACTGAACGGGGCGGCACTATGCATATCACCCTGTTGGCACACTCAGCTGCGGGGTCATATACTCAGACGCAGAGTCATATGATTGTCTTTTTTTGAGCTATGGTGGGATGCAGAAGGAGCATGGCATCTCCACCACAACACAAGTTGATCCAATCTGATTAATAATACACTTCCATTACTAACTCTGTTCTTTTCTAAAAATGCTGGTAAAATACTTGCATGTAACTATTTACATTAAGAAAATAGTCATCAGTCCTTCTCAGTGCTCAGTGTATGTTTAAGTGTTGGCACCCAGGGGGCTTATGGGTAAGGATTTGGTCACCAGCCCTTAGCAATAACATTGCTGAAGCTGGCACACAGATGATTTTGCTCACCAGCGCTTGGACCCAGCACTGAGGATGGAGGTGACTAAAGTTGAGTTACAGTTAGGGTTATGGGATTGGGCTAAGGGAATTCTATAGGATGGCTGGGGGAAGGGGGGGTAGGGATGGGGAAAGTTAGGGAGCTGGGTTGGGCATCAGGAAAGGGGTGATTTTAATGGGGGAGGCTAGGTTCCTGGAAGTTTGCCCAAAAAGGAAATCAGTCAGGGTTAGTGATCATCGGGGAAGAAGTTGCAAAACAACACAGACAACTCATAACCAAAGCATCTGAGAATGAGCATAATATTCCCAGTAATCTGCTCTGCTCCCAGCTCACAACTGGCACCCCATCCAAACATTCCCCATATGAGGAGAATATCCCTCACTCCTTCACAGCTAGCAGTAAAAAAATGTAAAAGAATCTACAATCTTTCCCAAATCTATAAAAACCAAAACTAAAGGGACCCATACACTGGTCGATTTCAGCCATTGATCGATCGATCGATTCTATAGAAATCGATTCTTTCAAATCAGCAAATGGATCGATTTGCGATTGATTTCGATCAATTTCGATTGATTTGATCTATCTGACAGAATGGAAAATCTAGGTCGATCTGCTGTTGGCAGCAGATCGATGGCCAATAGAATTGCATTGGATCTAAAGGTGCAATAATGCATTTAGATCAATTTTTAATAGATTTCCAATAGTTTTTATTCTGAAATCTATTGGAAATCTGTTCCTAGTGTGTGGCACACATCAGATAGATTCCTCTCAGATTCGACTTGACAGGCATCTGACAGAAATCTAATTTAATGGTTGAATCTGCTACAAATCTATAAGTGTATGGCCACCTTTAGTCTTTTGGTGGGACTTGGGCTTTAGATAGTTTCTCTGACTTATTGCTATTATTTACTATCCATTAACTGAATCAACATAATGAATGCCTTCAGAAATGTTTAGTGTTTATTTAGTGTTGCTTTAAAATAATAATTAGAAATGCAATTTACAACTTACATTATTGTTGCCTGCTAACATCAGTGCAACATATATAGCATGCCCCCCAACCGTCCCGGATTGGTCGGGATTCTCCCGATTTGGGGGGGCTCTCCCGCTATCCCGGGAAGCCCCCTTAAGTCCCGGCCGGCTGGGGAGAGAAGAGATGACAGAAA
The DNA here is from genome assembly GCF_040937935.1 of Hyperolius riggenbachi. NCBI lineage: Eukaryota > Metazoa > Chordata > Amphibia > Anura > Hyperoliidae > Hyperolius > Hyperolius riggenbachi. Next base: position 224,759,842 of record NC_090652.1, on the reverse strand, counting down.
TGATTGAGGTGCCAGCCGCGCCAATAAGGGATGCGGGAGCCTGCTTTATTCCTCCCACCCTTCCTCTGAATGCCACCACCTGCTGTGAATGTGTCCCCCCCCCCCCCTGCAGGCAGTGTGTGCGGAGCGGAGCGGTAGGTCCTCTTACCGCAATCCATGCGCACCGGCAACTACTCTCCTGCTTCCTGTGACTGCATGGTAAACAGGAGGCAAGAGACTAGTTGCCGGTGCGCATGGATTGCGGTAAGAGGACCTACCGCTCCGCTCTGCACACACTGCATACGGGGGAAAGGCACACATTCACAGCAGGTGGGGGCATTCAGAGGAAGGGAGGGAGGAATAAAGCAGGCTCCCGCATCCCTTATTGGCATGGCTGTCGCCTCGATCATTTCTGTCATCTCTTCTCTGCCCAGGGCAATTTCCTCCCCACACAGGGGCACCTTCCTCCTCACCCACGGGCATTTTCCCCCCCTCCACTGACGACCCCCCTAACCTCTAGCACCCTCCTCCCCACCCACTGGCACCCTCCTCACCCACTGGCACCCTCTTTGCTGACTGGCACCCTCCTCCTACCCACTGACACCCTCCTCCCCACCCACTGGCACCCTCCTCCTACCCACTGACACCCTCCTCCCCACCCACTGGCACCCTCCTCCCCACCCACTGGCACCCTCTTTGCTGACTGGCATCCTCCTCCTACCCACTGACATGCTGCTCCTCACCCACTGGCACCCTCCTCCCCACCCACTGGCACCCTCTTTGCTGACTAGCACCCTCCTCCTACCCACTGACACCCTCCTCCCCACCCACTAGCACCCTCCTCCCCACCCAGTGTCACCCTCCTCCTACCCACTGGCACCATTCTCCCCTACCCAGTGGCACCCTCCTTTCCACCCACAGGTACCCTCCTCCCCACCCAGTGTCACCCACCTCCTACCCACTGACACCCTCCTCTTACCCACTGACACCCTCCTCCCCACTGGCACCCTCCTCCTCACCAACTGGCACCCTCTTCTTTGCTGACTGGCACCCTCCTCCCCACCCAGTGTCACCCTCCTCCTACCCACTGGCACCTTTCTTCCCCACCCAGTGTCACCCTCCTCCTACCCACTGGCACCTTTCTCCCCCACCCAGTGGCACCCTCCTCCCCACCCAGTGTCACCCTTCTCCTACCCACTGACACCCTCCTCCTACCCACTGGCACCCTTCTCCCCACCCAGTGTCACCCTCCTTTCCACCCACAGGTACCCTCCTCCTACCCACTGGCACCCTCCTCCCCACCCAGGTTCACCCTCCTCCCTGCTCACTGGCACCCTCCTCTCTGCCCACTGACACCCTCCACTTTCCACTAACACCCTCCTCCTACCCACTGGCACCTTCCTTCCCCACCCACTGGCACCCCCCTTTCCACCCAGTGTCACCCTCTCCCACCCACTGGCACCCTCCTCGGCAAACTCATTCCTCCCATTGTCACCCTCCTGCAAAAGCAGGGGTGTAGCTTAAGCCCGCACAGGGGGCGTGGCTTAAGTGTCCCTCTTTCACATCTTCAAATGTTGGGAGGTATGATATAGTTCACCTGTGCACAGATATTTCACTTGCTGTCACCCGAAGCAATCTTAAGAGATAATTTTGGGAGACAGTTATCCAAAAAGCGCTGTAAAGACACACTGGTTGGCTTTTGGGTGAGCAATACCTTCTCTCTTCTATGGAGAGGGGTAGGGGGAAGTCAAGCAAGCGGCACCCCTGGTTTCCAGAGACAGGAAGTTCTTGCAGGAACAGTAGTGGTTGGAGCATTGCAATATTTGTAGAGGAGACCAAGGACTCTGGGGGCACCTGTACGCAGTGTAGAATTTTTGTGGACATGATCAAGAACAAATATTTCCACCCAAGGATAATCTAAAGTGTGTATGTACCTTTAGTCTTACAGTAAGATCATCACCCTAAAGGCAGAGGTAGGGAAGGCACCAGCCTCTGGGCGCACGGGGAGGTGGCTGCCTAATACTTATTTGGCTATCTAACTTGGGGAGTGGGGCTGCTTAATACTGGGGTCTGAGCTGGTTATCTAAGCTGAGAAGGAGTTTGCCTAATACTTGGGGATGATCTGGCTATCTAAACAGGGAAGAGGGCTACCTAATACTGGGGGCTCATTTGGCTATCTAAACTGGGGAGAGGGCTGCATAATAATGGGGTCTGATCTGGCTATCTAAACTGGGGAGGGGGCTTCCTAATACTGGGGGCTCATTTGTCTATCTAAACAGGGTAGGGGGCTACCTAATAGTGGGGGAACATCTGGCTATCTAAACCGGGGATGATGATACCTAAGACACATATGGCTATCTAAACTGGGGTGGGGGGTACTTAACACTGGGGGCACATAAAGCTACCTATACTGGGGGGATGGATCTACTAATGCTGGGGGTACATCTGGTTACCTATGCTTGGGGAAATCTACTGAATACTGGGGCTTCATCTTCTACCTACATGGGGGGAGGGGGCTTGGAACGACTCTGCCTCTAGTGCTGGAGACTTTGACCCAGCCCTGGTAACTCATGAGTATTAGCTAGGTAAAATATATGGTCTTTGCCAGTGATGTCAGCTTAGCGTCCATAGTATGCTACTTGGCTCATATTCCTCAGGCTATGAACTCTTCAGCATCATTTATTTTGCCAAGTACAAACAGGGGGTTGTACCTGGAATTGGTTTTGACTCATACAGGTTCTGGAAGGATGGGGGGAATAATATCCGAAAGTCAAGAGATGAGGCTGCCATACTACGGCACCACCAGTTGCACTTGGCAATCATCTGTCATCCCTAAGGAGTCATGGAGGAAGGGGTGCATAGGGAGGCGAAGGTTCCGCAGTGATGACCCAGTTCTTCATGAAATAAAGCTGCGGTGATGGCTGACACTGCTGAGGATCCTGATTGCTGACATCTGGCAGAGCTGGCCAAGGTGTTCCATGGTGTTCCAGTTCAAAAAGAGCAGTAGTGTTCATTTCTGTGGTGGGTCCCGACTCCTGGGCAGCATTCAGCAGGGCTGGTCAAGATAATCTGGCTGTTGATGGATGGAGCTGGCATCCAGCGAGGCCAACGGTTTTCCAATCAGCGTCCTACCTCAGTGGAGCCCTGATCTCCTGGGTAGCAGCAGTCGACTCCACAAGGCCTGTACCTGCACAGACAACAAACCCAGGCAGCAGCAAGGTGGAAAAATTTCAAGACCTGGACTCCCCACAACGCGGACCAATGTACTAGGCTACACCAGACCACATTGCACACCTTTGGGGAAGGGGGGGGGGGGGGGTGAAATGGTAGGAAAAAGGGAAGACAAGCAAGAAAAAGCCAGAATCCTGTGGCCATGGCTGCCATTTAAGGCGCCATCTTCCTGAACGGCAGTTAACAGTTTGCATATCATTTAAAGACTTTAGCTTGCTAAAACGACAGATGTGGATACTGAAACCATCTACTGTAAGGGGAAAAAAGACACGGTTTTATACGGTATATACTTACTGTATATTTACCCAGTCTTTACCATTTGCTGACAAAACAAGGGAGTCTATGAAGTGAATAGGCTTTGTCTAGCCTATGTCCGCAGAGAATGCAGGCCCATAAATCTGACTTGAGTATCAGTAAGGGCCTGTGCTCACAGGTTTTACCTCCAGTGCCCAAGGCCACCTGAAAGCCTAGGCACTCTGCATTCCCAGGTGTAACGTGTCCATCAATGTCAACTGATCCTTCAGTCTATCTGGTGGATACAAGTGACAACGATACTTCTAGTGTTGAATACAACTTAAATATTATCCACAGTATCTCAGGCATGCCAGTAAGCTTGCACGTGCGTCAACCAGAAAAGTCAATTGGGGAGAGGTTTTGTTTTGCGCTATGGTTGCAACCGTAACCCTTTAAAGGACAACTGTAATGAGAGGGATATGGAGGCTGCCATATTTATTTCCTTTTAAGCAATACCAGTTACCTGGGTGTCCTGCTGATCATCTGCCTCTAATACTTTTAACCATAGACCCTGAACAAGCATGCAGGAGATCAGATGTTTCTGACACTATTGTCAGATCTGACAAGATTATCAGCATACTTGTTTCTGGTGTAACCACCACAGCAGCCAAATACAGTGGTTTGCAAAAGTATTCGGCCCCCTTGAAGTTTTCCACATTTTGCTGCCACAAACATGAATCAATTTTATTGGAATTTCACGTGAAAGACCAATACAAAGTGGTGTACACGTAAGAAGTGGAACGAACATCATACATGATTCCAAACTTTTTTTTAAATAACTACAAAGTGGGGTGTGCATAATTATTCAGCCCACTGAGTCAATACTTTGTAGAACCACCTTTTGCTGCAATTACAGCTGCCAGTCTTTTAGGGTAACTTGTTTTGGCCTGGAGCACTCCGGAGTATTTTTTGGCTCTTGGTCTTGTGCACCTCCCCCTCTACCTATTGACAGTCTTTTAGGGTATGTCTCTACCAACTTTGCACATCTAGAGACTGAAATCTTTGCCCATTCTTCTTTTCAAAACAGCTCCAGCTCAGTCAGATTAGATGGACAGCATTTGTGAACAGCAGTTTTCACATCTCGCCACAGATTCTCGATTGGATTTAGATCTGGACTTTGACTGGGCCACACTAACACACATGGATATGTTTTGTTTTAAACCATTCCATTGTTGCCCTGGCTTTATGTTTAGGGTCTTTGTCTTGCTGGAAGGTGAACCTCCACCCCAGTCTCAAGTCTTTTGCAGATTCCAAGAGGTGTTCTTCCGGGATTGCCCTGTATTTGGTTCCATACATCTTCCCATCAACTCTAAACAGCTTCCCTGCCCCTGCTGAACAGAAGCACCCATAGAGCATGATGCTGTTACCACCATATTTGACAGTGGGGATGGTGTGTTCTGAGTGATGTGCAGTGTTAGTTTTCTGCCACACATAGCGTTTTGCATTTTGGCCAAAAAGTTCCATTTTGGTCTCATCTGACCAGTGCACCTTCTTCCACATGTTTGCTGCCCCCTCCCCCCACATGGCTTGTGGCAAACTGCAAACGGCACTTCTTATGCTTTTCTGTTAACAATTGCTTTCTTCTTGCCACTCTTCTATAAAGGCCACGTTTGTGCAGTGCATAACTAAAAGTTATCCTATGGACAGAGTCTCCCACCTGAGCTGTAGATCTCTGCAGCTCGTCCAGAGTCACCATGGGCCTCTTGACTGTATTTCTGATCAGCGCTCTCCTTGTTCGGCCTGTGAGTGTAGGTGGACGGCCTTGTATCGGTAGGTTTACAGTTGTGATATACTCCTTCCATTTCTGAATGATCGCTTGAACAGTGCTCCGTGGGATGTTCAAGGCTTTGGAAATCTTTTTGTAGCCTAAGCCTGCTTTAAATTTCTCAATAACTTTATCCCTGACCTGTCTGGTGTGTTCTTTGGACTTCATGGTGTTGTTGCTCCCAATATTCTCTTAGACAACCTCTGAGGCCATCACAGAGCAGCTGTATTTGTACTGGCATTAGATTACACACAGGTGCACTCCATTTAGTTATTAGCACTCATCAGGCAATGTCTATGGGAAACTGACTGCACTCAGACCAAAGAGGGCTGAATAATTACGCACATCTCACTTCGCAGTTATGATTTCCGTTCCACTTCTCACGTGTACACCACTTTGTATTGGTATTTCACGTGGAATTCCAATACAATTGATTTATGTTTGAGGCAGTAATATGACAAAATGTGGAAATCTTCAAGGGGGGCGAATACTTTTGCAAACCACTGTAGATCAGTAGGACAGCCAGGCAACTGATCTCCTGCATGCTTGTTCAGGGTCTATGGTTAAAAGTATTAGAGGCAGATGATCAGCAGGACACCCAGGTAACTGGTATTGTTTAAAAGGAAATACATTTGGCAGCCTCCATAGTCTTCTTACTACAGTTGTCCTTTAATCTTACAAAACATGAATTGCACAGCTATTAATATGTGTTCCTCCATCTACATTTAGGCCTGGAACCCACTGAAATCAGCAAACGCAAAACGCAACCGCTAGCGTTTTGTCTGAGCGGTTTGCAAGCGGATTCATGTGCGTTTTTGGTTGTGTTTTGCAACATTGTATTTTTTTTGCCCAGCGGGTGCGTAGCGTTTTGCGTTTTGCGTTTTTATCCTGATTGGTCCTGTGAATTATTTTTCATTTTGTTACAGTGTGCTGAACCGCAAAACGCTAGCAAAACCGCTCAGTTTAGGTTTTGCTGAGCGTTTCTGCTAGCGTTTCAATACTTTACATTGAAGCGTTAACGCTCCCAAAATGCTGCAGGTCCTGCGTTTGCGTTTCTGGGAAACGCAAACGCTCCTGTGGAAGTTGCCCCATCCATTAACATTAGCCCAGCGTTTTGGCAAACTGCTAGCGTATCGCAGTGCTGCCAAAACGCTGCCAAAAGAGCTCCTGTGGGTTCCAGCCCTTATACATGTATCTCAACTATAAGAAAATTAGATTTAGATGCTTTAGATTGTAAGCTGGTAAGGGCAGGGCTCTCTCCCCCTTTGGTATCTTGAAATTTGTTATACATTTTATTCATCGTGGTACTTTGTCACTGTCATTAGCAGTTCTGTATTTTGTATAAATTATGTATTTTGTCACTAATTATGTATTCTGTATATTGGTGTATGCCATTTGTCTGTGTTATTATGTACACCGTGTTCGTTTAGTTTTTCAATAATAATAATAAAAATAAAGAAATGTGACATTGTTCTTTTCTATGTGTCCAAAAAACGAATGGCTGTTATTATTAAAAACTGTTTTTTATTACATAATGAAATTTTGATGCGCAAATGGTTATATGTGTAATCTCTCTCCCTATATGACTCAGGTTTGTGCTTCTGACCACAGCCGGGACAAGGTCCTCCAGCACCCAAGGCTGAGACACCAAAGTGCGCCCCTCCATCCCTGCCACCCCAGCCATCACACACTGATTGCTATTAGACTAAGAGGGCCACAGGGCCCACAACCTCCCCAACACCTTAATATCTAGTTATCTGGCTTGCAGTCACTGCTATGTACCCCCTTTTCTTTTTTCTTTCTGCTTCAATCACAATTAGGAATGACAGCTGAATGAATTCTGTGCCCCCTCCTTCACTGCGCCCTGAGGCTGGAGCCTCTCCAGCCTATGCCTCGGCCCGGCCCTGCTTCTGACTCAGAATTATGTATTTGTAGACTGAGGAGAGGAGGAGGAAGGGGGTGTGAGACCTCAAGAGAGCTCAGGTCAGTCTCCGTTTCAGTTTACGAAATGTCATGAGGGCATGAAATGCTAAAACTAAGCCATTATTACCTGCAAGCTTACTTCAGACCAGTTATCCTCCGAATCTTTAAAGATTTCATTGTGCCTGCTGCGCAACCCCCCTTTCTCCCCCCCCCCCCCCCCCCCACACACACACACGCATGCTCCCACCGCACACACACAGCACAAGCAATCCCGTCTTTACTCAGACAGTTGTAATATGCGCGTAGCATCAACGTTGTACATATTACAACTGCCTTTTAGATATATCGATATGCTCTGTTTACCTTATGCAGTGGTGAAGCAGGCAAAGGACAGAGAAAAAAACTGATAAGTTGTCCATACCTTTAAATAGAGACCCTATGAAATTCAAATGATTGTTTGTGACCTTCTCACATTTAATAGCTACCATTTACTAAAAGTGTCTCAATATGAAGTATGTTCATTAAACCGCGATAATGAGAATAACGTGTATAAGGTCTTGCACTTGATGAGTAAAGCATAACGCATTGCATGTAATGTAGTTATTTATGCCATACTTGTAAGACTTTATGCACATTATTCTCATTGCTACAGTTTAGAGTATAACTATATGTCATTAACCTCCTTGGCGGTAACCCCATGTGTGACACGGGGTAAGCCGCCGGAGGGTGCCGCTCAGGCCCTGCTGGGCCGATTTACATAATTTTTTTTTGCTACACGCAGCTAGCACTTTTCTAGCTGCGTGTGCATAACGATCGCCGCCGCTACCCACCGATTCGCCGCTATCTGCCGCGCCGCCTCCCCCAGACCCCTTGCGCTGCCTGGCCAATCAGTGCCAGGCAGCGCTGAGGGGTGGATCGGAACACCTGCTGACGTCACGACGTCGATGACGTCGGTGACGTCATCGCGATCGTCGCCATGGCGACGGGAAAGCCCATACAGGGAATCCCATTCAGAACGGGATTCCCTACAGGGTAATAGCGCCAGCGGAGATCGGAGGGGTGGGAGGGATAGCGAAGGGAGGGGGGAAGCATGTAGCTAGCGCTAGGCTAGCTACATGCTTTAAAAAAAAAAGTGCTACGCTGCCCCCCTGGCGGATTTATTGAACCGCCAGGGGGGTTAAGCAATCTACTTTGCTGGATCACTAAAAAAACAGACAAAAACGTTTGCTGCAGCCTGACACCTCCCGCTCATCTGCCTCTCTCCATGGAAGAAAATAGGCTGCTAGGCTGTTGTTGAACAGCATGTCTGTACAGTGATCATTCCTAAAACTACCACACAGGGGGACAGGTGTTGTGACAGTGGTGACATGATCGTCATAGATTGTTTGCGACAACAACTATTTAGTGTCCGTATGGGTGTATGGGTTTTAAGACAACCCCCCCCCCCCCAAAAAAAAATCATATCTTTTCTGTTTTTAAGCCCAGTATTTAGGTACACTGCAATAGTGCTCACGCCCTGCAGTGCTGGGTTCACGGTTCAAATCCCAGCCAGGTAAACATCTGCAAGGAGTTTGTATGTTCTCCCCGTGTCTGGGCGGGTTTCCTCCGGGCACTCTGGTTTCCTCGTACATCCCAAAAACATACAGATAAGTTAATTGGTTTCCCCCTAAATTGGCCCTAGACTATGATACCTGCACTACACGATACATACATACAATACAATACAATATAATAACATTTGTAAAGCGCTTTTCTCCCATAGGACTCAAAGCGCATAGTTGTGTCTCAGATTAATACAGGGTTGCATATACATAGACATATGATTATGGTAGGGACTTGATTGTGATCCCCTCTGAGGGACAGTTAGTAACAAGACAATATACTCTGTACGGCGCTGCGTAATATGTCGGCGCTATATAAATACTTTAAATAAAACTAATAAATAAATTCCCTGGCATCTGCGGAGGACATTCTTTGGCCTTGTGCAAAGCTGAGTCTGTAGAACTGTATTCTTGGGATGCAAGTAGATAGTGGTGCCGAATTTCACATGTAGCCGAGCAGTGTGGAAATAAAACAGTGCCGCAGTGTCTGAGGTTTGAAAGTAACGAGCCGAGGTGGAGTTAGCAACAGGGCATATATTATTGGAGTAATTTTTTGTGTGGATAAACTTTACAGCCTGCTTAAAAGGAATGGATGTTTGTATGTGTGAGTTGTATGTTGATCGTTTTTTTTTTTTCAGGGAAGGAGAGGACCATGGAAAAACTTTGCAATGATTACCCTGATATATCAATCCACAATTTATCAGTGTTTTCACAGTGACAGTGCAACTATTTTATTTTTGCCAATATGTTTTGAGACTTTAGATTGAACACAGCAGGGCTCTCTCACAATTTGTATGTCTTGGAAATTGTAATTCATTTAGTATCTTGCAATCTGTTATACATTTTATTCATCATGTTCTGATGTTTGTAATTCTGTATTTTGTACCAGTTTCCTAATTTGTACTCCGTTTTCAATATTTTTTATTGGAATTTGTAAAAAAAATTTAACAATATGTCAAAGACATATTAATACAGTGTAAAGTAAACATATTTTTACATTATAACAAACTATTTAATATTAATATTGAATATAATACTGTTAAATTACAAAGCATACATTCAGTTTCAATTTTGTAGGTGAAAACAGTACATCAAACTTTTCATATGAATCAAATGTTTGATTATCTGTGGAGATGAATGGAAGTTTAGTTTATGCGTTGATGTTTAAGTCTTAAAGAGACTCCGTAACAAAAATTGCATCCTGTTTTTTATCATCCTACAAGTTCAAAAAGCTATTCTAATGTGTTCTGGCTTACTGCAGCACTTTATACTATCACTGTCTCTGTAATAAATCAACTTATCTCTCTCTTGTCAGACTTGTCAGCCTGTGTCTGGAAGGCTGCCAAGTTCTTCAGTGTTGTGGTTCTGCTATGCACTCCCCCCTCCAGGCTCCTCTATGCACACTGCCTGTGTGTTATTTAGGATTAGAGCAGCTTCTCTCTTCTCTCTTATCTTTTACAAGCTGGATAAATCGTCCTCTGAGCTGGCTGGGCTGCCACATACTGAAGAATTACAGACAAGGGCAAAGCTGTTTGCAGCAAGAAACGAGCAGCCTGAAACTTCAGTGCATGAGAACAGAGTGAAAGAAACACACAAATGATCTCTTGAGATTCAAAAGGAAAGCTGTATACAGCCTGCTTGTGTATGGATGTATTTTCTATGTGTGGACATACTGTACATCAACCTACTTCCTGTTTTGGTGGCCATTTTGTTTGTTTATAAACAAACTTTTTAAAACTGTTTTTAACCACTTTTAATGCGGCGAGGAGCGGCGAAATTGTGTCAGAGGGTAATAGGAGATGTCCCCTAACGCACTGGTATGTTTACTTTTGTGCGATTTTAACAATACAGATTCTCTTTAAAGGAAGTTATTGTATGTAAATCTACACCATTATTAATTATCCAGTGATTTTACGCATAAATACGCATAAAATACGCATGTGTACATCCTAAGAAGAATTTACGCGTAAAACCCCATAAACACGTAAAAAATGCGTCAAACGCTGCTAACCGCGCGTAAAACGCGCATAACCGCTAAACGCGTCAAAAAACCGCCTAAAAAACACACATTTAACGCTTAATAGCGCGAATGGTGTAAATTTGAGGAAAAACATCTGGATCAACCTAATTTGTACTCCATTGTCTGCGTTATTATGTACCCCATGTTTGCTTCTCTCACTTTGTACAGTGTCACAAAATATGTTGGTGCTTTATAAATCAATTATAATAATAATAAAAACTTTTGAAGTAGTAATGACCATTTCATCAATGTCATTTGAGACAGTGTAGTCTGAATTTTATTATTGCCAAATAAACTTAAAATTAGGACTTTAAGGTTTAGTTGTTTGTAAAACCTTGAATTGTTCTCCCCAAAAAATGTGTGGCGTAGAATTTTTTTGTGTTTTTTTCTTGTAAATTCCACAATAGCTCATCTAAACCTGGCAGTGGCAGCTGATTGGGGCCTAGATGATCATATCAGGAGGTCCAAAGACCCCCATCAGTTTTAAAGGGTTGACATCCATATAACATCTGCGGGGCGGTCTTTTTTGAAGAGTCTGTCTCCATAAGCCATTTGTAATCATCTGATTCTGAGTATTTAAATCAAGGCCTCCAAGTTCGACGAAACTGCTTGTTCCTGTTATGGATGGATTGCGTCAAATTTTCCATTCGATGTAATTACATGCAAACACATACAAACAGTGGCGTATCTAGGGAATTTGACACCCGGTGCTGATTATTTTACACCCCCGAACCTCCCGCAAAAAAAAAACAAAAACCCAAGAAACAAACATTTTTTTGATGGGAGGGTCGATGGGTTGGGGCGCTGAGCGTGTCGCTGCAAATTTGGGGATTTTTAGGGAAAAGGAGTCATCAGGATGTGGATGGAGAGCTAACTGTTATGAAATTCTGTACTCTATACAGCGGTGCAGAAGATGTCAGTGCTATATATATATACACAATAATAAATACACAATAATAATATGGTAGGCTATTAGACTATGACTATGGGAGAGGAGAAATCGCAGGAAGACCTTTCACCAGGACTGCAGACATCATTACCAGGGCTGTTTGGCAGAGATATGCTGTTAAAAGAAGCAACTAAATTCTGAAAAGAGGAAAGGGTTGTGGGGGAAGAAAACAGGGTGGGAGGAGGAGCTGGGAATAGAGAAGATTACCTGCAATCAAGCTTATCTAAATTGCCTGGAGCTTGATTCTCTGGTCAGTACAGAAGTCGGCTCTAATGCTGCATACACACTTGAGATAAAAGTCTCTGGAAAAGGAAAGATCACAGACCAATTTTACCCCATTCCATGTAGTATGAGAGCCATACTCTACACAGTCTATTCTATGGAGCTGAACTCCACGTCAGATAAAATCTTTGCAAGATGCTGCACACAAAGATGCCTGTACACATTCAAAAGATCATTATCTGCAAAAGATCTCTTCCTGCAATAGATCCATTCCTTCAAAATGCATTCATAGTCTATGAGATCTGCAGATCCTCATACACACCTTGTTTAACAGACTTCATCTGCATATCTGGCAATCATCTGCAGATCTGAAAATCCATCCTGGTGGATCTGATTTGCAGATGATTGCCTGCTAAACAAGGTGTGTATGATGATCTGCAGATCTCATAGACTATGAATGCATTTTGAAAGAATGGATCTATTGCAGGAAGAGATCTTTTGCAGATAATGATCTTTTGAATGTGTACAGCATCTGTGTGTGCAGCATCCTGCAAAGATTTTATCTGATGGGGAGTGCAGCTCCATAGAATAGACTGTGTAGAATATGGCTCTCATACTACATGGAATGGGGTAAAATTGGTCTGTGATCTTGCCTTTTCCAGAGACTTTTATCTCAAGTGTGTATGCAGCATTAGCACCTGTATCACTGGCTTCTACAACAGCAGGCTGCCCTGCATTAATGATTAATTATTCTGATCAGGATAAATAATCAATTGTCCAGGGCACTCTGTTATTACAGCAGCCAGTGCACATGGCTACATGGCTACTAATGACAGGCAACTTCTGAAGCACCAAACACATCCTGCCACCTCTCCCTGCTAATGTCCCAGCTGCAGCACAGCAATCATTCTCTCTACTCACCCTGCTGCTCTGCACATTCACTCACTGCAGGCTGTGTGTAGCGAGCGACGAGACACATTGTCCACACGACAGGAAGGGGTAGGGGTGCCACATCTAGTGTAGGAAGTAGTACAGTCCCCTGCATTGCCTGCTATTTCCCCAAATATTGCCCAAACTATGAGAAAAGGTCCTAGGTGGAAGAACATAGTGGCTGAGCACCAAAGTGGCACCCCTAGCCCTGGGTATACTCGATGCTGTGAGCACCTGCAGCCCTATGGTTGGTATGCCTCTGCATAAAAATAAGAAGTTTCTTCCAGAGTAAAATGAGCCATAAATTCCTTTTCTCTTATGTTGCTGTCACTTTAATCTTTCTATCTCCTCTTTTGGCAAGTTCTGTTTCCGATAAACTGCCCCTCAAAAGACCAGGAGGAACTCCACGAGTAAGAAAATGTAGTGAGCTATTAAGGGCCTGTTTCCACTACACTCAGATTGGATGCATAGCCGGCCTTTGACCTGAGCGACCGGAGCGGTCGCTCAGGGCGCCAGCTTCCTAGGGGGCGCCTATAGCTGGTTGCCTATACTGAGGGCACCTACGCCTGATTTCCTATATTGGGGGCACCTATAGCTGGCTACCTTTAGGGCCCGTTTCCACCTGTGCGGTGGGAATCGCAGCGGTAAAAATTTGCATGCGGTTGTATCCGAATTTTCATGCGAATTTGCAAACGATTTTGCATGGATGCTGATGTATGCGAATTTAACCATGGCAGTGCCTGTGTGCTTTTCCATTGATTCCATGCGAAATCGCATGCGAATTTGCATAAAAATTCGCATACTAATGCCGCATGCGAAATTCCCTATTAAATACATTGTATGCGATTCGCATAGTGGTATGCGGTATGCGAATTCTGATGGCTCTGCCGTGCAGATTTTTTCTGCACAGAGAAACGCAAAGGAATCCTGACAAGTGGAAACAGTCCCATCCACTTGTATTGGCTATGCGAATTCGCATGTGGCAAACGCATGCAAATTTGCGATAGTGGAAAAGGGCCCTTACTAAGGGCACCAACACCTGGCTATCTATACTGGAGGCACCTACGTCTGGCTACCTATGGGGGGATGGAGACCTTCAACTGACTTCCTATACTGGGGGCACCTATGCTTGGCCACCTATATTGAGGGCACCTACACATGAGATCCTATACTGGGGGCACCTACACCTAGCTACCTACCTCTACTTAGTTTGAGGGCACTTTTTTGGGGATGTGCACTGCGGCTATAACGCGTGGTACTAATTGTCGGTGCTGTGCTATCATTCTAAATGGGGGGGGGGGGCTAACTGTCCCACAGGAAGAGGATGAAGGGGGGCACAAAAATCAGGTTTCGCTCAGGGCACTGTGAAACCTAAGGCCGGCCCTGATTGGATGCAGAATGGATGCAGAAAAACTGACTCCAATGAATGCCTATGGGAAAATCTGCATCTGAAAAATCGCGTTTAGTGGAGTCAGGCCCATAGACATTTATTGGAGTACATTTTTCTGCATCCAGTCTGCATCCAATCTGCGTGTAGTGGAAACAGGCCCATAATGAAATTTTTTTAAAAATGGATGGTTATTTCACGCTATGGCTGCTAAATTGAGATAAGTACTCAGTCCCTCCAGGACCTGGCAAACTGAGCAACATCACGTTAGAGAAAGCCCTGAATTATCAAGATCTCAGCAGGACTGGATTAGCCTCATAAGTGGAGTTCTCATAGAATTTTACTGTATCTGTCATATGAACATTTAATTCTGGAGAAGTAAATAAATACATCTTCAATAATTATGTGACTATTGTTTCTACATTTTGTTCTAAATTAAAATTAATTGTGGCTGGTGTTTCAGTTTTAGGGTTATCTCCCAGTATTTGGCTACAAGTAAATGCAAACATCAATTCATAGCTTAGCAGTAACTGCAGCTGCAGATTTGTGGATAAGTAGTACAGCACTTATCGCTCTGTCTGTTATTGCTGAGGGTACTTATGTGAGGATTCAGTGTTGGCACAACCTATTATTATTATTTGTATACATCTAAACAGCACTGATACATTTTCTGCACAGCTACAGTATATTGAAAAATGTATTTTATTGACAATTTAATGCCCCTGCTATATTCATAGTCTAAAGTAGGGGTAGGGAACCTATGGCTCGGGAGCCCGATGTGGCTCTTTTGATGGCCACATCTGGCTCACAGACAAATCAGTAGGGGTTGATTCACTAAGCCAAATTGCTCAAGCAGTGCATCTTAGTGTGGCAGCGCAAGTAAAATTTTCAAAGTAGGCACGCTGGCGGCTGTAGCATGCGCTCATAACTTACTCGCACTCCCCCCAAAATGAACAGCTGTTTCGGCTGCCTGTCACTTGACAGGAAGCCTATTGGGCCAAAGTGCAGGGATCTCGTCCTACAAAGTGAATCAACCCCTAAGTGCAGGGATCTCGTCCTACAAAGTGAATCAACCCCTAAGTGCGGGGATCTCATCCTACAAAGTGAATCAACCCCTAAGTGCGGGGATCTCGTCCTACAAAGTGAATCAACCCCTAAGTGCGGGGATCTCATCCTACAAAGTGAATCAACCCCTAAGTGCGGGGATCTCGTCCTACAAAGTGAATCAACCCTTAAGTGCGGGGATCTCATCCTACAAAGTGAATCAACCCCTAAGTGCGGGGATCTCGTCCTACAAAGTGAATCAACCCCTAAGTGCAGGGATCTCGTCCTACAAAGTGAATCAACCCCTAAGTGCAGGGATCTCGTCCTACAAAGTGAATCAACCCCTAAGTGCGGGGATCTCATCCTACAAAGTGAATCAACCCCTAAGTGCGGGGATCTCGTCCTACAAAGTGAATCAACCCCTAAGTGCGGGGATCTCATCCTACAAAGTGAATCAACCCCTAAGTGCGGGGATCTCGTCCTACAAAGTGAATCAACCCCTAAGTGCGGGGATCTCGTCCTACAAAGTGAATCAACCCCTAAGTGCGGGGATCTCGTCCTACAAAGTGAATCAACCCCTAAGTGCGGGGATCTCGTCCTACAAAGTGAATCAACCCCTAAGTCAGCTAGCTAATTGTACAAGCTGTCAGTATTTCCTGTCTGGCTCTCGGGCAAATTGCTGATGTTGCTGAAAACCAAGAGAAGCTGAAGACATGTCTGAAGGTGGCCACTAATGATCCAATTTCTAGCGAAAAATCGTTCGAGCGATCAGAAATTCTGATCGGATTGGTTGTAAATAATCTCCATTGATGGGCACAATAGATTACAAACGATTATAAAAATAGTCGTCCGATTGGATTTTCATCAAACTAAAATTTGGATTTTCTTATTGGTTGTGATAGATAGAAAGCAAAGATTGGTTCGTTGATGGTATAGTGAACGAATTCACTTCCGATCAGAATTTCTGATCGCTCAAACGATTTTTCACTAGAAATTGGACCGTTAGTGGCCATCTTAAGAATTCCGTTGCCCGGTGAATCAACTGTATACACATCGCCATGGCAACAGGGATAGCCCTCTACTGCGCATGTGCACTGTCCCAGTTTGAAACATATTGTATGGCTCTCACGGAAATACATTTTCAAATATGTGGTGTTTATGGCTCTCTCAGCCAAAAAGATTCCTGGCCCCTGGTCTAAAGCCGCTACCAATTTCTTGGAATAGTTGCGGAGGGCGGGGGGTAATTAACCCACCATTAATTTTGGAGAGCTGGGGTGAAATAGGAATGGCCACTGTCCAGCCTATATTACATCTAAGGAGAAATAAGTCTCAACTAGATTTACTTACTGTATTCTTGTAAATACTTCACTGCTAACCAAGTGCAACTCTTACTTTAAAATGGCACGAAAGAATACTTAGAAATCAATGTCTAGATAGTATTTACTTCATGTAACATGAAGCCTGGCTTGGGTTGATTTAGACAAAATATAATTATCCTGTATCACGTCTAATGTTTCCTCTGACACCCTATCTGATGGTGTGGGCAGGGCCTCCTCAGGCGATTCAGCTATTTATCTACATCAGTAGGGCAAGCATTTGATGAAAAAATATGACACATATCTTGCTGTTAGAGCACTGATATATTGTGGAAAGGTACCACATCTTATAGCATACCTAAAGCAGGAATTTACATTAAAATGCGATACTTACCTTAGTAGAGGGAAGCCTCTGGTTAGTCCAGAGACTACCCCGATCGTCCTTTGGACCACTGTTCCAGTGCGGGGTCCCTAAAGCTGGCCACTAATGGTCCAATTTCTAGATCAGAAATTCTGATCGGAAGTGAAATATTGTAATACATAGTTCACTACACCATCAACGAACCAATCTTTGCTTCCTATCTATCACAACCAACAAGAAAATCCAAATTTTGGTTCGACGAAAATTCATTAGGACGACATTTTTTTCACTCGTTCATAAACGATTGTGTCCACCAATGGAGATCATTTACAACCAATCCGATCAGAATTTCTGATCGCTCGAACAATTTTTCCCTAGAAATTGGACTGTTAGTGTCCACGCCATAATCAACAAAGGCTTATTGATTTATATGCTTTTGAGGCTATGCTCCAGTTCTTGTATAAGCACGCCTGTACTGCACATGCACAAATGCAGACCACTAGCATGGAGGTACTTGTGCAATGTTTTTACCTCTGCACATGAGCAGCTTTGTACTACTGGGCATGTGCAGACAAGACCTGCACATGCACAATATAGTCGCACTCGAACATGGACAGGAGTGCAGCCACAGAGATGAATAGGAGCCTGACTAGAATCAGTAAGCTCGTGGAGAATCTAGGAAGCCTCTGGCTTATCCAGAGGCTGCCCCCTTCTTAGGTTAGTATCTAACTTTAAGGCAAGCACTGCATCATAACACAGAAATGAGCCTTCATATGACCCTCTGCCACGGTGCGGCGTCAGGGTCATATGCATAGGCCCGCCCCCTGGTGACGTACTCCCTGCTGGACAGGAAGTATGTCACTGAGATTCACGTTGGTCCGCAATGCGCTACCACCGTGCACAGTTGGTGCGTCGACTTGCATTGCTGCATAATTCGTGTGGCAGGCACAGAACATGCACCAATGTACTGCAGCCTTTGCGGCGGCATTGAGCAGATTCCGATGCTTCCAGTGCACAGCGCTGCATTGCGTGAACTGTGCAAGTCGACTTGCATGGCCCTTGCAGTGGGGAAGCGTACCGCAGAGCGACGCAGAACGCAAGTCTCACATCCGACCATTTGTCACTCAGGTCGCAACTAAAATGTTAATATATGTTCTTATTATATCTTGTCTGGACTATTGTAACTTACTACTTTGTGGACAACCAACTAACAGACTGGCACCACTCCAATCTGTACTGAACTTAGTTGCTTGTCTCATTCATCCTTCCCGCTCTTCCTCTGCTGCTTCCCTCTGTCAAGCTCTTCATTGGCTACTGATTAACCAGAAGATCCTGTTCAAACTCTCTACAAAGCTCTTCACAATCTCTCTCCTTTGTACATCTGCTCACTAGTCTCCAGATACTCAGCCCCGGGGCGCCCACGAGGCGGGGTGAGGCAGGTTCCTCGGCCGCGGAAGGGGGGGGGGGAGCGATGCCTGTCTGGCCGTGGGTGGAGGAGGCTGCCGAGCTAGAGGGGGTAGCAGCCAGGAAGGGGGAGCAGCGGGCACAGTGGTGGAGAGGGGGGTCAGACACCCCCCCCCACACCTATGGCTCCCCTGTCCGCACTTCCCAACAGCTGTTTTCGCTAAATTTGCGAGCAGTGAGCGGGGAAGCAATTACTCACATACTTCCTTACTTCACTTGCGTTCCACCGCTCGCCATGTCACTTCCTGCAATGCCGCCCACTGAAGTACAGTGGACGGCATTGCAGGAAGTAACGTGGTGAGTGGTGGAACGAAAGTAAGGAATTGAGTAATTGCTTACCCACTCGCTGCTGGCAAATTTAGCAAAAATAGCTGGAGGGGGAGCATGGACGGGGAGCCCCAGGTGAGGCGGGGTTCTGACCCCCCCTCCCCAACGCTGTGCCCGCTGCTTCCCCTTCCTGGCTGCTACCCTCTCCAGGCTACCTATTAGGGGAAGGGGGCGGCATCCTCACAAGTTTGCCTCAGACGGCAAAAAGTCTAGAAACGGCACTGCAGATACCAACCTAACCGCAATCTCAGATCTACACATGACCTACGACACTTTTGGCCACGTCTAGAATTACCTCTTCACATTCACGTATACAAGATTTTTCACGTGCTTCACCCCTCCTATGGAATGCCCTACCACAACACATCCGTCTCTCTCCTACCTTTGATATCTTTAAAATGAACCTGAGATGGTGAAATGTGGCTTATTTTATAACTTACCTGGGGCTTACTCCATCCCCTCCATTCTGCCGGCATCACTCCCGATAATCCGGTCAGTCTCGGCCTTCTGCGAATGCGCAGCTCGGCCTTGCGTACCCCTTGTTGCGGACAGGAGCACAGGAGGGGCATGCTGGCTGAGCTGCGCATGTGCAGAAACCCACGACTAGCGGTGACTGACCAGATTACTGGGAGTCATAGAGGCAGAACGAGGCCTAAGAAGACAGCGAGGGAGCCCACGGTCCTCATGCGGCAGGAGGAAGTATAAATAAGACCCACTGTACCATCTCGGTACACTTTAAACGTTCCCTCAAAATTTGCTTTTGCCGACAAGCATATGCTCTACCTGAGGCCATTCCCCTATGACCTAAGGCCAAGTTGCACTTCTACTAAATATCCTAAGACACACTGTCTCTAGGTATGATTATTATATACTACCTCACCTCTTGTTGCCCCCCATTCCTGTAGATTGTAGTCTGATCCCATTATATATAAACAATTATTTATGTCTGATTGCAATGATCGGACGGTTGATTGTACAGGAAATTGGATAGTTATTGGGCACCTTAATGTTCACATAATTGCAAATGACACAGAATCGTTTTTCGTTTTCATAACATGAAGGCACAACATCGTTCAGGTTGATTAGTGGACAAACACCAGGATCTTGCATGCAGTGTGTGGGCCACCAGTCGATTAACTTTCGATCGACCATACTGTTTTTGAGCTCCCAATAAAATAGAGTGCTTAATCTCTCGATGGAAAATCAAGTAATGTGTGGGCATCTAATGCTAGGTACACACAATTTTCTGACAGATTTACTGTCATATTGATTATTTTCAACATGTCCGATCTGTTTTCAGATCGATTTTCCGTTCACTGTTATGGAAAATTGATCGGAAGTCAGATCGGACATGTTGTAAATAATCGATCGGACATCGTGTGTACCTAGCATAAAAGGCTCAGGTGGGGAGTTTGAAGGGAGTTGGCCAAACCATGTGTAGCTACATCACTGCGTACTGAGGGTTTACCTCATGCTGCTCTATATGTAGCCTGAAGGTGACAGCCTTTGCTGCAGCAGCAGACTGCTCTGTGTGACATAAGCACTACAGGCATGAATCGGTGAAAGAGTGAGGTAATCTTGTGCTATAACTCACGGCACAGCCACGCATTATATTCATTCACTGGTTATTTCTCTACCCCGCAGCTCCTCATTCATTCACTTAATTTACTGGCTGCACATCACCCAGCCTGAAGCAACGTATTCTTTCTATCGTGCTCCACCCCTTCTTTCTCTGACGTGACAGCGATTGGCTGAACTAATCTTGTTCTCCCGCCCACTTGTATGCAGTATATTCTATAAGTGATCTGCAAACTTGGCTCTCCAGCTGTTAAAAGTGAACCTTCGTACTAAAAATCTACTCAGCAGAACTGAAAAGGCTTGGTGTTTCTTTAACAGTTTCACAGCATCAGAACTTTGTTTTTCTTACCAATGCATCATTTTTTAGCAGTATTTTTAGCTAAGCTTCACCCATCAAGAAAACTGCCCGGGCTTTTTTCCCTGATGCTGTGCAAAGCATGATGGGATTTCCTATGTTGTTATTCACGTTGCCTAGCAACTGGGAGGGGTGATCAGCACACAGGACAGTTGGAACTGTGTCTCATGCTACCCGTCACGTCCTTTCAACCAAAAAGATGGCTGCCCTCATGAAATCAAACATTTGCCTGTTCTTTTAAAACAGGGTGGGTAAGAGATTATATTACCTATCTATTTTAATTAATATAACTAACTAGCCAACCCGCATCGTAGCATACGCCGCATCTATCTATCTATCTAATAGAGTACGTGCCTCAACCTTGAAGCAAGAAGAATTAGGCTTTCCGTGAGAAAATGTATGCGTGCTCAAACACCAAGTTTAACCCTAGCAAGTCTGGCTTTGCAAATCCGGCCTAATTGGCTGGCTATTCATGAGGCAATGCTCATGCAAATATGCATTTGCTTCCGCATGCCAAACTATGCAGGGTCAAAAAACTAATACTGCAAAGTGCTCTCTCGCTGCCTGGGAACCACAGCGGCACCCCGGAGTGGGAGGCTGGGTGGCGCAGCGCCCCCCCCCCCCCCAAGCGTGGCCAGCGCTGGGGAGAGCCGTCCGCACCCACCTCCTAATATTAAAAACAGCCACTTACCTTAACGTCCATTGGGTTCTGCTACATGCGCATACATTTTGTCATGGAAAGCATTTTGTGCAGTTTTTATCCTTTGGAGGCAGGTGGTGGATGGCTTGCTCCGGTGGTGTGAACCCTGGAGTGAGTGCGCCTGTCCTCCCCCCCCCCCCCCCCTCTGGAGTGCTGTATGTGAGCCAGCCCTGAGCTCTAAAGCTCGGGGTGACCCATGCTTCTCTCCTTTCTCATGCGGTGCCCCCAAATGAATGCGCATGTAGCAGAACGCAATGGACGTTAAGGTAAGTGCCTGTTTTTAATATTGGGAGGTGGGTGCAGACGGCTCTCCCCGGCACTGGCCACACTTGGGGGGGTGGTCGTCCACGCCACCCAGCCTCCCCCTCCGGGGTGCCGCTGTGGTTTCCAGGCAGTGAGAGAGCCTGGGACACTGTGGTCCCCCCAGTTGTATAAAAAGGGGGCATTGGGAATCCTCCCCGTGGCGCTCCTGGAGGCCTGGAGCACACCAAAAACTGCTAGCAGACCCGCAAAATGCTAGCAGATTTTGAAACGCTTTTTCTTATTTTTCTCTAGTATTTCACCTAGCATTTTGCGGTTTTGTAAAGCGTTTTTGGTGTAGTAGATTTCATATATTGTTACAGTAAAGCTGTTACTGAACAGCTTCTGTAACAAAAACGCCTGCAAAACCGCTCTGAACTGCCGTTTTTCAGAGCGGTTTGCGTTTTTCCTATACTTTACATTGGAGGCAGAAACGCCTCCGCAATCCAAAAAATGCCTCACCTCGGGAGGATGCGTTTCAGCAAAACGCCTCCCGCTCTGGTGTGCACCAGCCCATTGAAATACATTACCCAAGCGTATCCGCAGCCGCAAGTGGATCGCAAAACGCTGCCGAACTGCTCTGGTGTGCACTAAGCCGGATAGTGCTAATGTAGCATGTAGCAGGGTGAATGCTTTGTGGTATTGGTTTGTGCATGCATTTGCATGAGCATTGCCTCATGAATAGCCAATTAGGCCAGATTTGCAATGTCAGACTTGCTAGGGTAAGGCCTCTTTTCCATGGACTGTGAATAGGCAGTGAAATGCCTCTCAAACTCTCACAACTGCTCACTGCTGCCTGGTAACTGCTCACTGCTGCGCAGGGGCGTAGGAATAGGCCCTGCAGCCCCTGCGCCCGCGGGGGGCCCGGCCCCCCCCTGGGGCCCGCTCGGGGCCGTTTTGTGGGTGCTGGAGGGGTGGCAGCATGAGGGGAAAGCCTTGCCCACAGTCGGCGGGGAGAGGGGTAGTTCCCCCCTCTCCCTCACCTCGGGGCTCTCCCCTCTGCGCTCCCCTCCAGCTCGTAAGTGTGTGGGGCTGTGGTGGGCAGCGGGCAGCGGCGGGCAGATACATACCTGCTTCCGTGCGTTCCATCGGAGAGTTCTCCCTCTAGCGGCTGACGTCACTTCCGGAAGTGACGTCAGCCGCTAGAGGGAGAACTCTCCGATGGAACGCACGGAAGCAGGTATGTATCTGCCCGCCGCTGCCTGCTGCCCGCTGCCCACCACAGCCCCACACACTTACGAGCTGGAGGGGAGCGCAGAGGGGAGAGCCCCGAGGTGAGGGAGAGGGGGGAACTACCCCTCTCCCCGCCGACTGTGGGCAAGGCTTTCCCCTCATGCTGCCACCCCTCCAGCACCCACAAAACGGCCGCGAGCGGGCCCCAGGGGGGGGGGAGGGGGGGCCCGCTCTGAAAATCTGCAGGGGGGGCCCGGTGGGGCCTAGTTACGCCCCTGCTGGTATCTGCTCACTGCTGCCTGGTATCTGCTCACTGCTGCCTGGTAAATGCTTGTTGCTGCCTGGTAACTGCTTGTTGCTGCCTGGTATCTGCTCACTGCTGCCTGGTAACTGCTTGCTGCTGCCTGGTAACTGCTTGTTGCTGCCTGGTATCTGCTCACTGCTGCCTGGTAACTGCTTGCTGAGCACACAGCTCAAAAGTCCATGGAAAAGAGGCCTTAAACTTGGTGTTTGAGCACGCATAAATGTTCTCATGCAAAGTACTTCTTCTTCTTGTTTGAAGGTTGAGGCACTTAGTCTATTATATATATAGATGTAACTTAATGGCAGTATGTTTGTTTAGGCTGAAGTTCCTATTTAAGGAATTACAAGTCCCACAATGCATTTGCCTTTATAAATCATGCCTATGGCTGTCAGATTCCTGCAATGCTTTGTGGGACTTGTAGTTCCTTAACAGCTGGAGAGCCAAGTTTGCAGATCACTGTTCTGTGGCATTTTGGGAGTTGTAGTTTAGTTCGGATTGGATAGACTAGATTGAAAAGTTTGACTTTTTCTCGAGTTTCAGGCTGCGTTTTTTCCAGTGTGACCAGGTTACATTTAAGGGAAGCCATCAGTTCTGTATATTGACAGAACAAGAGGTTTTTCATAGTAATACATGTAACCATTTACCATGAAGGAAAACTTTTCTTAATAAATTGCAACAAATGACTGTGTCCTATTTGCTTGTCAGTTGACTTTTGAACGTGTTACACGAGACAGTCTCTGATTACAAACAAGTCCTTAATTGTTCTTTGCAAGAAGTTTTAAATCAGGATGATACCATTTATTGGCTAACTACAAATGAATAAGAATAAACAAGCTTTCGGCCTTGCAGTCTTCCTCAGGTTTACATCCTGTTAGTTTGCAAGCTGGTGGTACAGACATGCAACATCAAAAGGGAAAACAGATATTTTTTTCAAGCATAAATACATCATTAAGATGCCTTAATACAAACAGACCATCTAAATGGGGTAAGATAAGAATCTTGTTTACTTTATTGCTCACAGACCTGGTATTAGGATTGACCCAGAGGTATCGTAAATTCTTAGTTCACAAGTTCAGCTAGGGTGGCTGAGACAGTTCATATATCATCAATCTCATACCAATATAGAAAGTTGTTGTCCTTATTCAGACCCTTCTGCACAGCATTGAAACAATTTATAAATTTTGTTTCTGCTATTAATCGATCATTTGACGTTTTGAAGCCGCCCTTCAGGGCAGTGACACGAAGATCATCCATGCTGTGTCCGTTGGACCGAAAGTGTGTAGCAACTGGGAGTCCAGATTTGGTATCATTAATAGTGTGCCTGTGTCCATTCATACGTTTGCGTAGAGTTTGTCCAG
This sequence comes from Hyperolius riggenbachi, assembly GCF_040937935.1. Taxonomy (NCBI): domain Eukaryota; kingdom Metazoa; phylum Chordata; class Amphibia; order Anura; family Hyperoliidae; genus Hyperolius; species Hyperolius riggenbachi. The sequence continues at coordinate 224,735,261 of NC_090652.1, read as the reverse complement.
TTTCTCCCACGTACATAACATTGGGGCATTTAGCACACATGATCAGATATACCAGATTGGTGGACCCACAAGAAAATTTACCTTGTACTCTGTACTCCTGTTGTGAACCTGGTATCGTTACCCTGTCAGTGGAGTAAATGTGTCTGCAGGTCCCACATATTTTTTGTCGGCAGGGTGATGTTCCGTTTTGTTGAGGCCTATTCAAAGAGCTCCTGACAATCATCTGTTTTAGATTGTGTGGTTGCCGATATGACAAGAGTGGAGGTTTAGGGAATATCGTTCTCAGTCTGTGATCCTTGTGTAAAATGGGATGAAGTTCCTTAGCAATCCTCCTTAAGATTTCCAGGTGTGGGTTGTAGGTGACAACCAAAGGGACACGTTCCTCTTTCTGGTTTTGCTTATATTTCAGGAGTTCAGTCCTGGGGATGTTGCTGGCTTTCCTGATTTGGGCCTCAGCCATTGGAGGACTGTAACCTTGTTTAATGAAAGTGTTCTTAAGGTGATCCAGGTGCTTGTCTCTGTCCATCCTGTCAGAACAAATCCGGTTGTACCTTATAGCTTGGCTGTAAATTATAGAGTTCTTAATGTGCTTGGGATGAAAACTGTCATATCTTAGGTATGTGGGACGGTCTGTAGGTTTGCATACACAGAGGTTTGTATGTTGTTACCCCTGATGTATATGGTGGTGTCCAGAAACTTAATCTCTGTGTGAGAGTAGGTAAGTTTCAATTTGATTGTAGAATGGAAGACATTGAAGTTCCTGTGGAACTGGAGAAGATCATCCTCACTTGCGGACCAGATGATTAAAATATCATCAATGAAGCGGAAGTAGGCCAAGGGTTTTATGCCACATGCATTGAGGTATTCCTCTTCGATTTTGGCCATGAATAGATTTGCATACTGTGGAGCGAATCGCGAACCCATTGCCACGCCCATCTGCTGTAAATAGAGGTCCTGTCCAAAAGTGAAATAATTATGAGTGAGAATGAATTTGATCAGTCCAGTAATAGGCTTTACAGGTATGCCCTGACCCTGAAGATATTTACGGCAGGCCGCAATACCATCATCATGGGGAATGTTCGTGTACAGGGACTCCACGTCCATCGTGGCCAGTATGGTTTCCTCAGGTACTGGGCCGATGGCTGACAGTTTGTTCAGGAGGTGGGTGGTATCCTGTAAGTAGCTGGGTCTTTTACAGACAAGAGGTTTCAAGATGTTTTCCAGCCACCCTGAGATGTTCTCTGTAAGAGTTCCGCTCCCTGAGATTATGGGCCTGCCTGGGTTTCCCTCTTTGTGGATCTTGGGAAGCATGTAAAAGCAGGCTGTTCTAGGCTCTAGGCATGTATATAAGCTGTCTGTACCACCAGCTTGCAAACTAACAGGATGTAAACCTGAGGAAGGCTGCAAGGCCGAAAGCTTGTTTATTCTTATTCATTTGTAGTTAGCCAATAAATGGTATCATCCTGATTTAAAACTTCTTGCTTTTACTGATGGCTAACACGGTACAATACCCTACTGCTACTACTATGGTTGAAGATACCGCAATGTACCGCACTTTCCTGGAACTAAAGAAAGACCTGAAGAAACTTGCACAACTGGACAGCGACATCTTTTTCTTGACTACATGCAAAAAGGAAAAACTTATACCTCAAGGACTAAGGATACAGAATCCCACCCTGCATACATACAATAGCAGGTTTGCAGAAGAAATCTGCAGGAAGAGCTCGGAGAGAATACGGAATAACCTTTTAAGAGTCTGCTATAACCGTAAGAGGATTACAAAGGATGAGATACAGAGCCTGAAACTGTCTCTGAATGATGACCACACTGGATATACATGGGATCAACTACAGACCTTCTATGGGAAACTACAGAGATTCCTAATTAACAACAAAAAGAAAAAACTTCAGAGACTTAGAATTAAGAGTGGACGCCTGGATGCACAAGCAGCAGAAAAAGAGCAACCCACAGGTGTAATGAATCTTTCCTCTTATCAGGCTACTGAAGCTGAAATGTCAGTACTCTCCAAAGGCCTGTCATTCTGCCCTGCGAGACCCATAGACAGGATTGCACTCTGTGGAGATATGGAGGAATTTTTCAGAAAGCTGCAACTCAAGGAACACTACCATGATAAGGAAGCCTGTGATACAATGGATAATGGACCAAAACGCACCAGATCTAAAAAGAAAAAAAAAGAAAAAAAGATGGACCCCCAAAGAAGGAAAAAACCCGGCCCTGGATAAATACATAAACAAATTCAGACGCAGAATCTCTGACAGGATCCTGAGTAAAAGAAAGACACTGGCCCAGAACATAACACCACAGGAGCGACAGGCCATCAGATCCCTTAAGGAGAATAAGGACATTATTATTAAACCAGCGGATAAAGGTGGTGCCATAGTCATAATAAACACCAGTGACTACATCCAGGAGGCACAAAGACAGTTATCCAATACCGCTCACTATGCCAAATTACAGGGGGACCCCACAAAAGGCTACAGGATGGCACTTAATAGGATGGTTAACAGATTGCCTGCAAACATCAGACTACATGTAAGGACCCTTATCCCTGAAGAGCCTAGAACAGCCTGCTTTTACATGCTTCGCAAGATCCACAAAGAGGGAAACCCAGGCAGGCCCATAATCTCAGGGAGCGGAACTCTTACAGAGAACATCTCAGGGTGGCTGGAAAACATCTTGAAACCTCTTGTCTGTAAAAGACCCAGCTACTTACAGGATACCACCCACCTCCTGAACAAACTGTCAGCCATCGGCCCAGTACCTGAGGGAACCATACTGGCCACGATGGACGTGGAGTTCCTGTACACGAACATTCCCCATGATGATGGTATTGCGGCCTGCCGTAAATATCTTCAGGGTCAGGGCATACCTGTAAAGCCTATTACTGGACTGATCAAATTCATTCTCACTCATAATTATTTCACTTTTGGACAGGACCTCTATTTACAGCAGATGGGCGTGGCAATGGGTTCGCGATTCGCTCCACAGTATGCAAATCTATTCATGGCCAAAATCGAAGAGGAATACCTCAATGCATGTGGCATAAAACCCTTGGCCTACTTCCGCTTCATTGATGATATTTTAATCATCTGGTCCGCAAGTGAGGATGATCTTCTCCAGTTCCACAGGAACTTCAATGCCTTCCATCCTACAATCAAATTGAAACTTACCTACTCTCACACAGAGATTAACTTTCTGGACACCACCATATACATCAGGGGTAACAACATACAAACCTCTGTGTATCGCAAACCTACAGACCGTCCCACATACCTAAGATATGACAGTTTTCATCCCAAGCACATTAAGAACTCTATAATTTACAGCCAAGCTATAAGGTACAACCGGATTTGTTCTGACAGGATGGACAGAGACAAGCACCTGGATCACCTTAAGAACACTTTCATTAAACAAGGTTACAGTCCTCCCATGGCTGAGGCCCAAATCAGGAAAGCCAGCAACATCCCCAGGACTGAACTCCTGAAATATAAGCAAAACCAGAAAGAGGAACGTGTCCCTTTGGTTGTCACCTACAACTAGTGTTGGGCGAACACCTAGATGTTCGGGTTCGCGAACGTTCGCCGAACATCGCCGCGATGTTCGGGTGTTCGACCCGAACTCCGAACATAATGGAAGTCAATGGGGACCCGAACTTTCGTGCTTTGTAAAGCTTCCTTACATGCTACATACCCCAAATTTGCAGGGTATGTGCACCTTGGGAGTGGGTACAAGAGGAAACATTTTTTTTAGCAAAAAGAGCTTATAGTTTTTGAGAAAATCGATTTTAAAGTTTCAAAGGGAAAACTGTCTTTTAAATGCGGGAAATGTCTGTTTTCTTTGCACAGGTAACATGCTTTTTGTCGGCATGCAGTCATAAATGTAATACATATAAGAGGTTCCAGGAAAAGGGACCGGTAACGCTAACCCAGCAGCAGCACACGTGATGGAACAGGAGGAGGGTGGCGCAGGAGGAGAAGGCCACGCTTTGAGACACAACAACCCAGGCCTTGCATGAGGACAAGAAGCGTGCGGATAGCAATTTGCGTTTTGTCGCCATGCAGTCATAAATGTAATACAGATGAGAGGTTCAATAAACAGGGACCGGAAACGCTAACCCATCACAGATGTTCATTGTTCATGTTACTTGGTTGGGGTCCGGGAGTGTTGCGTAGTCGTTTCCAATCCAGGATTGATTCATTTTAATTTGAGTCAGACGGTCTGCATTTTCTGTGGAGAGGCGGATACGCCGATCTGTGACGATGCCTCCGGCAGCACTAAAACAGCGTTCCGACATAACGCTGGCTGCCGGGCAAGCCAGCACCTCTATTGCGTACATTGCCAGTTTGTGCCAGGTGTCTAGCTTCGATACCCAATAGTTGAAGGGTGCAGATGGATTGTTCAACACAGCTATGCCATCTGACATGTAGTCCTTGACCATCTTCTCCAGGCGATCGGTGTTGGAGGTGGATCTGCACGCTTGCTGTTCTGTGTGCTGCTGCATGGGTGTCAGAAAATTTTCCCACTCCAAGGACACTGCCGATACCATTCCCTTTTGGGCACTAGCTGCGGCTTGTGTTGTTTGCTGCCCTCCTGGTCGTCCTGGGTTTGCAGAAGTCAGTCTGTCGGCGTACAACTGGCTAGAGGAGGGGGAGGATGTCAATCTCCTCTTTAAAGTCTCCACAAGGGCCTGCTGGTATTCTTCCATTTGGATAGAGCTTAATATTATCACCAGTGCACCCCTTTTCCAGAACAGTGCCACCAACGTGCTTCCACCATAAACAGATACACAAGGCGCTCCTTGAGCCCCTGATGAGTCATTGGACGAAACTAGTAGGGCGGAGCCTAAGGAGCTGAGGAGACGCTGGAGGATCCTGTGCTACGTTTTTTTATATGCGCATGTTTTACTGCAAATTTGTAAGTGCACTACTTTTATTACTTATTAAAATCAAACGGAATTATGCTATGGTCGGCTTTGTTTGAGTCCTAGGATGTCCTTTATCCCAAAAACTGAAGTTATAACAACACGCTATATTGCTGGTCTGTTGCGGGTCGGCCAGTGCATCTGGTGAGCGCCTTGTGTATCTGTTTATGGTGGAAGCACGTTGGTGGCACTGTTCTGGAAAAGGGGTGCACTGGTGATAATATTAAGCTCTATCCAAATGGTATCACACTATTGCATTTCCCTTGTTTTATTCTGAGCTTATGGTCGGATGCCTGGAGAGGCTGGTGAAGTGATCGGAGGAATCTCTTGCTGGCAAGGCCAAAAACGCTGACTGCTGATCTGAAAAGATTGGCCAACCGATCTGGTGAGCGTATAGTGATAAGCGCTGTGACAGAAATGTATCAATTTCTTTGGAGGAAGTTTTACAGTGAAGAGCCTATACTTATCCAATGTGGATGAACTTTGTTTGGACAGCATTAGGCTTACGCCAAAGAGGACATTGATTACTTAGCAACATTAGTGTTGCAGTTCTTGTTACTGTTGATCGCTCTGCTTTTATGTTTTTAATATTTTTGTGAGTGTTACACACACTTTTTATGCAGTAAGCGAACCAGATTGATATAGGAGAGAGGAAAGCAAGGAGGTAGTGAGGAGCGCCAGGTTTTATGTTTATTTTATTCTTCCATTTTGACCTGTCGGACTCTTTCTTCAAGCAGTTTTGGAACATTGTGTTTGTACCGTGGATCCAGAAGGGTATAAACCCAGTAATTGGTGTTGTCCAGAATGCGCACAATGCCTGGGTCGCGTTCAATGCAGTCCTAGGCCGAAGAGGTCATAGCCTAGGGTCACAAAAACCTGTTTATTTGGGCTATTTCAATGGTAGTGATGGTGACGTACATAAATCTCAGCTATGGCCGTTAGCAACGTCTGAATTTCACGAAATGTCTCATGCAGGTAGAAGACATATTGTTAGACTTGGATTCCAAAGATGGGGTCCCTACATCTCTGCAAACCAGAGTTACAGGGGTCCAAAATTGGTAAAATCCCCCATAGACTTTCATTGCCTCCCTATTTCACTTTCCAAAATCTCACATCTTTTCAAAGGGCAATGGCTCAGCAGTACCAAATTTTCTAGCATTGTAGGGACCCTTAGGGGGAACATGACTGGTGAGTTTCGGGCCCCTAGGCCAAAGAGGTCATAGCCTAGGGTCACAAAAACCTGTTTATTTGGGCTATTTCAATGGTAGTGATGGTGACGTACATAAATCTCAGCTATGGCCGTTAGCAACGTCTGAATTTCACGAAATGTCTCATGCAGGTAGAAGACATATTGTTAGACTTGGATTCCAAAGATGGGGTCCCTACATCTCTGCAAACTAGAGTTACAGGGGTCCAAAATTGGTAAAATCCCCCATAGACTTTCATTGCCTCTCTATTTCACTTTCCAAAATCTCACATCTTATTAAAGGGCAATGGCTCAGCAGTACCAAATTTTCTAGCATTGTAGGGACCCTTAGGGGGAACATGACTGGTGAGTTTCGGGCCCCTAGGCCGAAGAGGTCATAGCCTAGGGTCACAAAAACCTGTTTATTTGGGCTATTTCAATGGTAGTGATGGTGACGTACATAAATCTCAGCTATGGCCGTTAGCAACGTCTGAATTTCACGAAATGTCTCATGCAGGTAGAAGACATATTGTTAGACTTGGATTCCAAAGATGGGGTCCCTACATCTCTGCAAACTAGAGTTACAGGGGTCAAAAATCGGTAAAATCCCCCATAGACTTTCATTGCCTCCCTATTTCACTTTCCAAAATCTCACATCTTTTCAAAGGGCAATGGCTCAGCAGTACCAAATTTTCTAGCATTGTAGAGACCCTTAGGGGGAACATGACTGGTGAGTTTCGGGCCCCTAGGCCAAAGAGGTCATAGCCTAGGGTCACAAAAACCTGTTTATTTGGGCTATTTCAATGGTAGTGATGGTGACGTACATAAATCTCAGCTATGGCCGTTAGCAACGTCTGAATTTCACGAAATGTCTCATGCAGGTAGAAGACATATTGTTAGACTTGGATTCTAAAGATGGGGTCCCTACATCTCTGCAAACTAGAGTTACAGGGGTCCAAAATTGGCAAAATCCCCCATAGACTTTCATTGCCTCCCTATTTCACTTTCCAAAATCTCACATCTTTTCAAAGGGCAATGGCTCAGCAGTACCAAATTTTCTAGCATTGTAGGGACCCTTAGGGGGAACATGACTGGTGAGTTTCGGGCCCCTAGGCCAAAGAGGTCATAGCCTAGGGTCACAAAAACCTGTTTATTTGGGCTATTTCAATGGTAGTGATGGTGACGTACATAAATCTCAGCTATGGCCGTTAGCAACGTCTGAATTTCACGAAATGTCTCATGCAGGTAGAAGACATATTGTTAGACTTGGATTCCAAAGATGGGGTCCCTACATCTCTGCAAAAATTTTCTGACACCCATGCAGCAGCACACAGAACAGCAAGCGTGCAGATCCACCTCCAACACCGATCGCCTGGAGAAGATGGTCAAGGACTACATGTCAGATGGCATAGCTGTGTTGAACAATCCATCTGCACCCTTCAACTATTGGGTATCGAAGCTAGACACCTGGCACAAACTGGCAATGTACGCAATAGAGGTGCTGGCTTGCCCGGCAGCCAGCGTTATGTCGGAACGCTGTTTCAGTGCTGCCGGAGGCATTGTCACAGATCGGCGTATCCGCCTCTCCACAGAAAATGCAGACCGTCTGACTCAAATTAAAATGAATCAATCCTGGATTGGAAACGACTATGCAACACTCCCGGACCCCAACCAAGTAACATGAACAATGAACATCTGTGATGGGTTAGCGTTTCCGGTCCCTGTTTATTGAACCTCTCATCTGTATTACATTTATGACTGCATGGCGACAAAACGCAAATTGCTATCCGCACGCTTCTTGTCCTCATGCAAGGCCTGGGTTGTTGTGTCTCAAAGCGTGGCCTTCTCCTCCTGCGCCACCCTCCTCCTGTTCCATCACGTGTGCTGCTGCTGGGTTAGCGTTACCGGTCCCTTTTCCTGGAACCTCTTATATGTATTACATTTATGACTGCATGCCGACAAAAAGCATGTTACCTGTGCAAAGAAAACAGACATTTCCCGTATTTAAAAGACAGTTTTCCCTTTGAAACTTTAAAATCGATTTTTCTCAAAAACTATAAGCTCTTTTTGCTACCCACTCCCAAGGTGCATATACCCTGTAAATTTAGGGTATGTAGCATATAAGGAGGCTTTACAAAGCACGAAAGTTCGGGTCCCCATTGACTTCCATTATGTTCGGCGTTCGGCTCGAACACCCGAACATCGCGGCCATGTTCGGCCCGAACCCGAACATCTAGATGTTCGCCCAACACTACACGTGACCCGTTCGCCCAATCACAGCGCTAGCTGAACGTTCGGGTAACGTTCGGCCATGCGCTGTTAGTTCGGCCATATGGCCGAACAGTTTGGCCGAACACCATCAGGTGTTCGGCCGAACTCGAACATCACCCGAACAGGGTGATGTTCTGCAGAACCTGAACAGTGGCGAACACTGTTCGCCCAACACTACCTACAACCCACACCTGGAAATCTTAAGGAGGATTGCTAAGGAACTTCATCCCATTTTACACAAGGATCACAGACTGAGAATGATATTCCCTAAACCTCCACTCTTGTCATATCGGCAACCACACAATCTAAAACAGATGATTGTCAGGAGCTCTTTGAATAGGCCTCAACAAAACGGAACATCACCCTGCCGACAAAAAATATGTGGGACCTGCAGACACATTTACTCCACTGACAGGGTAACGATACCAGGTTCACAACAGGAGTACAGAGTACAAGGTAAATTTTCTTGTGGGTCCACCAATCTGGTATATCTGATCATGTGTGCTAAATGCCCCAATGTTATGTACGTGGGAGAAACTGGACAAACTCTACGCAAACGTATGAATGGACACAGGCACACTATTAATGATACCAAATCTGGACTCCCAGTTGCTACACACTTTCGGTCCAACGGACACAGCATGGATGATCTTCGTGTCACTGCCCTGAAGGGCGGCTTCAAAACGTCAAATGATCGATTAATAGCAGAAACAAAATTTATAAATTGTTTCAAAGCTGTGCAGAAGGGTCTGAATAAGGACAACAACTTTCTATATTGGTATGAGATTGATGATATATGAACTGTCTCAGCCACCCTAGCTGAACTTGTGAACTAAGAATTTACGATACCTCTGGGTCAATCCTAATACCAGGTCTGTGAGCAATAAAGTAAACAAGGATCCTTATCTTACCCCATTTAGATGGTCTGTTTGTATTAAGGCATCTTAATGATGTATTTATGCTTGAAAAAAAATATCTGTTTTCCCTTTTGATGTTGCATGTATATAAGCTGTCTGTACCACCAGCTTGCAAACTAACAGGATGTAAACCTGAGGAAGGCTGCAAGGCCGAAAGCTTGTTTATTCTTATTCATTTGTAGTTAGCCAATAAATGGTATCATCCTGATTTAAAACTTCTTGCTTTTACTGATGGCTAACACGGTACAATACCCTACTGCTATTACTTGTTCTTTGTTGGAGCATTTAGCACCCTCTGGTGGCAATAAATTAAATAGTGACAAACTAGTTTCTGGCAACAATATATTTTTGCTGTCTGTGACAACTGAAGTGAGGGGTAGATTTGACACAAATGTCAGAAACATCTGATCTGCTGGCTGCATGCTTGTTTAGGGTATATGGCTACAAGTATTAAAGGCAGAAGATCAGCAGGATAGCCAGGCAACTGGTATTGCTTAAAAGGAAATAAATATGGCAGCCTCCATATACCTCTCACTTCAGTTGTCCTTTAAAGCAAACCTATAAGGCTTACAATCCAGGGGTATAGCAATAATAGGGGTTGCAGAGGTTGCGACCGTACCGGGGCCCTTGGGCCAGAGGGGCCCTCCCTCAACTACAGTTTTAGCTTCTTATTGGTCCTGTGCTCATAATAATCACTTCTTTAGATACTTTGCATAGTGGTAATCATCAACAAACTGTTCCCCATCCCCTTCTTGCATCTCTGACACTGTAGTTGCCATTGGCAGGTTTTGGTGCGCCATATCAATTGTTATGTATAGAGTGCTTGGGGGGCCCCATTGTAAAACTTGCATTGGGGCCCACAGCTCCTTAGCTACGCCACTGTTGCAATCCCTCCAAATGGATACTTACCTAGAGGCGTCTCCCCTTCCTCCTCCTCCTGTTCCATCCAGCTTGATCCTGCTTTGAGATCTTAGAAGCGTGGTTGCACCGATGTGCCTGCACAATGGCATAGCTCCCAACTGTCCCTTTTTCGGAGGGACAGTCCCTTTTTGGGAGCCCTGTCCCTCTGTCCCTCTTTCACCCTCATTTGTCCCTCTTTCAGGACTTTGTCCCTCTTTCTATGTAAATATAGGTATTTCTATACTAAAAATGTGTTTGATTGACTCTAAACTTCATTCCCAACCTTTAAATTGATATATTACTAATTTTAAAATGTTACTATGATGAAAAATGAAACAGAATAGCAAAGACCAATGTGGTTTGAATTATAAAACAACATATTTTTCTTATGGAATCTTTATGGTATGCGTGACTAGAGGTGTGGTGAGGGTGTGGCCAGGGGTGTGGCAGGGGCGTGGCTCAAGTGTCCCTTTTTCTCATCTCAAAAAGTTGGAAGGTATGCAATGGGATGGACCCGATTGGGCTACAACATAAAAAGCTGAGCCCGATCCATCAACAAATGATTTTTTTGGAATCCCATCGCTGGCGAGTCACTGGTGGAGAATGGCCAAAGCCTCAGGAGAGTCCAGGAGCTTCGCCCTCCCCAGGTAAGTACCTTTTCCCTAAGGACCGGGGCTGTTCTTTCAGATCTGCGCTGCGTGGGCTCTCCAGCCCGCAGCACAGATCGTGTGCACGGCAGGGCGATCAGACTTCCCCCCTTTTTTCCCCACTAGCAGGATGACCTGCTGGGAGCATCTGATCGACGCCGCTCCGTGTGGCCGAGCGGGGGGCGTTTTCCGCGCTCCCTCCTTCCCCTTACCTCCCTCTCCCTCATTCAGCTGCACAGGACGGATATCCGTCCTGCGCATTGTAGGATAGGCTTCAGCCTATCAAATTACGGCGATCCCCGGCCAATCAGAGGGCGGGGATCGTCGATCTGCCTTACGCCGCTGCTGCGCAGCAGCGCCGTATTGATGTAAACAGCGGGGATTTCTTTGCCGCATGTTTACATTAGGCGTGCGAGCCGCGATTGGCGGCTCGCACACTGTTCACTGAGAGAGTCTCCGTGAACTGACATGGAAAGGCTGCTCGAACGAGCGGCCGTTTCCATGTAATAACCACTTAAACCCGCCGCCACCTATCGGCGTTAGGCGGCCCTTAAGTGTTTTTTAAAGAGTACCTGAGACTAAGGAAGCTAAAAGTTTTATGCATACCTGGGGCTTCCTCCAGCCCCCTCCGCGCAGATCGCTCCCACACCGGCATCTAAATCCTCCTAGATGGTTCGGTAGCAGCCCCGTTCACCATGGCCAGTCGAGCGTACTGCGCATGTGCTGCCTGGCTGCACATACCTGCCCTGCCACGCTTCCGTCGCCGGGAGCATTCTGCGCCTGCGCAGTATTACTGCACAGGCGCAGAACGTTCCCAGATGCTGGAGCGAGATGGGGGAGCGCGCTTGACCACACTGCGCCAACTGGCCGCGACTGGCCACGGGGAACAGGGCTGCTACCAGACCATCCAGGAGGATTTAAATGCCGGTGAGAGAGTGATCTGTGCAGAGGGGGCTGGCCCCAGGTATATATAAAACTTTTAGTCCCCTTCATCTGAGATACACTTTAACCACTTGAGGACACAGCCTATACCCCCTCTTAAGGACCAGCGCTGTTTTTTCCATTCAGACCACTGCAGCTTTAACGGTTTATTGCTCGGTCATACAACCTACCACCTAAATGAATTTTGCGTCCTTTTCTTCTCACTAATACAGCTTTCTTTTAATGCTAATTGATTGCTGCTGCGAGTTTTAGTTTTTATTATATTCCTCAAAAAAGACATTAATTTTGTCAAAAAAAAAGACTTTTAACTTTCTGTGCTGACATTTTTCAAATGAAGTAAAATTTCCTATACATTTGAGCGCGAAAGTTATTCTGCTTCATGTCTTTGATTAAAAAAAAAACATTCAGGGGGGCGTGGCTGGCGCGCTAGAGGGATGGCCGCTTTCTAGCTTCGCTCAGCGTGGCTGACTGCTGTAGCTAGTTGCCCCAGCTTACTGAGCGACAACCCTCACCCCTTTTTGCCCTCTACGACACCCTAAGATACCAGAGCAACGATGGGCCGCACTTCGGAGAGATCCAGAGAGGGATCGCCCCACTCTCAACCGTCCTCCTTATGGCGCCACAAAGGCCCAAAAAGCATGGCGTCCTCGGCCTCCTCCTCGCACTCAGACGTGACAATAGCCTCCAAACCTCGCACCAGAGCCAGGAGATCGGAGTATTCCTCCTCAGATCCTGCCCTAGACTGGACTCCAAAGGACACCCTTCTTCTGGAAAAGTTCAAAACTCTCCTCCATACTGAACTGAATGCAGTTGCTACTAAATTGGCTCACCAACTTAAGAAAGAAGTCAGAGACCTCACCTCCCATATGGCGGAATTCGAGGCGCGCTATGAGAAAACTGCAACGGTGGTTGATGCTCACGATAGAGAACTAACGGAGGTCAAATCCGAGATGGCCGACACTAAATTGCACCTAGAAGATTCGGAAAACCGTTCCCGCGGTGGAAATCTAAGAATACGCGGGCTGCCGGAGTCCATCTTGGACCTGAACTCCACTGCCGCCGCAATGTTCCAGGAGCTTACCCCGAATATCCCCGTCGACCACCTAGAGCTTGACAGGATCCACCGAGCTCTGGGGCCCAAAAGACCGGATGGCTCCCCTCGGGACATAATTATCAAATTTACGTTCTATCGCACCAAAGAAACGATCCTGCAAGCCGCGAGAGAAAAGGAACCGCTACATTTGCAAGACTACCCATACCAGATCTTTGCAGACCTGGCCCCCATCACCATTCAGAAGCGAAGATTAATGAAGACCTACACAACAGCACTGGGGGCCAAAATATCAAGTACAAGTGGGGGTTCCCATTTAAATTAATCTTTCTGCTGTCAGGAAAATCACATACCGTCTCCTCACCTGACGAGGCGCAGGAACTGTTTGAGCGCCTTCATTTGATCCTACCATCAGATACTACCGCGCAAGCCGCCGGCATCTCACCCTGGCGCCCGCCGGGCTCGCAGAATACTTGGCAGCGCGACTCCCCTTCCAGGAAATCGTCCCAATCTGCCCCGGCTGCTCAGAATGCTTCCCCCACTTGAAGATCTGCCGTTTTCGCTTCTACTCTGTGCGGACCCTTCCCCGCTTGAGGATACCCTGCAGCCAGCAAGAGCTGCTCTTCAGATTTTCTGCTCTTCACACATTAGACCGCCCATAGGCCTTCAGTTATGCCCTGTTGGTATCTGTTCAGCAGGCCTACGGTTTAGCTCGGGTCATGCTCCCCGCTTCAGAACTTCCATACCTCACTGCAGGGCCGTATCTATTATGAGGCACCCGTGGGCCAGTGCCATGGGCGGGTCCTCGGGGGGGGGGGGGGGGTGTTAGGCCACTGTTTCAAATAATAATTTATTTTTTATTTTTTTTCCCCTTTCTGACTTTTTTTTTTTATTATTTTCATTTTTTTTGGGGGGGGGGGGGGTTTGCAGCAGCCGCCAGTTAAAGTTCTTACTTTTCTTTTCTTTCTTTTTGCAGCTCTGAAAATGTGCCCTAATTGCGTTTGATTTCTGCTGAACTGTGCCCTAGTGTTTGATTTCTGCTGAACTGTGCCCTAATAGTGTTTGATTTCTGCTGAACTGTGCCCTAATAGTGTTTGATTTCTGCTGAACTGTGCCCTAATAGTGTTTGATTTCTGCTGAACTGTGCCCTAATTGTGTTTGATTTCTGCTGAACTGTGCCCTAATTGTGTTTGATTTCTGCTGAACTGTGCCCTAATTGTGTTTGATTTCTGCTGAACTGTGCCCTAATTGTGTTTGATTTCTGCTGAACTGTGCCCTAATTGTGTTTGATTTCTGCTGAACTGTTCCCTAATTGTGTTTGATTTCTGCTGAAAATGTGCCCTAACTGCGTTTGATATCTGCTGAAAATGTGGCCCTAATTGCGTTTGATTTCTGCTGAACTGTGCCCTAATTGCGTTTGATTTCTTCTGAACTGTGCCCTAATTGCATTTGATTTCTGCTGAAAATGTGCCCTAATTGCGTTTGATTTCTGCTGAAATGTGGCCCTAATTGCGTTTGATTTCTGCTGAAAATGTGCCCAAATTGCGTTTGATTTCTGCTGAACTGTGCCCTAATAGTGTTTGATTTCTGCTGAACTGTGCCCTAATAGTGTTTGATTTCTGCTGAACTGTGCCCTAATAGTGTTTGATTTCTGCTGAACTGTGCCCTAATAGTGTTTGATTTCTGCTGAACTGTGCCCTAATTGCGTTTGATTTCTGCTGAAAATGTGCCCAAATTGCGTTTGATTTCTGCTGAAAATGTGCCCAAATTGCGTTTGATTTCTGCTGAAATGTGGCCCAAATTGCGTTTGATTTCTGCTGAACTGTGCCCTAATTGCGTTTGATTTCTGCTGAACTGTGCCCTAATTGCATTTGATTTCTGCTGAAAATGTGCCCTAATTGCGTTTGATTTCTGCTGAAATGTGGCCCTAATTGCGTTTGATTTCTGCTGAAATGTGGCCCAAATTGCGTTTGATTTCTGCTGAAATGTGGCCCAAATTGCGTTTGATTTCTGCTGAAATGTGGCCCAAATTCTGTTTGTTTTCTGTTGAAATGTTGCACAAATTGCGTTTGTTTTCTGCTGAAATGTTGCACAAATTGCGTTTGTTTTCTGCTGAAATGTTGCACAAATTGCATTTTATTTTCTGGTGTCTGGGGTAACTGTTGCTGCATTTATTATTTAATGGTCATAGTTGGCTATATTTGCTGTGCTACGGTTAAGCTCCGCCCATAAAATGTCATGGCCAAATCCATCTTTCGGCGCGGCGCGCTGCGCGCGCCTCAATCACCCCCACATCCATTTTCCCCGCAAACAGCCCCGCCCCAATCCGCCCTCCAGCCCCACCCACATGTCATGGCCACGCCCACGTATGCGGGATAGCCACGCCCATTTTTCGCCACTTCCTACAGTCCGCTTGGGGCCACAAAAACCTTAGCTGCACCCCTGGTCACAGGCAGCAGCGCCCAGCAGGCCACCACCAGCTAGCTACCCCAGCCCAGGGTCACAGGCAGCAGCGCCCCAGTCGCCCAGGCAGCACAGCAGGCGACCACCAGCTCCCACAGCCCAGGGTCGCAGGCCCCAGCCGCCCAGCAGGCCACCACCAGCTACCCCAGCCCAGGGTCACAGGCAGCAGGCCCCAGCAGCCCAGGCAGCACAGCAGGCCACAACCAGCTACCCCAGCCCAGGGTCACAGGCAGCAGGCCCCAGCCGCCAAGGCAGCACAGCAGGCCAGCACCAGCTAGCTACCCCAGCCCAGGGTCACAGGCAGCAGGCCCCAGCCGCCCAGGCAGCAGGCCACCACCAGCTACCCCAGCCCAGGGTCACAGGCAGCAGGCCCCAGCCGCCCAGGCAGCAGGTCACCACCAGCTACCCCAGCCCAGGGTCACAGGTAGCAGGCCCCAGCCGCCCAGGCAGCAGGCCACAAGGTCACAGGCAGCAGGCCCCAGCCGCCCAAGCAGCAGCCAGCAGGCCACCACCAGCTACCCCAGCCCAGGGTCACAGGCAGCAGGCCCCAGCTACCCCAGGGTCACAGGTAGCAGGCCCCAGCCGCCCAGGCAGCAGGCCACCAGGTCACAGGCAGCAGGCCCCAGCCGCCCAGCCTAGGCAGCAGGCCACCAGCTACCCAGCCCAGGTCACAGAGGCTTCTAGAACTCCGCTCGCTGCCAACCACATAACTGAGAAAGACCCTGAGGCTCAAAGAGCAGCCGGAGTTCTGAGGCTTTGGCCGCCCCACTTTTCCTCCTCCCCGGCTCCGCCTACAGCTCCCTGATGCTGAGAGAGACGTCAGGCATACTCACGCTGGCCTGACGTCTCTGCATCTTCACCGTGTGTGGCACTGGCGGGAAATACCAGAGCTGGACAGAGACGAGGAGACAGAGCGAGTGAATGATTGAGCAGCCAGCCATGAAAGCAGAGAGAGGAGCTGCAGCCCGAGCCTGCCAGTGACAACCTCTAGCTTGCCTTACAGACACCCAGAGGGACATAGCTGCCATAGCCAGCCCAGCAGAGTGCACAGAGACAGAGCCAGCCAGACATATGACAGAAGGGGAGGAGGTAATGTACAATGCTCTGTTGTGTTCCTTTTGCCCATCCTCCTTCTCTCTTGAACACTCTTAGGGCTGGTTCACATGGACGTCTGCGCGGCGTCGCGTTTGATGACGTGCGGCGGCGGCTGCGCGGTCAGGCTTTCAGCAGCCGTCGCGTTCGGATGCGGTCGGCGTTTTTATCTCCCTAGGGGGACTTTACCCGTCACAGTTGCCACTGTATGATTATTTTCTGGTTAAATGTTGCACTCATTGCGATTATTCTCTGGTGAAATGTTGCACTCATTGCGTTTATTTTCTGGTTAAATGTTGCACTCATTGCGATTATTCTCTGGTGAAATGTGGCTCTCATTGCGATTATTCTCTGCTGAAATGTTGCACTCATTGCGATTATTCTCTGGTGAAATGTGGCTCTCATTGCAATCATTCTCTGGTGAAATGTTGCACTCATTGCGATTATTCTCTGGTGAAATGTGGCCCTCATTGCGATTATTCTCTGGTGAAACATTGCTGCTTTACGATTATTTTATGGTGAAATGCTGTCCCTTACCATTATTTTATAGTAAAACGCTGCCCCATTACAATTATTTGGCACCTATGGGGGGGGGGGGGGGGGCATCCAAATTTTCACAAGGGGGCCCAGTGATTTCTAGTTATGCCCATGACTACTACCTAAACTGGGAATATCTATACCTGGCTATCTATACTAGGGACACCTATAGTATGTCTATATTGGGGACACCTATAGGCCTGGCTACTTTATACTGTACTTATACTAATTTATATAGCGCCAACATATTACGCAGCGCTGTACAGAGTATGTATTGTCTTGACACTAACTGTCCCTCAGAGGGGCTCACAATCTGATCCCTACCATAGTCATGTCTATGTATGTATCGTAGTCTAGGGCCAATTTTTAGTGGGAAGCCAATTAACTTATCTGTATCGTATGGTATTGGAATGTGGGAGGAAACCAGAGTGTCTGAAGGAAATCCACACAGACACAGGGAGAACATACAAATTCCTTGCAGATGTTGACCTGGCTGGGATCCAAACCGGGAACCCAGTACTGCAAGGCGAGAGCGCTAACCACTACGCCGCCATACTACTGTAATATATCGTACTGCCATCTTCAGCAGTACTTCAGAGTAGGTAGTCATGTCACTGACTATCCTCTGAGGAGCTTACAATCTAATCCTACCATAGTCTAATGTCCTACCATAATATTATGTATTTATATAGCACTGACATCTTCTGCAGCACTTTGCAGAGAACAGTCATGTCACTGACTGTCCTCAGAGGAGCTCACAATCTAATCCTACCATCGTCATAGTCTAATGTCCTACCATATTATTATGTATTTATATAGCACTGACATCTTCTGCAGCACTTTGCAGAGAACATAGTCATGTTACTGACTTTTCTCAGGGGAGCTCACAATCTAATACCTACCACTTTTTTGTGCGAGAGAACACTGGCTAATGTGTTTTTTTTTGGGGGGGGGAGGGACATTTACTACTTGCTTTTTGCTTTCCTACTAGCGTGG
Organism: Hyperolius riggenbachi; assembly: GCF_040937935.1. Classification (NCBI taxonomy): domain Eukaryota; kingdom Metazoa; phylum Chordata; class Amphibia; order Anura; family Hyperoliidae; genus Hyperolius; species Hyperolius riggenbachi. Next base: position 224,717,317 of record NC_090652.1, on the reverse strand, counting down.
ATCGGGGGGGTTGGCCCTAGAGCTGCGCAGCCGCACTCGCGGCTATGCGGACTGCGCAGCCGCGGGCAAAGGATGCGGCCATCTTGGGAGAGGCGAGAGAGCCCGACCCGGGCCGTGGGATCGGCAGCCGGCCCGGGGGGGGGGGCTAATGAGCGGGGGACCCGGTGGATCGGCACGGAGGGCGCGGACGGCGTCCTCCGTGCCTTACCAGATGAGGCAAGTGATTAAATTTTTTTCGCCGTTTCGCCTCGTAAGTCCTTTAAAGAGAATCTGTATTGTTAAAATCGCACAAAAGTAAACATACCAGTGCGTTAGGGGACATCTCCTATTCCCCTCTGTCACAATTTCGCCGCTCCTCGACGCATTAAAAGTGGTTAAAAACTGTTTTAAAAAGTTTGTTTATAAACAAACAAAATGGCCACCAAAACAGGAAGTAGGTTAATGTACAGTATGTCCACACATAGAAAATACATCCATACACAAGCAGGCTGTATACACCCTTCCTTTTGAATCTCAAGAGATCATTGTGTGTTTCTTTCCCCCTTCTGCTCTCATGCACTGAAGTTTCAGGCTGCTCTTTTCTTCCTGCAAACAGCTTTGCCTTTGTCTGTAATTCCTCAGTATGTGAAAGCCCAGCCAGCTCAGAGGATGATTTATCCAGCTTGTAAAAGAGAAGAGAGAAGCTGCACTAATCTAAATAATACACAGGCAGTGTGCATAGAGGGGCTTGTAAGGGGGAGTTCATAGCAGAACCACAACACTGAAGAACTTGGCAGCCTTCCAGACACAGGCCGACAAGTCTGACAGGGGAAAGATACATTGATTTATTACAGAGACAGTGATAGCAGAAAGTGCTGCAGTTAGCCAGAACACATTAGAATAGCTTTAGGAACTTGTAGGATGATAAAAAACAGGGTGCAATTTTTGTTACGGAGTCTCTTTAAGCCTCCAACACACTGCTTTATTATACGGCCTTCCCTATCATGGGAAACTACAGAATGGCCAGGTACTGTCTCCCTAATCCTGACAAACCTTCCCCACCAGAGGGCACTACTCCCCCACTCAATATTTACCACCTTCGCTTATAAGATTTAGTTGAAGATATTTGGTGCCCTGCATAACATCCCATAGTGTCTATGGACAGAGGACGGCTGCTACCCTGATCCTCCCTCACAAAAGCTGTACTACGCCTCTTATCTTTATCTACAACATGGCATGAGATTACGCCTCACTCTTAACACAACATCCTGAGCTGACTCCCCTGCTGGCTAGACGTTCTCGCCCCTCACGAACCTAGGAGCGCCAGTTGTCCTTGCCCGCCTACCCCTCATTAACTGTTTATCAATATTCAACACCCCCTTTTTCCCAACCCCTGCTCATACCCCTTTCCCCACCCCTCCTATGATAACTTTGCTCCTTTATAGCTGGGACTTTAACTCAAGATGGTCCAATATCATTAAGCCAGCAGAGCAGTCGGCCAACACACACCCCCTAATGACCCGGCCGGAGTCACTACTTTGGTGGGACTCTTCCTCTTCCGAGGTCCCCTTGCTCTTGACCCCTACATGGTCAAGCTTTCATCTTAGCCCAGTTCCCGGATTACCATGGAACTGTGCACGTGTCTCCTTCCTGCTCTCTCTCACTTTCATACTCTTCTCCCCCCTCTCTCTGTTGCCTCTCCCTACCCCCCAGGGTCTCCACCTTACAGATCTTAGTATCGCATCAAGCTTTGAAATCAACCCTCCATGACTTCTTCCTTTTTTTAAAAATTTTCTCATAACGTCTAAAGCGTTTACCTATTATAAAGTTTGCCAAGCAGACGTTGTATGCTTACAAGAGACTAGACTAGACCAACCTACTTGTCCTAAATACCTGAATCGTCACTATCCTACAGCTTTTTTCGCCTGTGCCCGTACGAAAGTACGCGGAGTCTTAATTGCCTTTAGGAAGAACTTTCCCTTTAATTATACAAAACATATAGCTGACCCTACTGGCAGATACCTCATCTTACTCGGTACAATATACGATAGAGAGGTCACTTTTGCTACTTATTACGCCCCCAATGCACACCAATCCAATTTCTACTCCCACTTTCTACATGTCCTCTCCCAGCATGGTCTAGGCCAAATCATAATCACAGGTGATACCAACGCTACTCTTAACCCTAAGACAGACAGACAGAGACCCCTTAGCTCTAACCCCACTACAGAACCTAAGGACCCACACGGGATCAAAATCAAAGAAATTCTAGACCACTATGGCTACGTGGATGTTTGGCGAGAACTTAACCCTTCCACTACAGATTTCACTTTTTATTCCAATGCCCATGACAGCTTTAGCAGGATCGACCATATCTTTGTGCAACAGACTTGCCTTCACCTTGTACCAGCAGCTAAGATACACACAACCTCCTGGTCAGATCACTTCCCGGTTTCCATCTGCTGCTCCGCTACACTCCCGATCAATCGATCATTTACATGGCGTTTAAACGATTCCCTGCTCTCTAGAGCAGATATTATCGATTAACTAAAGGGGAAAGTTGAGGAATACTTTGCTGACAATGCGGGCTCTGTATCCTCATCTTTCACTTTATGGGAAGCCCATAAAGCCACTATACGTGGAACATTAATAGGAATTGCCAGTGGTCTCAAAAAACGCTGCAATCAAAAAATTAAAGAACTTACTGCAAAATTGGAACGAGCTGAGAAGGAGTGGAAGCATACACCCACACGCATCAACAAGATTATCAAAGATCGCATAAGCACAGAATTAGATTTGCTACTAACGGACAAGGTGGAGCAACAGCTTAGATGGCGTAGACAATTTTATTACTACAACGCTAATAAGCCACTGTCCCTCCTAGCCAAATGTCTTAAAAATAGGCCTTCCCACCCAACCATGCTTAAAATCCGCAACTCCTCAGGACAGGTTACCGCCAACCCTCGCAAGATTGTTGATTCCTTCGAGAAATTTTTAGCAGATCTATATGCTAACACCTCTAATGCATCTGACACCATTATCCGTGACTTCTTAGACCAGACCACACTCCCTAAATTGAGCCAAGACACTATTACCAGCCTGAGTGCCCCTATCTCAGCAGCCGAAGTTCAATTAGCTATCAAAACATTGAAGTCTAATAAAACTCCTGGCCCAGACGGGTTCTCGGCCCTCTATTATAAAAAGCTATCAGATTCACTGGCCCTAGAACTAGCAAAGTGCTACAACGAAATCCGGGAAGGCAAGTCTCCCCCAAGATCTATGCTAATGGCCTACATTTCTATGGTTCCTAAGGTAGAGCAGGAACACCACGCAGTCCACCAATTTTGCCCCATCTCCCTCATTAACACAGACTTCAAACTATTGGGCAAGATTCTAACGTTGAGACTGAATAAAATCCTCCCATCCCTGATTCAGACGTTGCTAATGGCCATGGCTGCGATTTATGTACGTCAGAATCACCACCATTGAAATTGCCCAAATAAACAGGTTTTTGTGACCCTAGGCTATGACCTCTTCGGCCTAGGGGCCCTAAACTCACCAGTTATGACCCCCCTAACAGTTCCTACAATGCTAGAAAATTTGCCACTGCTGAGCAATTGCCCTTTGAAAAGATGTGAGATTTTGGAAAGTAAAATAGGGAGCCAATGAAAGCCTATGGGGGATTCTACTACTTTACCTAACAATATGTCTTCTACCTGCATGAGACATTTCGTGAGATTCAGACGTTGCTAACGACCATTGCCCAAATAAACAGGTTTTTGTGACCCTAGGCCTAGGCTATGACCTCTTCGGCCTAGGGGCCCGAAACTCACCAGTCATGATCCCCCTAAGGGTCCCTACAATGCTAGAAAATTTGCCACTGCTGAGCCATTGCCCTTTGAAATGGTGTGAGATTTTGGAACTGTAAATAGGAGGCCCAATAAAAGCCTATGGGGGAATTTACCAATTTTGGACCCCTGTAACTCTGGTTTGCAGAGATGTTCGGGAACCCATCTTTGGAGTCCAAGTCTAACAATATGTCTTCTACCTGCATGAGACATTTCATGAGATTCAGACGTTGCTAACGGCCATGGCTGCGATTTATGTACGTCAGAAGAAGAAGATATAGAAGAAGAAGATATAGAAGAAGAAGAAGACGACGTAAATGAAGACTTCTAACTTACAACCATTTTGGACACACCTTCTCATGCAAACACTTTTCATGAAGTTAATTTACTTTTTTTGATACCTTTTTTATAACTACTACATCACCACATAATCACTTGATGTTTTTCTTCATAAAAAAGGTGGTTTCATGCATCATTGACCTCCAATACAAGTTTTAAAAGCTATTTAAGGCCAGTTCGAATATTTTACTCGAATACAGACTTGGATAGTGACGTCGGATATCCGAGTTCGAATCGGATATTCGATTAACTCGAATATTGAACTTCGAGTGAATTTGGATAGTTTACTATCCGAATTCGACCAAACTCGAATAGGATAATGAGGTATCCGATCAACACTGAGGATAAGTAAGGAAAGCAGAAAATGGTATACTTACGTAGCAGTCATTTTCCTTTCCTTACGCCTCTATGGCAGCACAGTGGGTAGTAGCCCCACTCTAACTACCCTATAGGAAAAGTAATGATTTAAAGGAAAAGACTGGATAACCACCAATGTCTTAGTGACTATTCAACTCACTGAATAAATGGGTGGGATCCCTGTGCTGCCATGGATACATAAAAAGGAAAGGAAAATTACCTGTAGGTAGGTATACAATTTTCTACTTTCCATATGTCTCCATGACAGCACAGTGGGATTTAACTAAAAAAAAAACAAGGGAGGAAATCAAAGTTATTGCATTTTTAAACAAACAGATGTGTATTCAGTATTAGCTAGAGAAGAGGAGATAACTGCTCTCCCAAACTCAACAGTTGTGGATGCAGACACATTAACTGAGCAATAAAGGTATGGATTGAACTCCAATTTGCAGACTAAATTTATCTTTGATGCCGGAACCTTGGCAAAAGCTGGCGAAGACGTCCCATGTGGAGTGCATCCGAATCCCCTCCGGAGGTTGCATATTGATAGCCCAGCATGCCCCTTATTTTGTCTTGCCATTATTTTTGCCAACCAGGAGGCTATCATACAATTTGATGCTGGTTGTCCCTTTCTGTACCCGACTGGCACTACAACAAGTCAGATTTTCTGAATTGACTCTTTGCTTGAATGTCGGCTCTTAAAGTGCCAGCTATGTCTAAGGACACAATCTGAAGAACACTGTCAGTGACCGCTCCTGGTTAAGACGGTAAGATGAAGGAACGTTTGGTAAAAAAAACCTGTCCGCCGGTCTAATTTGTACTTTATCATGGACGAATACCATGTATGGTTCTTTATGACTTAATACTTGGAGTCCTGATACCTTCTGGGCAGAAGTTATCACCATGGGAAATACAGTCTTTAGGGTGAAATTCCATAAACTACAACTTTCAATAGGTTCAGGCAAGAGCAAGTTCATAAACGCTCTACCCCCATGTCATCACATACCAGTCGGTGCAGGATCTAGAGAGCGAGCCAGTCCATTAGCACAAATTGTGAGAGAAGGATCCGCAGACCAGACTTGGCTTGATGAAAAAATGTATGTTCTTTATTAGAAAATTCCACATGACAAAAATGAAGTGCAATAAAATCACAGGATCAACTAATGCGTATCGGGCCTATAATCTGCACTTAAAGTGAACCTCCGGACTAAAAATCTACTCAGCAGCACTGAAAAGGCTTGGTATTTCTTTAACAGTTTCACAGCATCAGAACTTTGTTTTTCTTACCAAAGCATCATTTTTAGCTACATTTTTAGCTAAGCTCCACCCATCAAAGAAAAAAAGCCCAGGCTTTTTCCCCCTGATGCTGTGCAGAGCATGATGGGATTTCCTATGTTGTTATTCACGTTACCTAGCAACTGGGAGAGGCGCTTAGGACACAGGACAGTTGGAACTATGTCTCATGCTCCCTGTTACCTCCTTTCAACCAAAAAGATGGCTCCCATCATGAAATGAAACATTTGACTGTTCTTTTAAAACAGTGTGGGTAAGAGATTATATTACCTATCTATTTTAATTAACACAACTAATGTAACTTAATGACAGTCTGTTTGTTTAGGCCGGAGTTCCTCTTTAATCATAGTTTTCAATAGGTTCAAAAGGAGCTTGGCAAGGTGATTTAACACCAAAAGAAGACCCCACTTTGGAAAAGTCAACTTTGTAGGCCGTCTGATCTTTAAAATTGCTAAAACAAATTGCTTGACTAGAGGATGAAAAGCCCTATGATAATCTGATAGGGAGGATATGGCCTTTGATAGGGGAAATCCAGACCTTTATAGCAAGGTAGCTCAGTCCCTTATCTATGCCCATTTGCAAAAAGGCAAGAACTTGCTAAGGCTGAAGATGCAAAGGATCAAACGAGTTCTCTCTCAAGAAAGTTGTAAATTTGTCCCATATTCTATAGTAGGTAAAATTTGTTGTAGGCTTACTAGGCTTCAGAACTGTGTCAATGACCTTCTTAGAGCACCCAAATTGTTGCAATTTTCTCCTCTCAACCTCCAGACTATTAAATTTAGAAGTTCCAGGTTGGGATGCAGAATTAGCCCCTTCTTCAATAGTCATTTCTTGATTGGCGATCTCTGAGGTTTCTCCACTGAAAGATGGGCAGGAGAGGTAACCAAGGTTGACATGGCCATACTAACATCACTGCCAGAAGTGTCACCAGTTCCAAGGCCAATCTTACCAACAGTCTGTGGATCATAGGGATTGAGGGAAAGACATATCCAATGGAGAACTCCTACTGTACTGACAGTGCCTACCCCACTTCTGCTCCCCTGTATGGGAATCTGGCATAATACCATTTTGCAGTTCGATCTCTGCCTATCCCTAGCAATGGCATATCATGTTGAATGAGGTTTGAGTAAGTGACCACTCATTGTTGTTCAGAGTCGTGCAGCCTCTGTGCTGAGCAACCCCAGCATATATCACCTTCAGGGACAATAAATTGCTTTCTGCAAATCGGAAGATCTGACCGGTGAGTGACAACAGTGCTGGTCTACAAAAATAAATAAAGCAGCACTCAATGTACTTGGATTTTATGCAAAAAACCTTTATGCACTATTTTTGTGCAAACAAAGTCCAAGTAGAACTGTTAACACTCAATCCAAAGGCGGATTGCTCTAGTCAGATGCGTGTGGATCTACAAAATTATTAAACAGGTTTTCTAGTAGCGCTCATTAACAGTTCATCATACTTCAATGTCACTGCAAGGTTCCCCCGCCTTCAAAGAGCATCTCACCGAAAGGTGCAGCCCAGACCGGCCCGATATTGCTTCTGGGGTATAAGGCCACCCCACTGCCTCCAACCGGCAACCTCCAACTGCTCACAATCGTCTGAAAATATGAGGAGAGGCTTCCATAATGTAAAAAAGTGCTTTTTATTATAAAATGGTGGCTTGCACCTTTAAAATTAATCGTCAAACCAGTTATACAAACTTGGTGACATACACAACAGTTTTACAAGACCTTTAGATGTTATCATAGGGGTCGCAGTATGTGGCTAGGCTATATTCAGGTTTGAGGGAATGTGTGTATTTACACTACAAATGCCGCAGTTCACCGCCCACTTAAAAAGCATAGAAGCCACTCCGCTCTGGTTTAATGTAACGCCAGCCGCGTCCAGCCAGTGTTACGCGTGACGTCGTCGCTCCATAGCTCCGCCCTACACGTTACGTTGTGTGACAACTCATCAGGGGCTACGGAGCCTCGGATGCGACAAGATTATATCCTAGTGCCGCATACAAATTAGCCTCCCCTTGGCCAATCCGCATGCCCATATAGCGTACTCACACGCCGCGATCCCTTTACAGGGAACTGAATACATATTTATCATTCATACCATTTATTTGCTTCCACAGTAATGCATAATCAAGAATCTAAAAACAAATAATAGCTTTGCCAATGTGAGCGGGTGTTATCACCCGCTGGGGGCATTCCTTTCCTGCTATCACTTTTAGCATAAATATCAATGCATTATACATGATCCTTGTTGACATAAAAGAGTGGTCTTTAGGTGGCCATACATGGTACAATTTTTCAATTAGATAATTTAGTTTGAGTATTCTATTAGATCGAATATAAAGATTTTTCCAGCATGTTCGATCATTTTTCCAGAAAAAACGGGATAATCGTTCGAATTTCTTGATTGAAAAAAAAAATATTTTCAATTTTCATTCAATTCGATCATTTAGATCGAATAAACGGGAAAATCGAACGTTTTTATTGTACCGTGTATGGCCACCATAACATTCATTAGGCAGATAGCATATTACAGTCCTATTAGGCTTAATCATAATATATAGCACTCCATTATTACCAATATATTCATAACAGGCTTAGTCATAATACATAGAACTCCATAATTATCAATATGTTCATAACACCTTACTTCACCCAAGTTTCCATTGAGTGTAGGGGCGCATTATGGTGTTCATCCATGCCTATTCCTCAATGTTGGGTACTGTTTAATAATAGTGCTGGACTGCATGTACCTCCCTGCCTCTGGATATATAAGACCGTTTTCTTGTCTATTCGTAACAAGACAATCTTGGTTATGATTTATGTTCAAAATCCGTAAGGACTGCCCATAGTTCCAGCACATTTGCTGGCTGACAACAGGATTTGGAACGCCATCTGCCCTGAGCCGAGAGACTCTTGCACAGGACGTCCCATCCTCTCATGCAGGCATTGGTTGTAATCACCACCGGGGCTTCTGTGGACAACTGTACTTGAGCATGAATGTTCTGTTTGTTCCTCCACCAAGCTAAACTGAGTTTCATTGAATTGTGAATCAGGATGGGCTGGTTCAACTTTCAATCTGTCCCACTGGTTTGGGAATCCTAACTGAAAGCCCCTGATGTACCAGTGGGCCCAAGGCAGCATTAGTATAGTGGCCGAGAAAGTACTCAGAACTCTCAGACATTCCCTGTCCAAGGAAAATGTCAGGATCATGTTCAGAACCCTGCCCCAGATAACCGGAATCTTTTCTATTGGGATGGAAACCGAGTGCAGGTATGTCTAGAATCGGGCCCCCGAGAAAACAAGATCCTGGGTGGGCTCCAGTTGACTTTTCTTGATATTGATAAGCCAACCAACCTGTCACTTACAATAATCCAAACAGCAGCAACTGTGATGTTCGTTTAAATAACTCATTTCCTGCTGAGGGAGGAGCCAAAGGAGCGACAAGTGGAACTTCCACGTTCCTGCCCCTGAAAGAGCTCCTGTACCAGGTGCGTTCCCAAATCCAGACACCTGACCTGTTGGAACACACCAACCACCCACTCAAGCACGGGGAAACAAAGGGAAAAAGAGCAGACACGCCAAAAAATACTCTATTAGATTTGGTATGATAAATAAGTAAGTGGCTGACAGGCAACTAGGCAAGTGCTGGAGATAAGCATTTAGCCCATAAACCCAGACACACTGCCATTGCCAAATGCCCCCAAGATCAGCAGAATGGGGTGCCCACACAATTTATGGATTGCACAGGGGGCCGTTGCACATGGTAGGCATGGTTGAATGGCGGCTCCCTGATCCAGCCAGGTAAGGGAAAAAATAAACTGTTTCTGCAGCAAAAACCGCAATGAATCCAAGTGAGGACCAGGAACAAAGACACTGGTTGTTATCCAGCATTTACTTTTAATTAATTCCTAGTAATATGGGGTAGTTAGGGTGAGGCAATGTACTACCCACTATGCTGCCATAGGGAAAAGAAATTCAGTGCATGGGTGTTTTTTTGTTTTGTTTTCTACTTAGACATTCATTTCTATCCACTTAACATCTCAGTCGTTTTCAGCTTATGCATCCGAGCAATGTTCACCTCCCATTCATTAGCCTATAACTTTATCACTACTTATCACAATGAACTGATCTATATCTTGGTTTTTCCGCCACCAATTAGGCTTTCTTTGGGGGGTACATTTTGCTAAGAGCCACTTTACTGTAAATGCATTTTAACAGGAAGAATAAGAAAAAAAATGAAAAAATTCATTATTTGTCAGTTTTCGGCCATTATAGTTTTAAAATAATACATGCCTCCATAATTAAAACCCACGTATTGTTATTGCCCATTTGTCACGGTTATTTCACCATTTAAATTATGTCCCTATCACAATGTATCGCGACAATATTTTATTTGGAAATAAAAGAGCATTTTTTCCGTTTTGCATACATCACTATTTACAAGCTTATAAAAAAAAATAGAGAGAAATATTTCATCTTTACATAGATATTTAAAAAGTTTAGACCCTTAGGTAAATATTTATGTTTTTTTTTTTTTTTTTATAGTAATGTTTTTTTTGTTTTTTTTATTAAACATTTTATGAGGGCATTTTTGGGAGGGTGGGATATAAAAGTGTTTTATTTGGGGAAATATTGGTGTATTGTAATGTTTTTGGGCATTTACTTGTAGTTTTACTTTTTGGCCACAAGATGGCAATCTCGATTTTTTTTACATGACGTCACTCTAAGCCAGCCTTTCTCAACCTTTTTACCCTGGAGGAACCCTGCAAATAACTTTTGGATCTCGAGGAACCCCTGCAAACAATTTTTTGATCTCGAGGAACCCCTACATTTATTTTGCAGGAAGCATGGTCTTTAAAAGTATGTGTAGCTGTTTTTCACTACTCCCTATTACACTACCACTCATTATACTGTCTCCTGAGCCCCCAATTTAGTGCTTCTTGTTACACTAACACCCATTATAGTGTGCTCTATTATACTTCCCCCACGATGGGGGAAAATGCCAAGGAACCCCTGCAGAGTGCTCAAGGAACCCTGGGGTTCCAGGGAACCCTGGTTGAGAAAGCCTGCTCTAAGCGTACAATGTACGCTTAAAGGGACACAGCTTCAGAAAGAGCGAAGCTTCTGAGAGAAGCTGTCGCTTTTTCAGCGGGGGAGAGGAATCAATGATGGGGCTCCCTAGCCCGATACATTGATTCCGTGGCTACCGACTCCGCGGCCGGGAGTGCGCGTGCACGCGCGATCGGCCGCGGGAGCGCGCCTGTCCTCCTTGACGTTTTTATACGTCAAGGAGGACAAAGTGGCCATTTTTTTTCCATCTTAGACACACACCTGTGCTAGTCTGCTCTATAACAAAACAAACCCTGCGTCTGCATTGCACTGAGCTACTATTTTGCACAATTTAGTATGAAGATTGCAGGGTGATCTTTTCTTTCTCTCTGCTGAACAGCACATGTGCAACGGAGCAGAACTTTCTAACAGAACAGCAATAACCCCTTTCACTTTGGATAGGTCATAAATGTGACACGGTTGGGAATACTCTTATATTGTCTGCTGCTTCTATGGTAACATATCAAGGCAGACAAAGGTTGAACATTACAGCCCATGCAGCTAAGGCAACCATATGTAACCATAGCAGCCTGCCTTAAAAGCAAGGTCTGGAATATTCAACCTTTGCCTACTTTGCAATGTAGGTGTAATACAGGTCAGCCCTACAAATGAAATGAAAAGCGTAATATGGATTTAAATGAGGAACTGTATAAGCCAGTAATAATCAATGTCAGCATTAACAATGTAAGACAAGCTAACAATGGAAATCAATCAGCCATGGAAATCGATTAAAGTACACCTGTCAGCTAGTGTTGCCAACCGTCTGTCTAAGTACAGGCGTCCGTCTTTATGACGCTAAATTGCTTGTGTCCGTACTTTTCAAAAGGCGTCCGTCATTTAGGCCTCCTTTCCACGAACTGTTGATAGGCAGTGAAATGCCTCTCAAACTCTCACAACTGCTCAGTGCTGCCTAATAACTGCTTGCTGAGCCCACAGCTCAACAGTCCATGGAAAGGAGGACTAACACAGCGGCTGAGCCGCGACCTTGAGTGCACATCTGCAGTACAGGGCAGGCAGGTGCCTGAGCTGCCAGCTCTGTAAGAGAAGCCCCAGACTTCTTTCTCTTCCTGCCCTCCAATCAGTTGTGCGCTCAGTGCTGCTTCTGCATCTCTCCAGCCAATGATAGGGAAGAAGCCAAGAGAGACCGCCCCCCCAGTCTTTTTCTCACGTAAGAACAAGTCTTTACCTTTTTTCCTTGACTACAGTTCTCCTTTCTTATCCCTCGCAGACTGCTGCTCTCTATTTCTATTTATTGCTGCTAGCACACATATAGCACTTTTTCTTTGCTAATTGGAGCCTTTGTCTATATTTTTACTCAATGTTATATACTTATAAACGTGTATATTTTTTGTACACTTTTTTTGCACTGCTCCATAGCATTCTTTATTCAATATATGCTGCTAGCACCAATGCCCCTTATGTTTTAGACCTTTCTGCACATACGTTTTTTGATATTGCTCGCGTTTTTGAATTCCCTTGTTAACTTCATTCATCATATATATATATGTATATATATATATATATATATAGTTCTATTGTGTGGAGCTTCAGATGTATGTGTAATATGTATTTTTGCATTTATACTTTGTTATTGATTGCTACAATGTGGTACAATTGCACTGTGGTACAATGTGGGACCATTCTGCCTGTCACCTTTGGTGACTTTTAATTGCTTTTAAGTTTGTTTACTGTTACTGTTGTTCAGTAAAGACTGGTTTAAAATGGTTTGCAATACAATTTGGTCAGTTTGATGCTGTTTCATTAAGGGCTCTTACCCCTGCTCTTTTTGTGTATTCCTTAGCCCTTAGCACGCCCTGTAACTATATTATTGGTTTAGTATTATAGATTACATGTTGTATACATGGTGCTTGTCCAAACAAAAACCCTTCCCCCCCTTTTTTCTGCAGGGGACAGAGAGAGCATGCTGCATGTTTAATCAGCACTGTGACTGTCTTCCTCTCCCCAGAATATAAGGTGGCCAGAGCCAGTCCAGGTATGACATATATATGTGCAGAACGCTCCAGGCGATGTGAACGCGGCTCGGCCGCGCAGTTGCCCCTGGACCGGAGGACTTTCTGGGGAAAATTGGGGGCGAATAGAAAGGGAGAAAAATACGCCATGGGAGTGATCAGGCTGGAGGGGACTGGAGGAAGCCCCAGGTATATATATATTTTATTACGGGGGCCCTGTCTTAGGTTCCCTTTAAAGCTGAACTCCAGATTAATGTATAAAATATACAGTATACAGTATACATATAGTCTGCAAAAGGCACAAAATGGGCAGGTGTGAAAAAATGCTTTCAAAATGGAAGTGTTAATCCTTTTTTTTCACCAATCAACAAAATGCAGTGAATAAACAAAAAAAGAAATCAAAATCAAATCAATATTTGGTGTGACTGCCCTTTGCCTTCAAAACAGCATAAATTAATCTAGGTACACTTGCACACAGATTTGAAGGAACTCGGCTAGTAGCTTGCTCCAAACATCTCAGAGAATTAACCACAGGTCTTCTGTGGATTTAGAATTCCTCACATCCCTCTGTCTCTTCATGTAATCCCAGACGGAAACAGTAAATTCGGGCGCCTGAGGCTAGTGGACAAATCGGGCGCCGCCATTCACTCCTATAATAAATATCGTTTAATGGGCGCCCGATAGGAAAAAAGGGCGCCGGAGAAAACTAACGTTTTAAAAGCGGCGCCCGGAGACTTAATGTTTTATTACTGTTTCTCATGATTACACATTATTTAATGATTTATACATTTTTAAATATTATTTTTAAACGAAAAACAGTACAATATTTTTTTCCAAACATTATTTTTAAACGAAAAACAGTACTTTTTTTTTTCTTTTTTTTTTACATTATTTTTAAACGAAAAAACCAACAGGGGGGTCTTAGGTTTAGGCACCAACAGGGGGGTCTTAGGTTTAGGCACCAACAGGGGGTTTTAGGTTTAGGCACCAACAGGGGGGTCTTAGGTTTAGGCACCAACAGGGGGGTCTTAGGTTTAGGCACTAACAGGGGGGTCTTAGGTTTAGGCACCAACAGGGGGGTCTTAGGTTTAGGCACTAACAGGGGGGTCTAGGGGTTAGGGGTAGGTACAGGGAGGGTTACTTAGTAATTTTTTTTTTAAACGTTATTATACGTTTCACTATTTAAACGAAAGATTAACGTTTTTACAATTGCCGATTTAATGCACATTATTTAATGATTTATAACTTTAAAAAACATTAATTTTAAACGAAATACAGTACAATACAATTTTAAACGTTATCCATGCTTATCGTTAAAAACCCGGCGCCCTTTTTTCCCAGCGCCCCTTTTTAACGTACGCATCCCAGACACACTAGCCTTGGCTGACCACTGCATCTGCAATTCAGCAGGAAACAAAAAATACAACATACTCACTTCTTTTGGAGCTGCTTGGCTATTGCAGCCAATCCATTTCAATCCAAAATAAACTTTACTGGCAGGTCAAAATACATTAAGGCCTCTCTCACAGTAGGACGCTGCGTTTCAATGCGACGTTAAGGTCGCACAACGCAGCCCTAACGCAACACCTACAGACTTTAAAGTGGAAGTTAACTTAATGCGTCTCTCGGTGCGTCTCTCGGTTTTCAACACACAGTGATGGAACGAAAACAGCACATACGTTACATTTCAAAAGAAAAAAAAAATTACTGAGCATGTGCAACACAAATAATGCAGCAGATTTATTGGTAAACGCACAGCATGCAGCACTTTCTAATAACGCTACACATTACACGCAACCTGTGCACTGTGAATGTCGCACAGACTTAGTATTGCTGTGCGTTAGTCTGCTTTGAAACATTTTCTAACATGCGACTTTAACGTTTTACTGTGAAAGAGGCCTTAGCATTGCCAAAGCAAAACATTAGCTTGGGAGGGGGTGGTTGTGGCATTACCCACTTTATCCACCACTACAGTATATCTACGTCCTCTGTGACTTTATCTAACCCACGAGGACGTAGATATAAATCATGTAGCAGAAGCACAGCTGTGCATGATTGGGCTTGCTCCTGTGCAAACCACTGGCACTATCTGCTGCAGCACTAAATGGTGAAAGGGAATATGTGTTCCCTGAGCCAATAAGATTGATTTTTACTACTAAAAAATGCTTTCATTTTCTTAGTTCAAAGTAAAAAATGCATACTGTAGTATTATTTCAGAATCAAATATCTTCACCATAAATTGTGACAGGAACATAATATAAGTTTTGTAATACATAGTATAAATAGCCAAACAAAATTTGTGTTTTTTATCTAACATAGCATTGTTTGTTTTTATACTTGAATTGGTAAAACTTAGAAATGTTTTTTTTTTCAATGTGTTCCTCCTTTTCCCATTAAAATGTATAAAAAACAAAATTGAGGGAAAAAATGCAATACAATGAAAGCCTAGTTTGTCTTAAAAAACAATATAGATTTCATTTATGTGTCATAAAGAGGGATAAAGTTATTGCTGATTAAACAGGGTCATGGCTAAAATGTCAAAACTGCTCTGGTCCATAGGGGGGAAAGAAGGGCTGGATGCAAAGTGGTTAAATACATGCTCAACCACTGTTTGAGAACTATTTTTCTACAATTGCAAGAGCCGTTATGTCAAGCAGTCTCCCTTTGTCTGTGGATAATCACAAAGTATGTCCATCCACAAACAGGACGGACACAGGTTTTTGCAAGACGTCTTAGGGACAGCAAGCGATTCTGGGTAGTAAAAGCATTGAAAAAAAGTGTTTGAAAAGCAATTTTGCAGCATTCCTCTACTTTGTATTATAGAGAAAACTCTCCAAAAAAAGACATGTATACCTCATCCACAGCCAAGCCTCCCACTCTGTAGCCAGACCCAATTCTGTATTGTGCAGGATTTGCTCCTCTCCACAGCTACAGAGCTGGGGGATGGCTACAGAGTCAGTGGTGGGCTGTGGAGGAGGTAACCCCAACCTCAGAAAACGCCATGGCGTTTTTATCTGAAATGGGGGCCTCCTCATTATACGTCACAGAGTGGGCGAGGGTAGATAGTAAAGCCGCCGTCTTAAACCATTGACGTATGCATACAGTGTCCCTGACACAATCTTTAGGTTACGCTTCAAATTTATCACAAGTGGCAACATCTTTACTACTGGCAAGGAGCAACACTGTAGAATGTTTGTGGTGTTCTGAAGTGAGAAGAAGTAACACTTGGTCTCTCACAGTACTCTGGGGCAAAATGTAGCATAACTAAATAGCCTAGGCTAAACATTGCTGGGAGGGCAGGGTTACATAACAATATACTGCGATATTTACATATAGGAAGTATTTTTGATGCTGAAAGCAGGATAATTAATGTAAAACTGGGTATTCTGAATTATGTATTACATTCTACTACCGGTTGTTGTGGTGCCTTAAGAGATGAGGAGATACACAACAAAACAATAGCAGAAGACATTTACTGTTATTAACCACTTTACCCCCGCCCGTACGAATTTCTCCGTCCCTTTTTCCATCCTTTCACCCCCAGGGACGGAGAAATCCGTACTTTCCGCGATCCCGATGCTGCCTGCGCTCCCGCTCGCTCTAGCGCTTACTCCCGCGGGTAATTACGCCGCCGGCCGCTCGCCCGGAGATCAATGAACGGGAAAATCCATTCCCGTTCGTTGATCTAAGCCCCGCAATGATCCGCTGCTTCTCCGCTAAGCAGCGCGATCATTGTGAAAAAAAACAAAAAAAGTTCCCAGCCTCCTAGTACTTCCTCCAAGCGTCCAGAAGGATGCTTGGAGGTCGCATTAAACAAAAAGTTACTGTTGCCATCTTGTGGCCAAATAGTAAAACTACACCCTAAAGCATTTTTCACACACAAATACATTACTTATACACAAAAAATTAACTCATTACCTCCAACACTCCCCATTTATTTTTTTTGTAATTAAAAAAAATTAAAAAATTTACAATTAAAAAAAAATACATAAATAGTTACCTCAGGGACTGAACTTTTTAAATATTTATGTCAGGAGGGTACAACACTGTTACTTTATAAACTATGGGCTTGTAATTAGGGATGGACGCAAAACTGAAAAAAATGCACCTTTAATTCCAAATAAAATATTGGCGCCAAACATTGTGATAGGGACATAATTTAAATGGTTTTATAACCGGGACAAATGGGCAAATACATTTCATGGGTTTTAATTACAGTAGCATGCATTATTTAAAAACTATAATGGCCGAAAACTTAAAAATAATGAATTTTTTCCCACATTTTTCCTATTTTCTCATTAAAACATATTTAGAATAAAATAATTCTTGGCATAATGTCCCACCTAAAGAAAGCCTAATTGGTGGCGGAAAAAACAAGATAGACGGTAGTTCATTTAATTGTGATAAGTAATGATAAAGTTATAGACGAATGAATGGAAGGAGCGCTGAAAGGTGAATATTGCTCTGGTGCTCAAGGGGTAAAACCCCTCAGTGGTGAAGTGGTTAAAGCAATACTCCCCTCTTGAGACCATTTTTGATTCTTCTCTTTTATATTTTGTCTTTCTTATATTTATCCTCTCTCCTTTTTATTTCCTTGCTTATCTTCTACAAATGGGAGGTGCTCAGCAATAGAGGCTAAATGCTGTCAAAAGACATTTTCTCTGATATAGTGCTTCCTGGGACAGTTTGCCATTTCTGGCTATACAGTTTAGATGACAGAGTATGGACTGTTATGGAAGTCTGTAGTAGATCAAAGGGACTCAAATTATACCACTAACAAGTATAGTAGCGCAGGTATGCAGAACCGCTAGAGGGCCCATCTCTCAGATCCAGTAGCTTGAGCTACAGAGACCAGTTATTATTATTATTATTTAGTATTTATATAGCGCCGACATATTACGCAGCGCTGTACAGTGTATATATATATATATATATTGTCTTGTCACTAACTGTCTCTCAAAGGAGCTCACAATCTAATCCCTACCATTGCCATATGTCTATATTATGTAGTGTAAGTACTGTAGTCTAGGGCCAATTTTTTTTTAGGGGGAGCCAATTAACTTATCTGTATGTTTTTGGAATGTGGGAGGAAACCGGAGTGCCCGGAGGAAACCCACGCAGACACGGAGAGAACATACAAACTCTTTGCAGATAGTCCCCTGGCTGGGATTCGATCCAGGGACCCAGCGCTGCAAGGCGAGAGAGCTAACCACTATGCCACCGTGCTGCCCAAGTTATGTATAAATCATGCCTGCACTCCCCCCCCCCCCCCTCCCCAGCACTTCACTACGATTTTGTACAAAGCGCTTTGTAAGCTCTTTTTTTTGCAGAGCAGTTAAGTTTTTTCACTTCATGACGTCAGTCAGGAAGTGAACTCTTTCACCTGGAAATGAATAAATACAATGTATTTATTCATAAAAGCGAACGCAATCCCTGGATAAAGCGATTGTGAGAGTTTTGAGTTTTTCCTATACTTTCCATAGTAGTAAAATCGCTGTGAAAATGGTACATGCAGCGCTTTGCTGAGCGGAAAGCGGACGAAAAGTGCTGCTCTGAACTATCCCATAAGGATTAATTGCACTAGCGATTTCAGAGAGTTTTTAAAAATCGCTGGCGCTCAAAAAAAACTGCAAAACGCCCTAGGTGTGAACAAGCCCTCAAAGAGGCTTTTCTGCATCTCTTTAGATGTGCAGATCTATATACCTCTACACAGATGAGCCCTTATGCATGTACATCTAAAGGGATGCCAAAAAAGCCTTCTAGTAAGCGGTCACAAGACTGAAGAAGGAATGGCTCATGCAGATTGCTTGTAGGAGGAGAATCATAGCTTGTTGCAGAGACATACTCCCCAGCTGATGAGAATTCTACACTAACGAACAGGGCTTAGTGAATTGAAGCAACATTTTTCACTATATTACCAAATGTGTGGAAATCTTAGTGAGTTTGAAAAAAATCTGAATACCAAATTCTGTAGTATACCAACCTTTTTTTTTTTTTTTACTGAAACGCCTTTGTGAATTGAAGCCAATGTTTTGTTTTCTCTTTTGTCTTGGTCAGAAGCTCAGCAGTGTTATGACGTGTGTTTGAGTGATGGAAGTGGATGGATACACCAGTGTTGCCAACTCATCTCTTTAATTACTGACACATATGAATTATACAGGTTTCGTGGCTAGGTAGATGCAGGTAAGGCACTGATTATGTGTAAGTAGCCCCAGAACCTGTATAACTTAGATGTGTCAGTAATTAAAGGGATGAGTTGGCAACACTGGGATACACCTCTTAGGCCTCGTTCACACCTATACTCGCAAAACGCCGGCGATTATCTCGGAAAAATCACTGGACACTGCGGCGGTTTTGGAGCGATTTATACTAATCATGATCGCTAATCGCAAATCGCCACCAAACCGCTGCATGCAGTGCGTTTGCAGTTATCGCTAACCGCAAATGCGGCAGTGAGAACAATGCCACTTGCTACACTGTGTAGCAGTTTTTGCAAAACCGCTAGCGATTCGCTGAGCGGATCGTTCAGAAACAGCCTTATCAGTCTGCCTGACAGACTGTACACACGCTGTACTGTCGCTGGAACGCCCGCCCAGCGGGAGGGTCAGACGGACCCGTCGTTCCCTGTAGTACAGCTTGTGTACAAGGCTTTAGCAGTTAAGTATAAGACTAAAGGCGACCATACACTGGTCAATTGATCAGATTCAATCACAGAGGGATCTATCTGCTGGTCGATCTGGTGGCAAAGAGGGATCTATTGGCTGCCTACACTGCAAACAGATTTTGAATCGATTTCACTATGAAACCGATTCACAATCTGTGGAGCTGCCGCCGCCCCCTGCGTACATTACCTGATCCGGCCGGCGTGAGTCCCCCCGGTCTCCGCTGTCTCTACTCCGCTCTGGGCTTCACTTTACTTCCTGTCGGGGGAAGTTTAAACAGGAGAGGGCGCTCTACTGTTTAAACTCCCCCCGACAGGAAGTAAGTGAAGCCAGCCGGAGCGCAGCACGGAGAAGGGGCAGCGGGGACATGCGCCAGCGAAACAGGTAATGTATTGCCGCTAGCGTCGGTCGTTGGACATTCGAACGACACTAACGTCGCACTCCTGACCCGCCGGCAATTGAGCGAAATTTTCAGCGCAGACGGATTGATCGATTTCAGGCGGAAATCGGTCAGTGTTTGCGCATCGATTTCACAGCAGAGTCAAACATAGTGATCGAATCTGCTGTGTATCGGCGGGAAATCAAGTGTATGGGTATCTTAACTGATGACATAAGTTCAGTAAGGCCTTGTTCAAATCAATAAGCGCAGATGGCTGTGCGATCGGAACGCAACACATATAATCGCACGCAATCTACGCTGCTGATCCCATTCACTACAGTTAAAGGGTCAGCACTGCAATTCCCGAAAAATATATCACACTGCTGCACAGCGCTTATGATGGGAACGGTGAAAGTGCTGTCTATGGACTTCTGCCATTCTTGCGTGTCACACACTATGGGCTTGATTCAATAAACCGTGATAGCTCATATCACACCTTATTAAAGATATCACACTTTATCAAAGTTAACACGCCTTATCAGAAAAGCATAGCGAGCGCTACGCACTTGTCTTGCTCTGAGCCCCTGCGGGTTCGTAGCGTTTGCTGTGCTACTCTGATAAGGCGTGTTAACTTTGATAAGGTGTGATATCTGAGTTATCACGGTTTAGTGATTCAAGCTCTATACATGCTACCGAAATGCGCACAGCAGCGCGTATTGTGGGAACGAGGCCTAAATGGTCTAGATTAGCCCTGTAATACACAGCTGATCTATTTTGTCAACAGGACACACAAAATGTAAAGCACAACTATGCCACCTGTTATTCGGAGGTAACTTATCCCCTAAACTTTAAATATTTAAACAGTGCACACATGGATTGCAATAATATTGCATAAAGTTTTATTCATTATTTTAACCAAACAAGATACAAACCAAAAAAACATACAAATGTTCAATTTCCTGACATACTGTCCAAAAGATATTTCAGAGACCGTTGTATTTGTAGTTTTATGTGTACAAAAGCCATATATTACATTGGCAAAATCCAAAAACTGGATTAATATCTGAAAACCATATCTGCTTGGGTTCTCGGGAACTCCCACAATGTATCTGAAAAAAAAGGGGCGGATTCACTACGGACCCGTTTCCACCAGTGCCAAATGCAGCACAAATCTTCAGCATTTCCCTGCATTTCCTGCAGCACACACCCAAATCCCCAAGAAATTCAGATGTGTACTCGCATCGCTACCTGCGCCATCGTGCGTCCTGCACTATCGGCATTTACACAAAGTACATAAAGGGCATTACACAAGCGGTTTACGTACATAGCATAAGTTACGTACTTGGTGTAATTTTAGTGTAATTTAGTTTGTATTAATTTTTAAGGCTCGTACACAAGTCTGATGAAAGGCAACGACGGGTCCGTCGTCACCTCCCGCTGGGCGGGTTTTCGGCAGACACTACAGCGTGTGTACAGTCTGTCGGTGGATTGATAAGGCCGTTTCTGAGCGCTCCGCCGGGCGGATTGCTCAGAAACAGCCTTATGGGCTGGAACCCACAAGAGCGTTTTTTTGAGCATTTTGGCAGCGCTGCGATACTCTAGCGTTTTGCCAAAACGCTTAGCTAATGTTAATGGATGGGGCAACTTCCACAGGAGTGTTTGCGTTTCCCAAAAACGCAAACGTAGAACATGCAGCATTTTGGGAGCGTTAGCGCTTCAATGTTAAGTATACAAACGCTAGCATAATCGCTTATCAAAACCTAAACGGAGCGGTTTTGCTAGCGTTTTGAAGTTACAGCACACTGTAACAAAATTAAAATTAATTGAGAGGACCAACCGGGATTAAAACACGAATCACTAAACGCTACACAACCGCTGACACATAAAATACACTTTTTAAATACGCTCCCTAAAACGAGCATGAATCCGCTTGCAAACCGCTCATACAAAACGATAGCGGTTGCGTTTAGCGTTTGCGGATTTCAGTGGGTTCCATGCCTATCAGTCCACCGACAGACTGTACACTCGCTGCACTGTCTGCTGAAAACCTGCCCAGCGGGAGGTGACGACGGACCCGTCGTTGCCTTTCATCAGACGTGTGTACGAGCCTTTAGACTAATTTTATGCATACGAGTGAAGCCTGAAAACAGACCAATACTTGGTCCATTTTCAAGCTACATACATTTACAAAAAATTAACATAAAAATGTGCACCGACTTGGAATTATGTGCATCTCATTGACCATCCCTACTCAACAGAAGTACATTCAATATTCATTGTGATTCCTGTATACAGTTCTCAGTCATCTCAGTTTCATTGGGACCTGACATCACTTGTGAGTAACTCTTCAGCTTTGGCGTTCTGTAAAAAGAGGTCAATATTTTCTTTGTACATTTCTTCAACACTGGCCTTGCATTCCTTTATAGCCCGACAAAGACTATCCACATCCCAATGCACATGTGTCAAGGCAGAGTCCAAAGTGAATGGTCCATCCCGTGTGCGGCGAACCTTAGTGCAGACCGCGGTAGATCTCAGTTCCAGTCCAATCTCATGGATTGTTTTGCGGAGGTGCTGCTGGGTCTCATGCATGCACTGAA
The DNA here is from genome assembly GCF_040937935.1 of Hyperolius riggenbachi. Classification (NCBI taxonomy): domain Eukaryota; kingdom Metazoa; phylum Chordata; class Amphibia; order Anura; family Hyperoliidae; genus Hyperolius; species Hyperolius riggenbachi. The sequence continues at coordinate 224,694,779 of NC_090652.1, read as the reverse complement.
TCTCTGTGTAGAAAAAAAGAGCCTTTTCTTTATTTATATACATAATATAACAAACCACTTGAATTTTATACAATAAAGCTTGTACAAAAGTGAAATCCTTAAACTCAAATTCATGCATCTTTACTAGCTTAGTTACCCCTATACTTGTCAGGATTTGTATGCTACTTTATACCTCTGTACTTAAAACAAATGAAAAAAATAAAAGATATATATATATATATATATATATATATACACATACACACATAGACACACACACACGCGCGAAAGGGTATCCTTGATCCATACAGAAGCTTAGTGTAACAGGACAATGAATGGGAAAAAAAGTAGTGTTACTGAAATACAGGTAGTGTAACAAACTAAAAAAGAAGAAAAGTAAGGCGATAGCCAGTATGAAGTTCTACTAAATTCTGTGACCGGAAGTCATATGTTGGAGCTTGACTTATGATACACTGACCAGTAAGGGCTCGTTTCCACTCGAGCGAAACTGCATGCGTTTCCTGCATGCAGATTCGCTCAACCAATACAAGTGGATGGCGCTGTTTCCACTTGTCAGGAATTCTGTGCGGCTCGGTATGCAGAAAAAATCTGCACAGCAGAGCCGTCAGAATTTGCACGCCACACACCCGCACGCGAATCGTCGGTAATGTAACTAAATAGGAAAACCGCAAGCTCTTTGTCTTGCGGTTTTCCCGGCGTTTCCGCGTGCGATTTCATCTAAAAACCCATGTCAATGCTTGCCGGCATTGACATGGTTAAAATCGCGTCGTTAAAACCGCGGGCGATTCCGCGTGAAAATCCGCATGGAAACGTCAACGAATCCGCAACCGCATGCGGATTCGTTGATGCGGTTTCCGCGAGCAAATCGCGCTGCTCAAGTGGAAACTTACCCTAAATGGGCATCTAGTTTCGAAGACTGATTGCTGCAGTTACCCCCTGGCAAATCTGTGAGGATTTAATTAACCACTTCCCTACCCTGGTCATTTTCACAGTTCTGCTCACTTTGGCAATAACTTTATCAATAATTATCACAACTAAATGATCTATTTTTTCCCAAGACAAATTAGGCTTTTTATGGCTGACCTTTGTTTTTAGTAATTACCTTATTTTCTGTGCATTTTAAAAGGCAATAATAGGGAAAAAAATGAAAAAAAACCCCACACAATTTATTCACTTTAGTGTAAACAGCTCTATTGTACATTAACCTCCTTGCCGGTTATCTCGAGCTCAGCTCGGGGTAACCTGCGCAGGAGGATTTCTCAGGCCCCGCTGGGCCGATTTGCATAATTTTTTTTTTCCTACACGCGGCTAGCACTTTGCTAGCCTCGTGTAGTACGCGATCGCCGCCGCTCGCCGCCGATTCGACCGCCCCCCCGCCCCAGACCCCTGCGCAGCCTGGCCAATCAGTGCCAGGCAGCGCTGAGGGGCGGATCGGGATTCCCTGTGACGTCCCGACGTCGGTGACGTCATCCCGCCCCGTCGCCATGGCGACCGGGGAAGCCCTGCAGGAAATCCCGTTCTGAACGGGATTTACTGCTTACTCTGATCGCCGAAGGCGATCGGAGTGGCAGGGGGGATGCCGCCACTCAGCGGCTATCATGTAGCGAGCCCTGGGCTCGCTACATGATTTAAAAAATAAATAAATAAAAAAAAAGTGCTGCGCTGCCTCCTTGCCGGATTAATTAGACCGGCAAGGAGGTTAAACCCACAAATTTTATTTGCCTCTCTCTCCTGTTTATTTAAACAGTTCATTTTTTCATATGTAATAGCAACACAGTGTATATACTTTACTCTCTTGTTATATCTGTCTGCTCCTGGAATATTTTAGTTTAGACTTGTTTACTAATAAACCCAGCCATTGAATTCCTTGGGAGGAGGCGAGGGGTTTGCTGTCATTCCTTTGCAACTGTATAGCATTGTTATCAAATCAGAGATAAAACATTGTTATCTAGGATTCTGTAGGGAGTAGAGTGCACTTGTTTTCACGTCATCTGGACAGGAAGTGGTTAATGGTGGAGAGGGCGTGGAAGCAGAGTTTCTGGACTGATTTACGGGTAACTTACTGCCGCCAGGACCCACAGATCCGTTGGGCAGAGCAGATAGAACTTTACATTAAAGATTTTAGAAATTATAAATGAAGTACTCTGTTAATTTAGTACTGGATCCTGAAAAAGTATCTTATTGAAAAGGTGATAGATCTCCTGTGGGAAAGCCCAGACCTTTTTGAATTGAGCCACCTTGGATGTAAAGACAGAAGCTGGTTTTATAATCAGTTTAAATGGTATGATCCAAAGTGTATTCATTCACAAAAAAATTGGCAGTAGATACTGATAACGAGAAGCATACATACATTATGTGGCCAGATGCCAGAACTATGTAAGAAGCTCCTGTAAATAACGCAATGCGGCTGCTCTGTACGTTTAGAAAGGTGCAAAACACAATGTTTGTACAGTGTATTATTGCTATAGTGCTCCATTTTTAAGATGCTCAAAAGAATAAGAAGTCACTGTCTTACTCTTCTGCAGGGCTTACCTAGAGTGAAGTCAGGAAGTGAAAATTCCAAACATCGCATTCCCAGTATGAGAGGTGGAGTTTTCACTTTGGGGCGGAGCTTGCCTTGTACCGCCAAGTCATATGCCTCCTGGCTCTTCAGGTCAATATGACTGTGCCTGGGAAAGAATCAGACAAAACATCATGTCTTACTTACACAAGTTTGCTTTTAAACAGTCAAGCTGAATTTTACTCGGTGAACACTTGTATATAGAAGATGAAATGGCCCTAAGATGCCAAACACATATCCGTTCATATGCAGACAAAGCGGGATACCCAGCAGAGTAGCGAGTGATTGGATAGAAGGAGACATAGCCAGTAAACTTACAGCAAGAGAGCTCCAGTCTAGATGACTCTGTGTCACAATACCAAATCATCTCATGTGAGTACAAAACATGTTTTTAAATAAAGCGTTTTAAGGGTTTTACATTATCAGTGGTTTTTGTCTGCGGTAACTCTGCATGATGTCTTGAACAGAAGAGAGGCAGTGTTTGATCGAGTGGCTAGGGGGGAGGTCCAGTGACCAACCCAGAGGCTTTCTAAGATCGATCTTAAAGAAGAGTATCTGATCATTTGGTGAATTCGGAGTGTAGGTTGTTATGGCGGCTATACTAATTTTCTATCTACTTCAACTGCAAGCTGTAGAAAGTCAAGTTGTGTTTGTTTCTGGAGAAAGATTGATGCCTAATTCTTGATCTGTGTCAGATACAGCATAACAGACTGCCATACTTTTTTACCTAGAGTAGTGTAGCGCCTAGTGGGTCCAGAGGGTACTTGGGCTTGAATATGTTCTGGCAAAAGTGTTTAAAATGCTGTTGAAGCAGTGCTGAGGGAAAAAGGTTCAGCCACAGGTGTTAAATTTCAGCTATCGGACACCCAAGTGGCAACTTTGGGCGCGATCTGGCTATGCATTGGTTGTATTCGATCATTAGGCATTAGTCGGGGGGACAGACCAACATCAGAAGGCTAAGGGCCTGTACACACTGCTGCGCTTGCAATGCGTTTTTAAAAACGCATGCGTTTTTAAAAACGCAAGGTCTTTTGAAAAAGAATGAAAATCGTGATGACTTGTACACACTGGTGCGATGCGTTTTTAAAAAAACGCAAACGCAGTGCCTGCTGCGCTTTTTTAAGCGCAGCGCATGAAAAACGCATTAAAAACGCATGCGCTTGCGTTTTTGCCTGCGTTTTTCAGAAGTCAGTATCCCAGAAGACTCTGCAATCTCCTGATTCCTGTTGAAATGTAAACTAGAAAAAAAACAAAGGATTCTTTAGCCAATCAGCAATTACAAGAAAAACGCAAACGCACAAAAAACGCAGGCAAAAGCGCATGCGTTTTTAAAACTACAGGCACTTTAAAAACGCATGCGTTTGCGTTTTTGCCTGCGTTTTTCAGTGTGTACAGGCCCTAAAGGTTAGGATAGTATATAGTACAATATCAGTAACTTAGGGTAGTATATAGTAAAACATCAGTAATTTTAAATTAAAAATATTTTACTATTTGCGGCTCCTCCTGGCATCCAGCTGCAACGCCGCAATACGTACTCCATCCCGGGATCCTTCTCAAAAACCACATGAATGTGTATTAATAGTATGATGCAGGATAAAATCTGCCCTACAGTTGGTGACCTGCGAGCTAGCAATAATCTAATAATAGCCACAAGCCCTCCTCCATTGACCTGCCATGCACCGTTATACACTTTACATACGTTGGTAAAGGAAAACCACATACGTTAGCATAGCCTTTTGGTTGCTCCCCTGAATCATTGCAATGATCCGCTCCAATTTGTCTCTTGTAATATGATCTGTGGAGAAAATAGGACATCAGTGTTCATGTCTCTGCTTCATAAACAAATAAAAATGTTACTCAACAAAGTCACTTCTGTCACTTAAAGCTGAACATCACTGAGGGCTGGTTCACACTGAGGCGCTTCTCAGCGATTTGCTGATCGCCGGCGATCAGCAAAGCACTCTGGCAAATGTATCAGTCTGTTATGAGACCATTCTCACTGCAGCGTTTGCAATTTGCATAAATTGCAGCATATTGGGGGTGATCAGGGTGAGATTCTCGTTCTTTTGAACGGGAATCGCAAACTGCTACAAAATTCCCAAAATTTCATGTCACTCAATCACTATTGCTGGGTAATTGCGATTTGCACTGTGAACCAGCCCTAAAACTTCTTTTGCCCAGTCTCCACAACAGTTTCATGTTGGCACACAATAAAAAAAAAGTTCCTTGTAATAATAGTCCTATTACAGCATTTCACATTACATTTTAGTCATGGTTCACTTAGTGATACTGAAGCAAAACAAACAAAAACAATTATGATACAATGAATTGGTTGTGTAGTACGGATAATTACTAAAACATTAGTAGCAAAGAAAATAGTCTCATATTTTTATTTTCAGTTCTATAGTTTTTTATTATAACATTATAATATAACATTGCATCATTCTCTAACATTTGCAGTTTACACATTACACTCAGCATTCTAAATGATTTCACAGAGCAGGCTAGTGAACTTTTGAACCATTCTCTGCAGAAAAAACAAAATACAGTGACAGACACTAGAGATAATAAGCTTCAGAAGACAGAACTCTCTCTCAGAGATCTCTGGAAAGATCAGTGCCTCTTTTGCATAGATAACAACTGGAGTTGCTTAACTCTTCCTGTACTGGAAATATTAGACTGCTATCTCTGTTGCTAATGTTTTATTTCTTAGCTGTACTACACATACCAATCATCATATCATATGTTTATTTTCACTACATGTTTACCTCGTCATTTATCTCTCTGTCCGAGGGGGACTTTACAAATTGTCCTGTCGGCTAGGTGCAGGGCACTCAAATACCTGATCTCATACAGGGACACTGTTATATACTGTCTGCCTGCTCAGGAGATGAGAAATATTCTGGCATCAGCACAGTGGTCAAAGCTTAGCTCTCCATACTATAAGGTTCAGTAACAACTCCAAACAATGAAAGCAATCTAAAGGGGTAAAAGTAATAAACCAGGGGTAAACTAAAATCATGCCATATAAAATATTTATCTAAAGCAATGTGTAGATTATGCAGTGTTAGCATCCCAGGAACCAGACTGTTTGCCTGAGGCAAACTTGCGATGCTGCTGCCCCCCCTCCTATAGGTAGTGACACTGCCCCCAGGCAATGGAGGGGGTATCCTGGAGAGAAGAACAGCGAGTCCAGCAGTGGGGGGGGGAGGGGGGGGGGGTCGGACCACTGAACAGTGGGCAGCATTGCAGGAATTGATGCGAGCAGTGGAATGCAACGCTTGAGTGGAAGAAGGAAGGTGAGTCATCGCCTCCCCGGCCTGCTCTCTTGATTACTTAAATGTTGGAAAAATAGATGGAGGGGGAGCGTGCTCGGGGAAGCCCCAGGTGAGGGAGGGGGGTCCGCTACTTCCTCTTCTTGGCTGCTACCCCCTCCAGCTAGGCGGCCCCCCCACCCATGACCAGGCAGGCGCCACCCCCCACTTCTGCCATCTGAGGAACCTGCCTCACCCCGCCTCATGGGTGGCCCGAGTCAAAGTCCTATCAAACGACTCGTGCACACCTAAAATCGCTAGCGTAATCGCAAACGCTACATGTTTTTTGAAGTGATTTTTCTAAACAATTCTAGGCATGTGCCTATCGATTTTCTAGTTATGCCTAGCGATTTCTGGAGCATTTTGGTGTAGCAAATTTTACATTTTTGTACAGTAGAGCTGCAAGTGTACAGCTTATTAAAAAAAAATTGGAAAATCACCATCACCATCACTATTCTAGTGCTTTTTAGAGCGATTTTCCACTGTACTATACTTAACATTGAGGCTGAATCGACTCAGAAATGCTGCAGGACCCGTGTTTGCGCTTGGGAAAAAAAAAATTCACATTGCTTTGGTGTGATCTCCCATACAAAGAAATTAGCCAAGCACTTTTCAAAGCACTAGCATTTTAAAAAGCGCTCAGATGCGCTGTTGGTGTGCAACAGCCCAAAGTCTTATTTCCAGAAAAAGATACTCCCAGCCTGCAAGCTGTGCAGAGCAATTTCTGGCCATCACATCTGGCCCAGAAAAAAATGTAATAGGATGGAGCCATGTCAATGCTGAATCCAAATACTGACAAAACCAGTAGGGCGAAGCCTAGAGAGACGTGCTGGACCGATCTAGGAAGGAGCCGGTGCGAGTGACGGACGGGATACACTTCTGGGGGACGGTGAATAACGTTATGTGTGATGCCGATTTTAAAGAAAGTTTTGAATACGTGCAATAGTTTGGCTTGCAGATATTTACAATTTTTATGGTTTTACACATGTCCCGGTCTTTTTGCTTGAGATACTTGGACGCATAAAGGAGAAAGGATTTGTGAAGGTGCGTGTGATAAACAGGATATCTGGTGAGCAGGGAAAGAAAGGGGGACTGACTCTGAACCCATGGTGATGGACTTTTCTGTTTACACTCTAAGACACACATGTAGTGCAAGCATGTGTGCCCTAGGTGCAGTTCAGAAATTTACATCTGGGCCATATTATGCGGTTGTCTCCGTTTACCTTTTGTTGTAAGGTGTTTGGCTTAAGTGAGGATCACTGCAAGCGACATTAGAAATATTCACTGAAGCCACGAGCGCTATTGCATATGACTGAAATGATAGTAAAGTGAATCTAACTGATGCATTAAGAGGATACAGGTAGAGTGACATTGGCACATGTATACAGTACTTTGCTTTAGATACATGAATACATTTGGCAGCAGGATTTTAATTTTTGCCTGGAGATACACAAAGTGTAAAAATAAATATTAATTTATTACACAATCCTACCCAAACTAGTTCTACCAGAATGAACCTACTGGTAGTTACTTCACAAAAAAGATATTGGGCCCTTATCCAGTGTACTTTTTCACCTATCTCCTTAGAGATATTTTTTTAACTTGTGCTTAAGATAACTTTTCAGCATTTTGCAACTGAAAAATACCAGAAAGTAGATGAAAAGGTACTGTCAAAATGATTCCAAGTATTTTCTTGCTTGGTGATGGCTTAAAGCGGAATATAACCCTGCATTTCAACTTTGCTCTAAAACATTATTTACAGTATATTATATGCAACCAGCATTTTTTTTTTTACTAGACCAGCATTGGAAGGGTTACACAGAGCTTTAAAGTTCCTGGAGATTTCTGCAGACGCATCCGAAGCTGACATAGATACATTTTGTTTACATAAATGTATCTAAGTGTTGAATGTGACTCTCTCTCTCTGAGAAGGAGCTGGAGGACAGCCAAAGAGTGTGTAACATTTATCAATAGATACATTCAACTAAATAGAATGTAACAATCTGAACTTCTGCATATCTCTCCACAGAACTTTAAACCTCTGTGTTTAACCCTTCCAATGCTGGTCTAGTAAAAAAAAATGCTTTTTGCATATAATATGCTGTAAATAATGTTTTAGAGCAAAGTTGAAATGCAGGGTTATATTCTGCTTTAAAGAGACTCTGAAGTCTCTTAAAAATCCTTTTTTTAATCACAAAATACTGTTTAACATGTTAGCCCTAACTAGACCGCCGCATTCCCGCCACTGTACACTATCTAAATCCCCCCCCTAACTCGACAGGGGGCAATCCGGGCAGCGCTTCCGTGAGAGGCAGAGCTATGAGCCGCAGGTCTGACTCTCAGCGCGTCGGTCAGCCCGGATCGCCGCCTCTCCCCCGCCCCTCTCAGTCTTCCTTCACTGAGAGGGGCGGGGGAGAGGCGGAGATCCGCCGCTGATAGACGATCATAGTGGCAGAGCTGCGGCTCATAGCTCTGCCTCCAACAGCAGCAAAATCCATGACCAAGAAAGTCGTGGACTTTGCAGGGGAGAGGGAGGGCGAGTTTGGGGGGGATTTAGTTAGTGTACAGGGGCGGGGATGCGGCGGTTTAGCTAGGGCTAATATGTTAAACAATATTTTGTGATGAAAAAAGGATTTTAAAGAGACTTCAGTGTTTCTTTAAGGCTGCTTACACACTAAGACGTTACAGGCGCACGTTAGTGCGCCTGTAACGCTCCCCCAACGCACAGCAATGTAACACAAGTGGGCTGTTCACACAGCCCACGTTGCGTTACATGTAACGCTGCACGTTCTCCGGAAAGTGCAGCATGCTACGGCGTTACAGCGGCTATAGCCGCGTTAGACTGTTTGCACATGCGCAGTGGGGGGCGGAGAGGAGAGCCAGCTACAGCAGCCGCGCACATGACTACTTAGTATTCACTGCACTGGCGGCCGCTGATTGGCCGGCGGGACCACGTGATGCGGAGTGTCTCGCTCCGCATCACGTGGTCCCGCTGGCCAATCAGCGCCAATCTGGGAGACATTATAGGAATCGAGCCGCCTAACGCGGCTCACTCTACCGTCCTCACTTGCAGCACCATACGTTGTGTTAGGTGCACGTTGTGCGACCTTAACGTGGCACCTAACGCAACGTCTTGGTGTGCAAGTAGCCTTAAAGTCATTTTATTGGCAAGGCATGAAAATATCACCCAGGAGAAAAAGTGAATTTCATATGGGCCATCATGACTAAAACAGTGTTTCCTGATAAGAAAATTATCTTCACTCACTAAATGTTGTCTTTTCAATGATCTTCCCACCATCTGTAAAATCTGCAGTAGCTTTGCCAAAAGTACCACACACTGTGTAATCCTTTAAAAAAAAAAAAAAATAATAGAACAAGTATAACATTAGGATATATTTAAAAAGAATTACATAAGTCTTTACTATTGCAAGTGTATCTAATGCTGGGAATACACGTTTCGTTTTTGCCTTCGTTTTAGCCTTCGATTTGTTCAGTAAACGAATCGAGTGTTGAAAACGTATGTGAAAATAGTCATAATCTCATTATAGTTTCGATTAAGAGACCCCAAAAACGAACGACTAGTGATCGAACATGTTTGATATTATCTCTCTTTATCCATCTAATCGAGCCATTGGTAGGCTTGATGGCTGTTCAGATCGATTAAATATTCGTTTATGCCGTCGATTCGTTAGTCCATCCCTGTACTATTTTGCATAAATGTGGGCGTTTGTGGGCTGGCAATCAGATCCTGTAAAAGCCCAGCTCGAGGACGAAGGCGGAGAGGAGGCAAAATGGCGTCTGAGGAGGGGGACATGGAGCATCCGTTGCCATCCGTGCAGCACACACCAGATATGGTCTTTCCTGCACCCGCTGGAGACCCTGCCAGCGCACCTGGCCTCTGTGTATATGCTATTTGCTCCTCCTAAAAGCCGCCCCTTTCGCTATCGAAAACGAAGGTATAAATGAAAGGAAAAAAAGGGATTTTCGTTTTGTTTCTTTGCAGCCTTCGATCATTGGAAAAACTAAACCATCAGAATCGAAAAAAAAACCCGAAACCGTGGGTGGTGATATTAACCGTACGATCGATTATTTCGGGATCGAAAAGGACAAAAGGCACAATCGAAACGAAGGTTTAAACGAAGGCAAAAACGAATCGTGTATTCCCAGCATTAGGGGTTTCTAAGGCTTGGCTTCCAGACAAGGTATGTGCCTATTACAGCCAGCTGTTGCTTGAAAGGAATATTCTTGACAGGTCTGTTCTAATGTATGTTCAAGTGGCCACTGTCCTCTGAAGCTGTCATGTGGCACACACAGTCCCCCCAATCAATCAAAATATTTTGGGCAATAGTAATCTAATGTCTGCATGCCCTTTAGCTTAACTCATTTCCTTCTGAGAACAAGCGGGTTAAAGGGGCACTACAGCGAAAAACTGTAAGATTTAAAACATGTGCAAACATATACAAATGAGAAGTACATTTTTTCCAGAGTAAAAAAGGCCATAAATTACTTTTCTCCTATGTTGCTGTCACTTACAGTAGGCAGTAGAAACCTGACAGAAGTGGTTTTGGGCTAGTCCATCTCTTCATAGGGGATTCTCAACAAGGCTTTTATTCTTTATATATATATATATATATATTTATTCCCTAAAAAGGATTTAAACAATGATGCTGGCCAGCTTCCCTGCTCCCTACACAGTGTTTTGGCAGTTAGACAGATCACTTGCCATTCACTAAGTGCTTCTGAAAATAAATAAATCCCTGAGAATCCCCTATGAAGAGATGGACTAGTCCAAAACCTGTCACTTCTTTCAGATTTTTACTACCTACTGTAAGTGACAGCAACATAGGAGAAAAGTAATTTATGGCTCATTTTACTCTGGAAAAAATGTACTTATTTGTATATGTTTGTACAGATTTTAAATTTTACAGTTTTTCACTGTAGTGCCCCTTTAAGAATTCAATAAGGGTGCTGCACTGTCTATTTAATATTTGGTGAAACTGGTACTTCTAAAGCAGGCATTCTCAACCAGGGTTCCCTGGAACCCCAGTGTTCCTTGAGTACTCTGCAGGGGTTCCCTGGCCTTTTTCTCCATTGTGGGGGTTGGGGGGGGGGTATGATCGAGAGCACACTACAATAGGGGGTACTGTAAAAAGAAGCACTAAATTGGGGGTTAGAATAATAAATGAGCACATTAATAAAAAGCACCAAAATAAGAAAACATTGTAATGAAGGGTACTGTAATAGGCGGTAGTGACATAAACAGCCACACCAGCCTTTAAAGACCATGTTAGGGGTTCCTCGAGATCCAAAAACTGCTTGCAATGTTCATTGAGATCCAAAAAGTATTTGGAGGATTCCTCCAGGGTAAAAAGGTTGAAAAAGGCTGTTCTAAAGATAACAAACAGGCATACAATGGCAATAAAGTGGACATATATATTCTGTAGGGATTTATTTACAAAGATGAGATAATTCAGAATGAGAAGTAAGTACTATGGATAGTGGAATGAACCATACAAATGAAGCCATAATAAACAAAGAGCCATACCCTGGTGTAATGATTCTCATACATGCTACTGAGAAGCTTGGCTCCATCACGGATTCCAAACACTACAATAAAGAAGCATACCATTATACACAAATACTGTATACAGAGCATTTTTAGTTTTTTTTATTTTTTTTTTTAGACATTGTCTGCCATAATGTGGCAAAAGTTGTCACCCTAACCTGGGTCATGCTGTGGCTGGAAGGTTAGTAGGATAGTAGTTGTGTTACCAGTCTAGGTCCTGGGACACACCGCGCTTCCTCGCCCCTCCATTGCCGGTTGGTGAGCTCTCTCCTTTCCACCATTCTCTTACGGGTCACACTTTGGTCGCATAACACACACACACACACACACAGCCTCTTCCTTTCCACTGCCATTCTCTGTTTCACTTGGTATATCTTATTGCACTATTCCAGCACTTTATCGTTGTCACATGTATGCCTCGTGTGCGCATAATTGCCCATATGTGCATATTGAGGCATCCTACTTTGAGCACATGTGTCTTACCTTCCTGCAATGTTGTGTATTATTTATTAATTGCTTTGATGTATTTAATATTAGGTTGAGGACGGGAGTGGATTACTTTGGTACCGGATTACAGGATCTTCTCAAAAAATTAGCATATTGTGATAAAGTGTTGGTGTTGGTCTACTGTGTTTTATCAAGGGCAGGGTCAATGCAGCTATCAGGAGATTTTGGAGCACTTCATGCTTCCACCCAAAAAGCTTTATAGAGATGAAGATTTCATTTTTCAGCACGACCTGGCACCTGCTCACAGTGCCAAAACCACTGGTAAATGGTTTACTGACCATGGTATTACTGTGCTCAATTGGCCTGCCAACTCTCCTGACCTGAACCCCATAGAGAATCTGTGGGATATTGTGAAGAGAAAGTTGAGAGATGCAAGACCCAACACTCTGGATGAGCTTAAGGCTGCTATCGAAGCATCCTGGGCCTCCATAACCCCTGAGCAGTGCCACAGGCTGATTGCCTCCATTCCACGCCGCATTGAAGCAGTCATTTCTGCAAAAGGATTCCCGACCAAGTATTGAGTGCATAACTGAACATAATTATTTGAAGGTTGACTTTTTTTTGTTTTAAAAACACTTTTCTTTTATTGGTCGGATGAAATATGCAAATTTTTTGAGATAGGAATTTGGGGTTTTCATAAGCTGTATGCCAAAATCATCAATAAAAAAAACAATAAAAGGCTTGAACTACTTCAGTCGTGTGTAATGAATCTAAAGTATATGAAAGTCTAATGTTTATCAGTACATTACAGAAAATAATGAACTTTATCACAATATGCTAATTTTTTTTAGAAGATCCTGTACATTGCTTTATTTGGCGTGTACCCTGGACGATTTTTAATTGTTTAATAATTTTTTGCCAGTTATTGATACAATAAAGCTTATTTCTATATTGTAATAACCATGTGGTGCGGTATTTATTGGGATATTGCTTTCCTGGTTGCTTCATGTTATTGTTCAGATCACATTCTGCACACGTTTGACTATATGATAATTGAAGAATAAGCTTATCATTTGAAGTACTGGTGCTAGCCCAAAAAGTTTAGTAACGGCAAGCATGTCACTTCCTGCTTGGCCAGTCAGGAAACACAGTGCTATAGCGCAGTGTTCCCTGAAGGCCTGTTTTTGACGATGCGGTGCGTCGGTCGCGACGCACCGCATTGCTCATGCTGGTTTCTGGTGTGAAACCAGCCTTAGTATTTATCTCTCTTTAGCTATCTGTGCCTTTCATGGACAATAAGGTGGAATACAGTGGTCTTTTACCAGAAGCAACCATTTTTAATAGAAAAAAAAGGTTTTTATATTAAGAATTTTTAATCATAAGTAAAAACTCACCCAAAACGCCAGATGACAGTCTATCCAGTTTGTGGCCAACACCTATCTTCAACCAATTGTAAGCTGGCCCTTTAACTGCAAAAAACAAAAAAAACAAAAACACCAACAAAACAAATTGAGACAAAACATTAGATTTGTGGCAGCTCTCTGAAGCCTCCCATACACTATTGTACAATTTTAAAAGGAATGTTAAAACTTCCAGCACTTAGTACATTTTTGATCAATATATGAATTGAACAATAAGAATTTCCATCATTTAACTGATTGAGAAGGAGCAGAAGCACAGGGAAGAGCAGCAGGCATTTGCTGGCCACATAGCCTTGTACTGCATTGAGCACTCCTAGTGCTGGCTGCTTTCTGATTACTATTCACTTTGTGTTGAAATTTGATTGATATCAAGCAGTGTAGGGAGGAAAATAGGGTACAAATTGTTATCAGTAAGATATTGAGTGGTCACCTGATTTAACGATCATTACCTAACATAACAATTGTATGCAGCCACCAAAAGGTGGAACAAACATCAAGTTTTTTTTACTCTGCTCTAAAATATTAGCTTCACCATGATAGCCTCCAGTGACAATTTTACATGAAAATGCTTGCTATGGAAGTTGTGCTGTAAAAACTATCTGCAGCTGATAAGACCAAACAAATACAGAGCAGAGAGTTTTTTTAACAGCAGGATTCAGTCAATGACGTTGCTGAGGAAAAATGGTTTTTAAACTGGTAAAATAACATTTTGCTTTGGTACACTAAGGGCACAGGGGGGTGGTGACAGTGGGGGCACAGATAGGGATATTGAAGGCTCGGGGGAACAGAGGGGGCATTGGAGGCACAGGGGGCTATAGAGGAGGCATGGGGATAGAGATGGCACAGTGTTTTGACTTACAGAAAGATTCATGTTAAGAATGAACTTACAGTCCCTATTGTTCGTTAGGTGGGGATTACTATCGCAGTGCCCTGTACAGCAGGGGCGTAACAATAGACCCTGCAAGGGATGCAGCTGAAGGGGGGCCCAGTCCTGAGAGCCTGACAACCATGGGCAAGGAAAGAAGAAACTTTCTGCACAATTGTTCTAATGACTGCATCTGCTCAGCCACTGATAAGGAATCATACAAAGATTTGCAGGCAGTCCCTATTCAGTGTGCATCAGGCCCTTGTGTACAGTGCCCAGCCCCCTTGGTGGGATGGGGCCCCATCCAGAGTTTCGCAGGGGGGGGGGCAGTGATTTTTAGTTACGCCCCCTGCTGTACAGATTGGTGTGTTATAAACCCAATCACAAACATGCCTGCAGCAGTTTGCCTACATTTTTGATTAGGTTAAAGTGGACCAGAACTCTTGCACAGAACAAAGGAAAACATAAAAAAGCACCATGTATGTACTGAGAGTTTAGCCTGTTTAATTTCCCCTCATTTGTGTCTAATCACAAGTTGTAATTTGATCTATCCCCTGTGTCACATGACTGCCATGGCAGAGATGGCAGATAAGCTCATCTGAAAGCATAGGATGTTAACAATATGTCTGTTTCCATGAAAGTAGGAAGTAAACGCTGCAGATTTATTGCAAGATTTGTATCAGCTGTAACAAAGACATTTTTTTGTTTAAAGGTTATTATGCAGTTGCGTATCTTTTAGAGCAGAGAAGACGTTCTGAGTTCAGGTCCGCTTTAAAGGATACCCGAAGTGACATGTGACATCATAACGAGATAGACATGGGTATGTACAGTGCCTAGCACACAAATAACTATGCTGTGTTCCTTTTTTTCTCTCTGCCTGAAAAAGTTAAATATCAGGTACGTAAGTGGCTTTATCTCTTTCTTGCTCTCAGAAGCCATTTTCTGCTAGGAAAGTGTTTTATAGTTGGAATTTCTTATCAGTGAGAGTCAGCCACTTACATACCTGATATTTAACTCTTTCAGGCAGAGAAAAAAAAAAAAGACACAGCATAGCTATTTGTGTGCTAGGTACAGTACATACACATGTCTATCTCATCATGTCACATGTCACTTCAGGTATCCTTTAAATCAGGGGTGCCCAATAGGTCGATCGCGATCTACCGGTAGATCGCGACCGCCTAATCGGTAGATCGCGGCCTCTTGGCCGCGTCCCATTGAATTTAGCAGCCAGCAGCTGTATATCGCAGTTTCTGCTGCTGGCCGCTGGAGGAGAGAGCCTGGCCAATCAGGGGAGGGGAGGAGAGAGCCTGGCCAATCAGGGGAGGGGAGGAGAGAGCCTGGCCAATCAGGGGAGGAGAGGCGCACAGCCAATCAGGGGAGGAGAGGCGCACAGCCAATCAGGGGAGGAGAGGCGCGCAGCCAATCAGGAGAGGAGAGGCGCGCAGCCATTCAGGAGAGGAGAGGCGCGCAGCCATCCAGGAGAGGAGAGGCGCGCAGCCAATCGGGTGGAGAGGCGGAAAACGTCCGAGTTCCGACTCCACTCACGCTGCCCACCGGAGCCAGGCCTGAAGACCTGGACGCCACCGGCCCTATATCCAGGTAACCTATACTGAAGGGACCTATACCCGGCTAACCTATACTGAAGGGACCTATACCCAGCTAACCTATACTGAAGGGACCTGTACCCGGCTAACCTATACTGAAGGGACCTATACCCGGCTAACCTATACTGAAGGGACCTATACCCTGCTAACCTATACTGAAGGGACCTATACCCGGCTAAACTATACTGAAGGGACCTATACCCTGCTAACCTATACTGAAGGGACCTATACCCTGCTAACCTATACTGAAGGGACCTATACCCGGCTAAACTATACTGAAGGGACCTATACCCAGCTAAACTATACTGAAGGGACCTATACCCGGCTAGCCTATACTGAAGGGACCTATACCTAACTACATTTCCGGGGGGGGGGGGGGGGTGCATTTGAAACACCGGTAGATCTCCCGGCCTCGGCGAATTTTAAAGTAGCTCGCGAGCCGAAAAAGTGTGGGCACCCCTGCTTTAAATGAATGGGAGCACATGCAATTCGTATAGCAAATGCGGTGCCCATTTGAAAAATCTCCCATTGCTTTTTTTTTTTTCATGGTGGGAGTCATAATTGTCCCCGCCGATCGCACCCATAATTGCAGCAAAATGTGTGCTTGAAATCAAATGAATATTGTGATCCCAGCATACCATGATTGCCATTTTCAGTGTGGAAGGTGCCTAATTCTATTTTGAGAATCATCCAACACCAACATTAAAAAGAAGGTACTCACCAAGTTCATGATTAACTAAAGAGGGGAGAGATGGAATTTCTTTAGGAAGGGAGGCAACACATGTGACCACCTTGGCTAGCTCCACCCCACTGCTGCCTTCACTGCCTTCTGGGAGGAAAAGCAATGGCTGTGAAGATGAACACCGCTTTATAGAGTTTAGCTCTAGAGATAAAAAAAATGGTAGCATTACCAGTAATTCAAAGTACCAGTTAGATAAGTATCTGAATAAACAGGTTATCACATAGCATTATCACCTTTCAGTAGTTTCATCTGCAGTGTGTCACGCACATTCTTCCAGGTAAATCCTGGAGGTTTATACACAGGGAAGAGGCCATGTAAGGAGCGCATTAAAGAGGCAGCAGAACGCTGCATATCTGATCTCTTGCTTCACACCGATCACTGAGGAAAAAATAATATTTATGTCACAGAGGAGTAACTCTGCATACAGTTTCTCCTCACATTTGTACCCAAACAGTATACTGTACATTAAATAAAAATACCTTACAGCTTCTGGATGAAATTTCTTATCAGTTATACCTCTCTAGTGCAATGCACAATCAAGATCTACATTATATGCAGCACCAAACCGTTTTAATGCCTGGTACACAACATGCAATTTCCTGTCAGATAGACGGCTCAAACCGATTATTTTCGATAAGTCTGATCTGATTTCCAATCGTTTTTCTGATCGATTTTCCTATCATTCTACACAAAATTGATCAGAATAACGATCGGAAAGCAGATTGGACCTGTCGGAAATAATCGATTCAACCCCTCTGACGGGAAATTGCATGGTGGGTACCAGGCACAGTGTTCTCCCCAGGCCCTTTTAGCCGGGTGCTCCACCCGGCTAGTTTTGGTGAGCACCCGGCTGGCATCAGATCACTTCCTCCTCTGCTGTAAGCATAGTAGTGCAGAGAAGCACCAGCCCTGCATTCTCTCATCTCACCCCACCCGGCTAATTCTTCATGCCACCCGCTTACTATTTCATGCCACCAGGCTGGAAAAAAAATTCTGGGGAGAACACATTTCAGGGGCAACTAAAGTGAGAGGGAAATGGAGGCTGCCATATTTATTTCCTTTTAAACAATAGCAGTTGCCTGGCTGCTCTGCTAGTCTATTTGGCTGCAGTAGTGTCTGAATCACATCACACCAGAAACAAGCATTCAGCTAATCTTGTCAGATCTGACAACTGTCAGAAGCACCTATCAGCTACCATCCTGGCCTGTCATTGCTAACATGGAGGGTGTCTCCGTGAACAGCCGGAGAGCCGCCGATCGCGGCTCGCCGGCAAAATGTAAACAGCTTCTGATTGGCCGGGGATCGTCGGCATATGATAGGCAGAAGCCTATCCTTCAATGCGCAGGACGGAAATCCGTCCTGCGCAGCTCACAGGGGGAGGGAGAGAGCGGGCGAGACGGCGGAGAACGCTGCGGAGGGGGGCTTTGAAGAGCCCCTCCCGCTAAGCAAATGCAGCCGGCGGCGATCAGAACCCCCCAGCAGGACATCCCCCTAGTGGGGAAAAAAGGGGGTAGTCTGATCGCCCTGCTGCACTCCTGATCGGTGCTGCGGGCTGTAGAGCCCACGCAGCACCGATCACTGAAAAATCCCCTGGTCGGCAAGTGGTTAAAGCATACGTGAACTTGCCCCCAGCTCTGAAATATCTGCAACTGGAGCTACAGTTACTCCCCCCTCCAAAAAAAATGCAACATTTTGAAATACAATTTTCCAATATTAAAAACAATGAATCAAAAATTAAGCTGGTTAACATTAACAGTAACACTATGTAGTCCCCTTCATCTAAAGGTGGCCACACACCATACTATTTTATATATTTCTTTTTAATTCAAGAATTACATTGAGTTTTTTTGATTGATTGTAGTATTTGTAACATTTGATCAAACGCACACATGCTCAATTTTTCCCAAGTATGAAAAAAAGATGAGTGAAAATATTAGTTTCTGATGTATAGTACCAAGCAATTTTCTCAACCTACCCTACACCATTACATTTTAATAAGAATCCACCACTTGCAATCAACATATCAGAAAAAATTGTGACATTCAATCAGATTACTGTAAAAAATAAAAAAAAAGGATTTCTGCTCTTCTGCTCTTGTAAGGGTTTTTTCGCCTTCCTCTAGATCAACAGGGATATGTGGGGGAGCAGGCTGGTGGTGCACTTTGTTTTCTGGTTGAACTCGATTGACATGGGACTTTTTTTTCAATCCAAATAACTATGTAATTATGATTTCAATGTTACTCTACAACCAATCGTTTTTATTGGGTTGCCATAAAATTGGATTTTATTGTGTGTGGAGCCACCTTTGGTGTTGGTTTCCACTGAATCAGCATCTTCACTGTCACCCAGATGCTAAGCTGTTGAATGTAATAGTAACTCATCCATTGCGGTGGTCAACACTTTGCTGCATGTATTTTTAGCGCACAGCAAATTTATTGCTGTTCTGTTCAAGAAAGGCATGGAATGTGCTTGACAACAGAGACGTTGACCCTGTGCATTCAGTGTTAACCTAGTCTTACACACCCGGCCTCTATTTGCTCTACATGAACCAGGAATGGCAGGGTCTGAAATGGAACTTTGCACAGGGTTATCCACAGGATTAATTACCCAACCAGCTTACCGGTAATTTGATTATCAAGTTTTCAGTTTTTACTACTCAGACCTTGTATGCAAGCTAGATGGTTCTCAGCAGAACCAGCGGACTAGTCTAGAATACAGGGTATGTACCATGACCCCAATGCGTTGGCAAGAGATCCAATGTCGTTGTCCTCTTTACCCCTTTCTCAGTGCAATCTGACCCCTTCCATAGCAACAGATGCATCCTTCCAAAGTCGATCAATCCAGCATGCTCACTTGAAAGTGCTGGGTCACGTGTGCGGCGGTAGATTTCCCTACAGTTGGCAGAACCCGGCTGTCGGAGGTTTCATAAACTGATGAGTCGGATGATTTTTGTACCCACTGCACAGCCCTGGCTCCCAGTATAGGAAAGTGACAAAGGCGCCAGGAGTGAGACACGCTGAGCCGCCACTTGTGCACTTAGCGGCGAGCTGTGCATAGTGTGAGAATGGCTGCTGGACCCGCTACTGCTGCACAGCGGGAGAGCGTCAGGATATTGTGAAAACTGCTGCTTTGACAATCACAGAATCGTCATTTCCTTGATTGCGATTTCGGTTTTAAAACAATGTATTGTTAAGGCCTACCCCAGACCCATAGTGAGTGTGCAGTGTAGTTTTAGCTCGTCTGTCTGCTGGCACATTTTTTCAATGTCTTCTTTTCATTGCTGCCGATATGATGTACATGCGATGGGGTCATGGGGAACAGACAACCCCGGCAGCAATGGAGAAAGATATGGAAGAGGTGGTCCGCCAGCATTCAGGTGAGCCAAAACTACACTGCACACTCACCACAGGTCTGGGGGTACACATTATATTGGGAAGACCTGCTGGGCCCAGGAGGTGGCTGCACAGATTTCCAATAGATTCCATGCTGAAATCTATTGGAAATCTGTGTACAGATGTGTGGCAGCAATAGATCCCTCTCTGATCAGATTCTACCTGAGAGGGATCTATCCGATGATAAAATCTGCTGCATCATCTGTATGGGCACCAATAAGCCTGTTACACAGCTTCAATTTCCATTGACTTTGCCATCTCTAATCAATTTTACCACCTCGTCGGCTTTTCCTGTTTAGTAAGCCAGCACCTATTCAGTAAGGAGATCTTGGGCAAAACTCCCTAACACTGCTACTGCCTACAGAGCACGCCCTAGTGGCTTCAGCGCTTTGAATCGGCCAGGAGAAAAGCGTGATATAAATATTCTGTGTCTTGTCTAGTTTGTGAGTGGTATGATAGGCATGACATTGAGTACATTAAGTTCTTCCCCACATTTATGTCATTTTTGCCTTCTTAGAACAGAAGCTATGTGCTTAATAATTCAGATGTAAGTGCAACTTTGCTTTCCCATTTTGCATCACATCTGATAATGTAAATCCTCTCTTTATACTCGAGAGTAATGCTGCACACTCAGAACCGCTGGTGTGTAGTGAGCCTGTAGAGCCACGCCAATCCAACATACATACAGCCTGTTTCAGACTTATTGGTCCTCATCTGTGCATGTTATGGATTGCTATGGCACTAGGTGACAGGGCTTTTACCAGAACTAAGGAATACCCAGACAGCTCATGGTGACCCAGAACCTCCTGGAAGGTATAACGGGCCTAAAGAGACGCTGAAACGAAAAAACAAAAATATATAATGATTCGTATGTGCAGTACAGCTAAGAAATAAAACATTAGGAGCAGAGGCATAAGTCTATGTCTAATATTGTTTCCAGTACAGGAAGAGTTAAGAAACTCCAATTGTTATCTATGCAAAAAAAGCCATTGAGCTCCAGGACTTTCAAAGTCAGAGAGCTCTGTCTTCTGAAGCTTGTTATCTCAACTGTCAATCACTGTATTTTTTTTTCTCCCCAGAGGACAGGTCAGTAGTTCACAAGACTGTTCTGTAAAAATATTTAGAATGCTGAATAGTGTGTAAACTGCAAATATTAGAGAATGAGGCAATGCTAAAAAAAAATAAAAAACTTTATAACTGAAAATAAAAAATATGAGAATATTTTCTTTGCTACTAATCTTCTAGTAATTATCTGTACTACACAACCAATTTGTTATGAGCTGGTTGATGGTTCAGGGGTAGTTGACCTTCCCACTAGGGAATGAGGTTTTACCCAGAAGCGGGATCTAAGTGACCACGGGTCTTCACCAACACCTTCCCTAATGGAGATGCTGGAACACCCCCCTAGCAGGGATGTCGGACTTCGCTGCCTAGTGCCCACCAGGTCGCAAACTGGGATCGCCTCACTAGTGGTTGGGAGAACTGACACCACGATGTAGAGATGATGCTGGAGTGTAGCAAACAAGCTGAAGTCAGGAGAGGAGAAGCACAGGAGGATCCAGGTACAGTCTGAGGTCAGGGCAGGCAGCAGGCAGAGAGGTATCCAGGTACAGACTGAGGTCAAGGCAGGCGGCAGGCAGAGAGATATCCAGGTACAGGCAGAGGTCAAGGCAGGCGGCAGGCAGAGAGGTATCCAGGTACAGACTGAGGTCAAGGCAGGCAGAGAGATATCCAGGTACAGGTAGAGGTCAAGGCAGGCGGCAGGCAGAGAGGTATCCAGGTACAGGCCGAGGTCAAAACCAGAGGAGCAGAGATCAAGAGAGGTCAGGCAAGCCGGGTCGTCAACAGGGAAAACAGATCAAAGCAAGTTTCTTCCGGAGAAGGCGTCCACACTAGCTGTCAGAACAAACAGCACAGAACACTGGCTGGGGGAGGCCTTTTATAGGAGAATTTGGCGCCCAAACTCCCGCACCATGCGCGTACGTGCCCGCACCTGTGCGCATCACTTCCGGCGCATACACGTACGCGCCCGCACGCGTCACTTCCAGCGCACGCGTAAGACCCTATGCACGCTGTGCGCTGCGTTCCACGCATGCGTGCGCAGAACGCCGTGCAACCACGTGCAGCCCTGCGCACTCCACCACCCAGAGACAACATCCCAACACTGGCAGGGCGCATGCGCACGGAGAGAACAGGACGCCGAGGCCAAATCAAAGCGTGAGTATTACACAATTCTTTGTCATAATTTTTTTTTCACTTCAGTGTCTCTTTAAAGCGACCAAAAAGCCATATATTAAAATGCAATGCTTAAAGAAACACTCAAGTGAGTCTAAGGCCCAGTGCACACCAAAACCGCTAGCAGATCCGCAATACGCTAGCGGTTTTGGGAGCTGATTTCAGAGCAATTCTAGGTATGTTTAGAGAGGTTTTCTAAACATACCTAGCGGTTTTGCGTGCGTTTTTGTGCAGCAGATTACACATATTGTTACAGTAAAAGCTGTTACTGAACAGCTACTGTAACAAAAATGCCTGGCAAACCGCTCTG
The DNA here is from genome assembly GCF_040937935.1 of Hyperolius riggenbachi. NCBI lineage: Eukaryota > Metazoa > Chordata > Amphibia > Anura > Hyperoliidae > Hyperolius > Hyperolius riggenbachi. The sequence goes on along the minus strand of NC_090652.1, from coordinate 224,672,323 downwards.
AACTAGCGTTTTTCAGAGCGGTTTGCGTTTTTTCCTATACTTTACATTGAGGACGAAACGCTTCCGAAAACCGCAAACGCGCAGCAGGAGGCGCGTTTGCGGCTTGGCAAAAAACGCAAACCGCCGGTGTGCACCATCCCATTGCAATACATTAGACAAGCGTTTTTAGAGGCGGATGCGGCCGGCGGATCGCTCCAAAAACCGCTCGGTGTGCACTGGGCCTAAATTCCCTTTTTTAACTTGTAGTTATGTTCATCACTATCCATGGGAGGACTGGCCAGGGGGGAAAGGGGGAGATTTCCTCCCAGGCTGCCTCTCATTTAATGATTTAGGGCTGGTACAGTGCCTGGTGCTTTCATGTTTTTGTATAAGGCAATGTGAACCACTAGGCTGGCTGAGAGAAATAAACGCCCAATTTCAGAGCAATTAGAGGGCAGGCAAGCTGGTAAATATACACAGCATTGTGCAGAGCAGAAGCTTGCCTGCAGGGTCCATGGGAAAAAAAATCTGTCTAGTCTCATCATTGTTAAAATGACTGCATGTGCACAGCTACATAGGGTATTCTCTAGGTTTAAAAGTTTTTGACAGTCAGACTCCAGAAGGGCTGCTTGCAGGTGAATTCTGATAAATTCTGAATGCGATGGAAACCTCATTCGTTGTCCCTCAATTGTTCTTACTGTATTTCCCATGTGACTACTGGCATATAGCACATGGGGCACGTGTGTGTTGTCATTTGGGCTTGGGCTGCGGTGAAAACGGGCCTCTAGTTTGTGTTTTCCCTCCAGGCCAAAAGGTCCCAGTCCTGCTAAACCGCCGCTATTCCGTGGCAAAACAAGGGGTTAATACCCCCCAAATCCCCCCTGCAAAATACACAACTTTCTTGGTCGTGGATTTTGCTGCTCATGGAGGCACAGCATATTAGCTGCAGCTCTGCCTCCATGCCTGTCAATCTGCCGGCGATCTCCGCCTCTCCCCCGCCCCTCTCTGTGAAGACAGATTGAGAGGGGCGGGGAGAGGTGGCGATCAGCCGGGATTGACGCGCTGAGAGGCAGAGCTACAGCCATTAGCTCTGCCTCAAGCAGGAAGCGCTCCCCGGACACTGGCGAGGGGATTTGGGGGGTATAAACCCCTTTTTTTGACACGATAGCGGCGGTTTAGCAGGGGTTATAGTGATGAACATAACTACAAGTTAAAAAAGGGAATTTAGACTCACTTCAGAGTCTCTTTGATGCTATTGCCCTTATTTGTGTGATAATTACATAGTGGTTACAGGCAGGGCTGTGGAGTCTTTACAAAAATCTTCCGACTCCTCAGTTTATGAAACCACCGACTCCAACTCTAACTCCAGGTACCCAAAATGGCTCCGACTCCTCAGTCTAATATTTACCAGGGCTATGGATTTTGTACAAAAATAATCGACTCTGACTCCACAGCCCTGGTTACAGGTAGTCTGGTGGTTTTATTTAATTGGCCAATCAAACTATATGGAGGTAGTAAAACTGTCCAGTCATTGGCCAATCAAAATTGGATATTGTATCAGGCCTCTTATTACACATGTATGCCTCTGTTGCTTGTAACACACTGTAGAATTCATTCACAGTGTCACATGATTTACACAACCAATCCAATAACCAACCTCACTACTCTATGGTTCCTGTTAGAACCTAGTTGGAAATGAAACTTTGCTGGTGAGTGTAATTGATGCTTTAAACATTTATTAACCAGGTTTAACACTATTGAAGATACTTGCCGGTATTGTTTTTAAAGGGACTACAAGCACCTCTCATGGGCATGCCTTTAATTATTTATTTATTTATTTATTTGTTGTATTTATAAAGCGCCAACATATTACGCAGCGCTGGACATTAGTTTAGGTTACAGACAATATTTAGGGGTGACATACAGCAATATGACAATACAGGAATACAAGAAAGACCAGATCACACAGCACAGTAGGAGTACAAGGTAATGCTTAGTCAGTCACTGGATGGGAGCATGGAGTTAGGCAAGTTAGGTTCACTCAAATGCATAGCATGGGTGCACAGTAATAGATGTGCATGATCAGGTAGGACACAAAAGGAGTGAGGACCCTGCCCAAAGGCTTACAATCTAGAGGGAGAGGTAGGGACACGAGAGGTAGGGGACCAGAGTTCGGCTGTGGGTTTAGAGCAATTGTGAGGGGTGGTAGGCAAGAGTGAAAAGGTGAGTTTTGAGGGCCTTCTTGAAGGTGTTGAAGGAGGGGGCGGCCCTAATGGGTGGAGGTAGGGAGTTCCATAGTGTCGGAGCGGCTCTTGAGAAGTCTTGGAGGCGTGCATGGGACTGGGTGATGCGGGGGACGGTCAGGCGAAGTTCATTGGAGGAGCGGAGTGAGCGGCTTGGTGTGTATCTCTGAGTAAGATCAGAAATGTAGGTTGGACAGGTTTTGTGGATGGATTTGTACGTCAGACACAATATCTTGAATCTGATTCTGGACTGGATAGGAAGCCAGTGGCGGGATTCACGGAGGGGAGCCGCCCTGGTGGAGCGATGGGAGGAGTGGATAATTCTGGCAGCCGCATTCATGATGGACTGCAGTGGGGCTATTCGGGTCTTAGGGAGTCCAGACAGAAGGGCATTGCAGTAGTCGAGGCGGGAAATTATGAGGGAATGGATGAGGAGTTTGGTGGTGGCAGGGGTCAGGAAAGGGCGAATCTTACAGATGTTACGAAGGTGGAAGTTGCAGGACTTTGTGAGGTTTTGGATGTGGGGAGTGAAGGAGAGTGCGGAGTCCAGGGTGACACCCAGACAGCGGGCTTGAGAGGTAGGGTGAATAGTAGTGTGGTTAACAGTGACCTGCACATCTGGGAGGTCCAGGGATGACCGGGGTGGGAAGATCATAAATTCCGTTTTGTCTAGATTTAGTTTTAGGAACCTAGCGGACATCCAGGTGGAGATGGCAGATAGGCAGGAGGAGACCTTGTCCATGGTAGTGGTGGATATGTCAGGGGTGTGGAGGTAGATCTGTGTGTCATCTGCATACAGATGATAGTTAAAACCCATGGAGGAGATAACCTTGCCAATGGAGGATGTGTATAGGGAGAACAGTAGGGGGCCAAGGACCGAGCCTTGGGGGACTCCCACTGAGAGGTGGTTGGGGGTGGACGAGGACTCATTGAAGGAGGTCGTGAAGGAGCGGTTGGAGAGGTAGGATGAAAGCCAGGTCAGGGCGAGATCGTGAATGCCCATGGATTGGAGGGACTGGAGGAGTAGGGGATGATCTACTGTATCAAAAGCTGCTGAAAGGTCAAGGAGGAGGAGAATGGTGTATTTACCTTCAGCTTTAGCTAAGGCAAGGTCATTGACCACTTTGGTGAGAGCCGTTTCGGTTGAGTGGGCAGGCCGAAATCCAGATTGCAGTGGGTTAAGACTCCGACCAGTACTGCAAACGTACTGCATACCTTTCTGTAGCTTGTGCTCTCCTCTTTCATTTGGTGCCTGAATCGCCGTTCTACACCAAATAGTTTTTGTTCGATTTCAATTTTAAAATCGCAGCTGCCATCTTGGCTATGTTATAACTTCCGGGTCACACCTGTCTTCTCTGTTAGAGAAGTGCATCACTGAATGAAGCAGGAAGAGGAAGTGGCCATTGCAAGAGGCTCCTCCAGAAAGGCCAGAGCACGACTTTGTTGGAAGTCGTCTGGCATAAAGGCATGCCCATGAGAAGTGCTTGGAGTCCCTTTAAATACAGAAATGTATGAAGCAGGGCTGTGGAGTCGGTACAAAAATCTTCCGACTGTGACTCCCGACTCCTCAATTTCTGAAACCACGTCTCCGACTCCAACTCCGGGTGCCCAAAATTGCCCCCACTCCGACTCCTCGACTCCGACTCCACAGCCCTGGTATGAAGTTCAGAATCCTCTGAGAAGTTGGTCTGTGAATTTTGTATCTGAATAAAGTGGCACAAAAGCATACACTGTACAGCCACACAGGGAATGTATCCCAAGCAGGCGATAAGCAGCAGTGCATTTGTGTGTGGAGTAGCACTGTTGGACTCTTTTACCCAACAGCTGGGGAAACTGACAGGAGGTGGACCTGTACTACTCGGACATGGTGAGAGCTGCTATCAACATTGTAGAAGGAGCTGGTAGGATTCCTGGTGGTCGTAACTCCAAGTATCTAAGTGAGAGAGACCAGGAGCCTAATGGTGCAGTATCGTTTGTACTAAAGGTATAATAGTAAAATGTATTATACTCACAAGCAGGGCTGTGGAGTCGGAGTCGTGGAGTCGGAGTCGTGGAGTCGGGCAATTTTGGGTGCCTGGAGTCGGAGTCGGGAAAAAATGCACCGACTCCGACTCCTAATGAATTTGTAACTGTAATTAAAATAGAAAATATGATAAAATGTTCTATTTCTCAGATAATAGTCATTAAAAAGAATGTATATACTGTATACAGTATATATACAGTAATAGCTGTGCTTAGTCCACAAAAATGAAATAAACCAATCAAAATTAGTTACTTGTGCTGCTTCAATAAAGCAGTCCCCGTATTTTTAAGGTCAGATATACATATCTGATTGTGACTGTATATATGATGTGTACACAGGAATCTCTTATATATACTAAATAACATCTATGCTGTAAGAATAAAGCCTGATGTGTAGCTGTGTCACTAATAGAGATGGTCAATGAGATGGAAATAATTCTGCACTGATGCTGATTTATGCAAATGTATGCACTCCCTTTGCTGATGAAATCAAATAATTTGATATGTTGTTAAAATTTGGTTTGGTGACTACAAATTAAAGGGTACCTGAGACGGATGAAAAGTAAAGTTTTATACATACCTGGGGCTTCCTCCAGCCCCCTTCAGGCTAATCAGTCCCTCACTGTCCTCCACCACCCGGATCTTCTGCTATGAGTCCTGGTAATTCAGCCAGTCAGCGCTGTCCGGCCGCATGCCGCTCCCACAGCCAGGAACATTCTGCACCTGCGCAATAGTGCTGCACAGGTGTAGTATGCTCCTGGCGGTGGAGTGTGTGCATGCGCACTACGCCCGACTGGCTCAAGTACCTGGACTCATAGCAGAAGATCCAGGTGGTGGAGGAGGACAACGAGGGACTGATTATCCTGAAGGCGGCTGGAGGAAGCCCCAGGTATGTATAAAACTTTAATTTCATCTGTCTCAGGTTTACTTTGTTACACAGTAGTACTATACTCTACATATGCACTCCCCACAGAGCTGCAGGGAATCCACTGAGAATGCTGTGCACATTGAACACAGAGGTGTTGTCTGTCACCCATAAACCTTGTTCAGATTGTGCATGAAGAATGTGTGCGCTCACTAGGTATATAGGGTACCTCCAACAGTGTATTTATTTAGAGTAGCTTTAACTCCTTTGGGGTCCCATATTGCAAACCCCAGGGTTACCAATATATCCAAGGAGTGCGAGCGACCATAACCCGCTAAGCGGACCTGAAATACCGAGCAGTAACAGTTATTTTCCCGTAAGCTCTAATAGTGGTTGCAGATTTTCGCAACCTACCCTTGTGAGCAGGGCTGTGGAGTCGGTCCAAAAATCCACCGACTCCGACTCCTCAGTTTAGGATACCACCGACTCCGACTCCTCGACTCCGACTCCTCTAATTTGCATATTACAATTTTGTTTAAATTTGATTAAAAGTATGTAACATGAAATTCGTCTCTTAACTGCCAACGCTTAGGAATTTTACAAGACAACTGAAGTGAGAAGGATATGTAGACTACTATATTTATTCCCTTTAGACTAAAACTAGTCCTTGGTAAGAGTACTTGTAAAAGGTACAAACCGGAACAAAGAACATCTATCAGGCCCTAGGCAATGTAAGTGTGGGTACATGTAAGAATGATGTGCAGGTACTCTGCAGGGGAATGAGGAGATTCTTCCTCTATTACACATTGTTCATGCACAATCTGAACAAGGTTTATGGGTGACAGACAACACCTCTGTGTTCAATGTGCACAGCATTCTCAGTGGATTCCCTGCAGCTCTGTGGGGAGTGCATATGTAGAGTTTAGTACTACTGTGTAACAAAGTAAACCTGAGACAGATGAAATTAAAGTTTTATACATACCTGGGGCTTCCTCCAGCCGCCTTCAGGCTAATCAGTCCCTCGCTGTCCTCCTCCGCCACCTGGATCTCCTGCTATGAGTCCAGATAATTGAGCCAGTCGGGCGTAGTGCGCATGCACACACTCCGCCGCCAGGAGCATACTACACCTGTGCAGCACTATTGCGCAGGTGCAGAATGTTCCTGGCTGTGGGAGCGGCATTTGGCCGGACAGCGCTGACTGGCTGAATTACCAGGACTCATAGCAGAAGATCCGGGTGGTGGAGGACAGCGAGGGACTGATTAGCCTGAAGGGGGCTGGAGGAAACCCCATGTATGTATAAAACTTTACTTTTCATCCGTCTCAGGTACCCTTTAATTTGTAGTCACCAAACCAAATTTTAACAACATATCAAATTATTTGATTTCATGAGCAAAGGGAGTGCATACATTTGCATAAATCAGCATCAGTGTAGAATTATTTCCATCTCATTGACCGTCTCTATTAGTGACACAGCTACACATTAGGCTTTATTCTTACAGCATAGATGTTATTTAGTATATATAAGAGATTCCTGTGTACACATCATATATACAGTCACAATCAGATATGTATATCTGACCTTAAAAATACGGGGACTGCTTTATTGAAGCAGCACAAGTAACTAATTTTGATTGGTTTATTTCATTTTTGTGGACTAAGCACAGCTATTACTGTATATATACTGTATATATACATTATTTTTAATGACTATTATCTGAGAAATAGAACATTTTATCATATTTTCTATTTTAATTACAGTTACAAATTCATTAGGAGTCGGAGTCGGTGCATTTTTTCCCGACTCCGACTCCAGGCACCCAAAATTGCCCGACTCCGACTCCACAGCCCTGGAGATAACAACTGGAGTTTCTCAACTCTTCCTGTACTGGAAACAATTAGACTGATGTATCTGATCTTAATGTTTTTTTTCTTAGCTGTACTACACATACAAATCATAATATCATCATTTTTTTTTCGCTTCAGTGTCTCTTTAAGGCACTTTTTATTGACCTGAAGAAGCAGGCCAGCACCTGTGAAACGCATGGTCTTATGTGCATGAATAAAACTTATACTTATCTTTGTGGTTTGTCGTTTACAGAGGTAAGATCTATTTACTCCTAACACACATGCACTTTGTACTAGATATATAGGGCTCCTCCAACCGTGCTATCAACATTGGTCGCAGAATTAGGGAAGCATTTTGAAAATGGCTGAAATATAGTTAGCCTAATACTATAAAGTGGGGTCATTAGTAACTCACAGAGCTGAGATCTGCAGGGAGTTGAACCATCTGTTTCTCTTCCGGAGTCCTGCACCAATCCTGTACTTGGATGCAGTAAAAACGTGAGTCTTTTGCTGACTTCTTTTCTGTGGCAAGAGTCATTTCCCTGAAAGGTAAATATAAAGTCATCACTGGCTGCAGTTGGAAGTCAGGGGTTGAATGGATGTCATGCCCAGATTGGCAAAGTCTTGGCACTGACAGTCAAGGGCCAGTGACATGAACAGACTATTACTATTAATCTGGGCCAATACACGATCTGCATGGAGGTTGTATGCTCCCCAGTAAGGGCCCGTTTCCACTGGAGCGGAAACCGCTCTGAATCCGCAGAGTTTCCCCGCAGGCATACTCTGCCATAGGAAACTATGGCGATGCCGGCCATATCACTTACCTTAGCGATTCGGCCGACACTGACCGCAGATTTCCCGCGTGAAGCTGCGAATCCCATTGCCGTGCATCGCACGGCTTCTGGGATTCGCCTGCGTTCCCACACACCCAGAAGTGCCGCCATGCGCCTCGCTGATGCGTGCGGCACAAGTGGAAACGGGCCCTTAGGGTTTCCTAACACATTCCAAAATCATACAAATTAATTAGCTTCCTTATAAAATTGGCCTTAAAAGGACACCTGAAGTGAAAGGGACATGGAAGCTGCCACATTTCTTTCCTTTTGAAGCAATACCAGTTGCCTGGCTATCCTGCTGATCTTCTGTTTCTAATACTTTTAGTCATAGACCCTGAACAAGCATGCAGCAGATCAGGTGTTTCTGACAATATTGTCAGATCTGACAAGAATACTGTAGCTGCATGCTTGTTTCTGATGTGATTCAGACACTAGTTCAGCCAAACAGATCAGCAGGGCTGCCAGGCAACTGGTATTGTTAAAAAATAAATAAATATGACTGCCTCAATATCCTAACTACAGCTGTCCTTTAAGGCAGAGTTCCCCAACCCTGTCCTCAGGGCCCACCAACACTACATGTTTTGCAGCAGGAAACCACAGACATGCACAGGTGGGGTAATTAGTGTCTCAGCAGAGCTGATTAACTAATGCTGCGTACACACTGGCGACTATGGTCGTTTGAAACAGCTAATTAACGATCGTTCCGCCGACAATCGGTTAAAGAACTTTACCAAACGATCATTAACACGAACGACATCGGGACGATGGAAATATCCAACCGGACGGATCGTATCTACCGACAATCGTTACAAAACTATAGTGTGTACAGACATCGGCCGAGAACGATCGTTACAAGGGCCAATGCGCCTGCATTGGATTCTGCCCAGCTTCAGTACTTCCTGTGTAGCGCGGCCGTAAAGATTGTTACATTGCTCATTTCAATTAAACTTTGTGTTCAAGTTAACAATCCTATATTTGTATCTATTGTAACTCCAGGTTAGTGTTTTTTTTTTATTTTATATAAATATGTACGCAACATTTCCTTCTGATCGTTCTTTTCTGCGAGAACGATCGTTAAAATGTGTATGATGATCACTGCATACCATCGTTGCATTCCAATCTTTGCAATATCGTTCGTCTGGTAACTATCGTTCCTTGCAAACGATAGTTATCGCAAGTGTGTACGTAGCATAACTCTGTGGATTTATACAAAACATGCACTGTTGTTGGGCCTTGAGGACAGGGTTGGGGAACACTGCTTTAGGCTACTTTCCCACCATGACGTTGCATTTTAGGGGATGTTATGGTCGCATAACGTGCCCCTAACGCAACGTATGGTGGTGTTGAAGTTGGACGTCAGATTGAGCTGCGTTATGCAGCTCTCAAAGCAGCCGCTCCAGGTTAGTGATAGGAAGTCCGGATCTTTTTAAGGATTCGGATCATTTGAATCGGATCATTGAAAAGATCCGGATCTTTGAACCATTTTACTAGGGAAGCAGACTGGGTGAAATGACTAGCAGGACAGGACTTTCCCTGCCCTGTACATTCTGTATGTTCATGTTTCTTCCAGACAGACATCCACTGTGAACCGAATCTTTCATTGTGATGATCCGGATGATTCGACTCACAAAAAAGATCCGGATCAAATGAACGATTCGTTCATGATCCGGACAACACAACAGTCCTACCACGAGTCTCTGCAGTGCAGTGAATATTAATTAGCCATGTGGCTGGCTGCGGAGGAGGAGGGGAGACCTCCTCCTCCAACATTACTGAGCATGTGCAAGCAGTCTAACGCTACTTAGCCCAGTGTAACGTACAGCATGCAGCAGTTTGTTTAACCTCCTTGGCGGTAACCCCGAACGTAGTTCGGGGTAAGCCGCTGGAGGGTGCCACTCAGGCCCTGCTGGGCCGATTTGTTTAATTTTTTTTTTTGCTGGACGCAGCTAGCACTTTGCTAGCTGCGCCAGCACACTGATCGCCGCCGCCCCGCGCACGATCGCCGCTATCCGTCGCGCCGCACGGCCCCCCCCAGACCCCGTGCGCTGCCTGGCCAATCAGTGCCAGGCAGCGCCGAGGGGTGGCCCGGGACTCCCAATGACGTCCCGACGTCAGTGACGTCATCCCGCCCCGTCGTCAGCCCTGATCGGAGATCGCCGAAGGCGATCGAAGAGGGCGGGGGGATGCCGCTGAGCAGCGGCTATCATGTAGCGAGCCCTGGGCTCGCTACATGATATAGGAAAAAAAATTTTTTTTAAAAAACTGCTGCGCTCCCTCCTGGCGGATTTTTTTATACCGCCAGGAGGGTTAAACGTGCAACGTGGGCACTGTGAACAGCACAATTGATTTTACAGTGCTGTGAGTTAGGCTGCGTTACTGGCTGCTGTAACGTGGGACTTTAACGTCCCACTGTGAAACCAGCCTTAAGATGCATACACACACCTCTAATTTTGATTGGCCAATCACTGACAAATGTTATCATCTCCATTTAGTATGAGAGCCAACTGGCTGAATGATATGAACAGATGGTTTAGGTAAGCTCTCATACTTCATGGAAGTAGTAAGATTGGATGTGTGTACCAGGCCTTGGACTATGATGGACATAGGGCTATGGTAGTATGAGAGTTTACCTACACCACCTGTTCATAGTATTCAGTTAGCTGGCTCTCATTCTACATGGGGGTGGTAAAATTGCTCAGCGATTGGCCAATGAAAAATTGGATGTGTGTATGTACATTAAAGTGATGCAGAGATAAAAAAAAAAAAGCTTTTTTTTTCAACTTACCCAGGGCTTCCTCCAGCCCCAGAAGCACGGATGCGTCCCTTGCCGTCCTCCTGCGGTCCTCCGATAAGCCGCGGTGAGCCCTGGTAAGTGGCTGTGTGATGTCAGCAGGGGGCCTTCTGCGCATGCGTGGACCTTCTGCGCAAGCACAGAAGGCCCCAGCTGACATCACTCAGTCAGACTGAGCCGTCTACCGGGGTTTCGTTGCGGCATCTCTGGGTCACTTTAAGCCTCTCTGAAGATGTTAGGGTTAAGACTATACACCCTATTAAATAGAACCTAAACTGAGAAGAATATGGATTTTTCCTTTTAAAATAATACCAGTTGCCTGACTCTCCTGCTGATCCTGTGTCTCTAGTACTTTTAGGCTTTGTTGACATTGGCAAAGGCGGACGACCATGCGTTCGGAACGCAACGCGTATGAACGCACGCCATCTGCGTTTGTATGCGTTGCGTGGCTGATCCCATTCACTGAAAGTGAATGGGACAGCCGCGCGTTTTGGGAAAAAATGCGTGCAGCATGCATTCCCGGACCGCATGCAGTGTGAACATCAGACAGTGCAGTCTATGCACTGCCTGATGTCGTGCATGTCGGCCTCCTGCACGCGTTCCCGAAACGCGGATGGGAACGCGTGCAGTGTGAACGGGGCCTTAGCCAGAGCTCCGCAACAAGCATGCAGATTAGGTGCTCTGACTGAAGCCAGACTGGATTAGCTGCATGCTTGTTTCAGGTGTGTAATTCACCCACTACTGCAGCTAAAGAGATCAGCAGGACTGCCAGGCAACTGGTATTGTTTAAAAGGAAACATCCACATCCCTCTCAGTTAAGGTTCCCTTTAAGCGATGGGAAAGATATCAGCACTACAAAATTACTAAACAATACAAATTAAAAATACCTCTAAAACGATTTCAATGGGTATCATTCATAAAGGCTCTTTCCGCATGAAAAGGTGACAGAGCGATACATTTCCGCCTTGTGCGGAGTTTTTCTAGATTAATCTAGAAAAAGTAACAAACACATCCATTCATAAAGATTAGAGCAAGCGGTATCCGGAAGGAAAATACCGCTTGCTCGACAGTAGCGATAGGCGGGCGGAATACATATAAATGAATGGGAGGGACCTCCCAAGCAGCATCAGACAGAGCAGCGCAGGGAGGGAATCGGGCAGCTTTTAAGTTTCCGCATGTCTTCCGCCACGCTGCCGCCAGCTTCCTCCAGAAAACCTCCGCACTTCTTCCGCAACAGGCAGACTTCTTTATGAATGCCCACCCAGAAGTCTTAATTACCGGTTGCGGAGAAGAACGGTGTTTTCCCGCACTACCGACAGCCTGTTTATGAATGATACCCTTTATGTCTCTAAATATGGTAACTAAATACACTTTTGCAAAGTTTTGTTTTGTACAAGATTTATAATTTGTTATAGTGAAAGGATCAAGAGCCTGTGCTCTAAGCAGTATCAAGGAAAGTCACAGGGGGCCACAGAATGGCAGGAGCATAATGTACACTAATCTGATAATGTCCACAGACTGCATGTTCAATAATTACTGTACCCCCGCCCCATCCCAGGACTCAACCGCTTTCATATCTAACACATTAATCCATTATATTTTATGAACACCTAACCTAACCCTATTCTCACATGAGCCCTTCCACTGCTGATGCCTAACCCTAACCGACCTGCGCTACCCATGCAAACACTAACCAACCTCCCCCACCGATACCCAGCCCTAACCGACCCCTCACCCATGCCTAACCTTAATCATCCCATTCCTTCCTGCAAACCTGCAGATATACGCTACAAAATAAAATATTGTGCGTTGCAAATATTTGAGGCTCATGTTGCACCTGTCATTTGTAGCCGCAATTTGAAGAGTAAGCAGCCCTGATGCCCAAATTTTCTTTTATAGCTTCAATTAATACAGACGGCTATAGGGCACCCAAACTTCAGTCACACCTTCGGCACCTAAATTTTCCATAACCTCAGTTACATGTTATTTAGCAGCACAGCAGAGGAAGCATTAAGCAGTATAAACATACATATATCCAGGCACATCGCCTCTAGTTAGGACATTAAATAAATTATTAGGGAAAGGGAGGTGCTGAAGGGGGTGTGGCTAGAAACAGCAAAAATCAATTAACCCTTTGCACACTCACATGCAAATGTTCAAACAAATGCATTCACAGATTTACTCATCCAGGCACAACTGTTATCCCTACAGCTAAATTAAAAGCCAGGGATAACAGTTGTGCCTGGATGAGTAAATCTGTGAATGCATTTGTTTGAACATTTGCATGTGAGTGTGCGAAGGGTTAATTGATTTTTGCTGTTTCTAGCCACACCCCCTTCAGCACCTCCCTTTCCCTAATAATTTATTTAATGTCCTATCTAGAGGCGATGTGCCTGGATATATGTATGTTTATTCTTATCATTGACCCCTGTGGCTAGGGTCCAATTCGGTGCACTCTCCCCTTCCCCTGTATGTTTATCAGCATGCAGACAGCTTATGCTGGTGTATGCGCATTGGTGCACATGGACACATAACATTAGCTCCCTTGTGCGATTGGTAAGATGCACTGTCTTTCCCAGGAGAGGAAGTTAGGATGTGTGCTCCTAATCCATTGATAGGTTTGATGCAATGGGTATCATTCATAAAGCATTTCCGCATGCGGAAATGCTTAACACCGGTGACTTTCCCGACCACTCAGCATAAGCCCCATTCATAAAGGCTCTTTCCGCATGAAAAGGTGACAGAGCGATACATTTCCGCCTTGTGCGGAGTTTTTCTAGATTAATCTAGAAAAAGTAACAAACACATCCATTCATAAAGATTAGAGCAAGCGGTATCCGGAAGGAAAATACCGCTTGCTCGACAGTAGCGATAGGCGGGCGGAATACATATAAATGAATGGGAGGGACCTCCCAAGCAGCATCAGACAGAGCAGCGCAGGGAGGGAATCGGGCAGCTTTTAAGTTTCCGCATGTCTTCCGCCACGCTGCCGCCAGCTTCCTCCAGAAAACCTCCGCACTTCTTCCGCAACAGGCAGACTTCTTTATGAATGGCCACCCAGAAGTCTTAATTACCGGTTGCGGAGAAGAACGGTGTTTTCCCGCACTACCGACAGCCTGTTTATGAATGATACCCAATGAATGTGTTTGCATGTCTGCACTATGCATGTTACAGGGCCAGAGTTAGGACACCTATGTTTACCTGGGTACTTCTACGCAGTATAGGTGACTAAGCATAAGAATGCATTATTCTGTGAACTAAAACCCTGGCTTTTAATTTAGCTGTAGGGATAACAGTTGTGCCTGGATGAGTAAATCTGTGAATGCATTTGTTTGAACATTTGCATGTGAGTGTGCGAAGGGTTAATTGATTTTTGCATTAAGCAGTATACAATCAGGGCAGCACGGTGGTGTAGTGGTTAGCTCTCTCGCCTTGCAGCGCTGGGTCCCTGGTTCGAATCCCAGCCAGGGCACTATCTGCAAAGAGTTTGTATGTTGTCTGCGTGGGTTTTCTCCGGGCACTCCGGTTTCCTCCCACACTCCAAAAACATACAGATAAGTTAATTGGCTCCCCCTAAAATTGGCCTTAGACTACAGTACTTACACTACATAATATAGACATATGGCAATGGTAGGGATTAGATTGTGAGCTCCTTTGAGGGACAGTTAGTGACAAGACAATATATATACTCTGTACAGCGCTGCGTAATATGTCGGCGCTATATAAATACTAAATAATAATAATAATAATCACTGCAGCAGGTTTAAATTTAAACATATTCTTGGACATTGCTGCATAACTGCTAGATTCTGCAGTTTTTTTTTGTTTTTTTTAAATCTCGCAATCTTTTTTTTGGAGCTTGTCTAGGCAAGACAAATTGACCCCCACATGTGATATATCATTAGAAAGCTCAGAATCTCCTCTAACAAAACACCCCCCCCAGCGCCAGCATTCCTCCAATCAGGAGGAAGAAGTTGCAGAGCACAGATCAAAGCAAAATGGCTGCTACAAACGCGAGCGCGGCGTTTCAGGGCCATTTATTCTGTGTGTATCGCAGCCTGAAAAGAATAAGCTATTTCGTTAGAGGAAATTGTGAGCTGTCTAATGATATATCACATGCAGGGGGCAGCGGGAAGACGGAAAATCATTACCGTTTACACCGAGGTCAATTTGTCTATGGGGACTTGCGGTGGGTCCCCTAAAGTAGACTAGCTCCGTTTTTTTAGTACACACATAATATTAACTATTATGTGTACTTGGGTGCTGAAAGAATTTTCTGAAGTACAGATCAACTTACTCAGAAAGTCATCAAACTTTCAGACTGAAACATGCTCAGCAAATGTACCCTTCTTCATGTGAATCTAACAGTAAAAGGGAACTTCCATCTCTAATTCTCAAGATAGTGAGTATTTTGCCCATATCTTCTAATGCAAACACACTCCAGCCCTCACTGTTCTCTGTGGACAGAGAACACAACAGGGACTCCAGGGAAGGACTGCCAGCAAGCCTCTGCACTTCTTTCAGCTGGAGGTTTGATGGGAAGATAACGAGTTCGGATGATATCCGAATAGGTGTTATTCTGATTTCATGCATTATGCTAATTATTTCACTTGTGCGGGTGGGCGAGGGAGGGTTAATCTTACCCATCAGCCGTCTTCTTCGCTCGTCCCTCGGCTCCTCCCACAATGCTTCCAATCCAGCATCATGTGACTATACACTTCCTCCTTCAACCCGGAAGGAGGAAGTGTTTGAACTCTGTCCTCTCTTCTCGGATTGGCTGGCCAAACACTGCCAGCGAATCACCAGAGTATCTCAGGTTGCATTTGCAGAGCACTGTGGGGGATGAAGGAGGAGCCGATTGGACACCGGAGAAGGAGAACTGGTCTATGAGCAGAGCACATGGTCTGACTGTTTTCAGATGCTCAGCTCACACAGAGGCAGGCAGCCTGTTACAGTCTGACTCTGACTGCAAGACCAGGCTGTGTGGAGTGGAGGAGTTTCAGCAGCGCCAGCCACAGGAAGATAGAGAGACAGAGGAGAGTCAGACACTGGAAACTGCTAAACTGGAGACCAGGCCCCCTCCCCCCAGACCAGGCAGCTCTTCCAGAGGAGCTGACCAGCCGATCTTGTAACAGTGCTGTGTCCTGGTGGGAGCAAGTAGAGGCTCAGCAGCTGAAGTGCTGTGGAAGCAAGCAGGTAAACACAGTCACTCTCCCCTCCCCTCTCTTACTCACATCTCTCTATCTCTCATTCACTTTCTCTCACTCACACATTATCTCAATTACACACTCTCACCTCACTCACACATTATCTCAATTACACACTCTCACCTCACTCACTTACCCTCTCGCACTCTCCCACTCACTCTCACCTCACTCACTTTCTCTCACATTCACTCACTCACTTGCACACTCTCACCTCACACTCACTCACTCTAACCTCACTTTCACTCACTCACTCACTCTTACTCGCACACTCTCACTCACTTGCACACCTCACTCACGCGCACCTCGCACACTCTCACCTCACTGACTCTCTCTCTTACTCACACACTCACTCTGTCTGCCTCTTTCTTTTCTCTCTTCTGTTTTGTCTTTCTCTCCTAACCCTCCATCAGCTCCTATCCTCTCTTCCAGACTCTTAAGGATGCCCATTCTTGATAAAATACTACAGCTGATCAGTCGTTTCTGTGGTAATCAGAAACTATCGGTCATGCCCATTAATGGCCGAATTCCCGCTAGCCAGTTTGATGCGATCAATCTGAATAACAGGTCAATTCTATTAAACTGATCGACTTGGCTGCCAGTAATTCGGTCACTAATGGGTACAACCACGGTTTTTGATACGGGGTCATTGGAAATGATTGAACAGCTGTGGAATTGTATCATTAGTGGGCACCTTTAAGGTGCACCTGTAGGGAAAAAAAAGTGCACCTGTGGGTACTTGGCGGGGGGGGGGGGGGGGGTGAAGCTTCTGGATCCTAATGAGGCTTCCACCATCCTCAGCAGAGGGAATCCAGCACTGGCATCCCCAAAAGTCTGCTTGATGTCGGTGTGCGCAGGTGCAATAGTGGCTTTTCCCTCAGGCTCTGGCGGAAATAACCAAGCCTGAAGAGGTCCGCTCTACTGCGTATAGTGGTCATGATCAGGCTCAGTTGTTTACACTGGAGCCTGAGCGGTAAGCAGCTAGTGCAATGGCCACATGAAATTTTTTTTATCCAAGGCTGCCAGCACTGAATGCCCGATGCTGAGGAAGATGTGGGAAGCCTCATCAGGATCAAGAGCCTTCCCCCTCTCTTACAGGTGTTCTTTAAAGAGACTCTGTAACAACAAAAACCTCCCCTGGGGGGTACTCACCTCGGGTGGGAGAAGCCTCCGGATCCTAATGAGGCTTCCCACGCTGTCCTCTGTCCCACGGGGGTCTCGCCGCAGCCCTCCGAACAGCCGGCGACAGAGCCGACTGTAGCTTCAATATTTACCTTTGCTGGCTCCAGCGGGGGCGCTGTGGCTGCTTTCGGCACGGAAATAGACGGAAATACCCGATCTCCGTCGGGTCCGCTCTACTGCGCAGGCGCCGGAAACTTGCGCCTGCGCAGTAGAGCAGACACGACGGCGATCGGGTATTTTCGCCTACTTCGGAGCCGACAGCAGTCAGAGCGCCTGCTCAGGAGCCAGGAAGGTAAATATTACGTCAACGCTGCACGGAGGGCTGCAGCGAGACCCCTGACGGATGGAGGACGGTGTGGGAAGCCTCATTAGGATCCAGAGGCTTCCCCCACCCGAGGTGAGTACCCCCCAGGGGACGTTTTGTCGTTACAGTTCTTTAAAGTGAACCTGAACATCCTTTCTGCTCTAAAAGATACGCAGCATCATAACCTTTAAAGAGACTCTGAAGCGAGAATAAATCTTGCTTAAGAGCTCATAGTTAGCAGGGGCATGTGTGCCCCTGCTAAAACGCCGCTATCCCGCGGCTAAATGGGAGTCCCTTCACCCCCAAACCCACCCCCGCAAAACTTGGTCGTAGACTTAGTCGTAAAATTTTCTCTTCCTGGAGGCAGGGCTAACGGCTGCAGCCCTGCCTCTCAGCGCGTCTATCAGACGCGCATCGCCGCCTCTCTCAGTGAAGGAAGACTGAGAGGGAGAGGCGGAGGTACGCGTCTGATAGACGCGCATGAGGCAGGGCTGCGGCGGTTAGTGCTGCCCCAATGCGGAAGCGCTCCCCGGCTGTACGGAGGGTATTTGGGGGTGTAGGGACCCCTGTTAAGCCGCGGGATAGCGGCGTTTTAGCAGGGGCACACATGCCCCTGCTATCTGAGGTCTGAAGCGAGATTTTTTCGTCCAGAGACGCCGGAGGTCACTGCTCAGGCCCCGCTGGGCCGATTTGAATAATTTTTTTTAAAAACACCGATCGCTGCCGCTATCCGCTGCGATGCAGGGCCCCCCCAGGCGAGACACCGTGCGCTGCCTGGCCAATCAGTGCCAGGCAGCGCTGAGGGGTGGATCGGGTCTCCCTGTGACGTCACGACGCGGATGACGTCACGACGTGGGTCGCCATGGCGACGGGGGAAGCCCTCCAGGAAATCCCGTTCAGAACGGGATTTCCGGACGGGCCATTGCGCCGGCGGCGATCGGAGGGGTGGGAGGAATGCCGCAGGGAGGGGGGAATCATGTAGCTAGCGCTAGGCTAGCTAGCTCTAGGCTAGCTACATGAAAAAGAAAAAAAAATATATGCAAAAAACGTTCCCGCGGCCGCAGGGAATCAGAACGCCAGGCAGGTTAAAGAAAATAAATTTCTTTGTTACAGCTGATACAAATCTTGCAATAAATCTGCAGTGTGTCTACTCCCTGCTTTCATGGAAGCAGACATATTTGTAAAATCCTGTATTTACCAATTACCTCTGTGCTGTGGCAGTCAGCCGAGACAGCTGGGGGACCAAATTATAACTTGTGCTTAGTCAAAGATGAGGGGGAATTAGACAGGCTAAACTGAATACATACAGGGTGAATTTCTGTTTTCCTTCTGTCCTGTGCTAGAGTTCAGGTCCACTTTAACCCTCATGGCGGTTTATTAAAAATCCGCCAGGGGGCAGCAAAGTCTTTTTTTTTCCCATGTAGCGAGACAGTCTCGCTACATGATAGCCGCTGCTCAGCGGCATCCCCCCAGCCCCTCCGATCGCCTCTGGCGATCGGAGATCAGGAGATCCCGTTCAAAGAACGGGATCTCCCGGAGGGCTTCCCCCGTCGCCATGGCGTCGTGACGTCATTGGGAGTCCCGCACTACCCCTCAGCGCTGCCTGGCACTGATTGGCCAGGCAGCGCACGGGGTCTGGGGGGGGCGTCACGGCGAAGCGAGCGGTGGGTAATCGGCGGCGATCAGAGGGCACACGCAGCTAGCAAAGTGCTAGCTGCGTGCTGCAAAAAAAAAAATTATAAAAATCGGCCCAGCAGGGCCTGAGAAATCCCCCTGCGCGGCATAGCCCGTGCTGAGCACGGGCTTACCGCCAGGGAGGTTAAACTACTTCTGTAAATATTGTTCTTTCTTGTTCTATTTATGAAAAAAGGTTGTAACAAACCCCTCCTATTTTTAGGTCACACCTCCAGGCCACACCCCAGAGCCGGTATTTTTTCAGTCAAAAGGTGGCAACCCTATCACCGGACAGTCATGGAGAGGAAAGTGCTTGCGCTCCAGGCTCGCAAGAAGCGCGCAAGAGGTAAAAAGATCTTGAAAAAGCCGGAGGCGGTTCAGCGCAGCTCCATTCCTGAACCCCAAGTGGACGAACCTCAGGAAGATGAGGAGGAGATGCTGGGATCTGATGATGAGGAGCAGGAAGACCCCAATGACTACTGCAAGGGAGGCTATCACCATGTGAAGATCGGGGACCTCTTCCATAACCGGTACCACGTGATTAGGAAGCTTGGCTGGGGCCACTTCTCCACCGTGTGGCTGTGCTGGGACCTCCAGGCCAAGCATTTCGTGGCTCTGAAAGTGGTGAAAAGTGCAGAGCATTACACTGAGACTGCTCTTGATGAGATTAAACTGCTCAGAACCGTCAGGGAGACCGATCCCAGTGACCCAGGCAACCAAAGGGTGGTTCAGCTCCTAGATGACTTTAAAATCACGGGAACCAATGGGACCCACGTCTGCATGGTGTTTGAGGTGCTTGGCCACCACTTGTTGAAATGGATCATTAAGTCCAACTATCAAGGTTTGCCTTTGTTGTGTGTAAAAAGCATCATCCAGCAGGTTCTTCAGGGTCTAGAATACATGCACTCTAAATGTAAGATCATCCATACTGACCTAAAGCCTGAGAATATTTTACTTTGTGTTGATGATGCTTATGTTCGACGTCTAGCCTCAGATGCCACACAATGGCTCCGTTCGGGTGGGCCGCCTCCTTCAGGTTCTGTGATTAGTACAGCACCACAGCCTAAACCTGCTGTAAAGCTGTCAAAAAACAAAAAAAAGAAACTGAAGAAAAAACAGAAACGTCAGGCTGAACTCTTAGAGAAGCGGGTGCAAGAAATAGGAATGGAAGTAGAAGAAGATGACGATGACGACAACCCTCCCCAGTTGCAGGAGGTGCAAGAGAAGATAGACACTTATGAAGAATCAGAACTGAATACTAATGGATTACCTTATGAGGCGTCACCAGATGAGAGTGATTCTCAGACAAATTCTAATCTGCTACCTTCAGATTTGAGCCTACCAGGTGGAGACAAGTTAAAGCAATCAGATTCTACTTCATCGTCCTCAAAATGTAGCCCTGAGGAAGGTCCAGATCCCAGCATAGGTGAAGTTATGTTATGCCCACAGCCTGTCAACCAACAGCTGGATCTAAGTGATAGTGTGGAGACATGCCAGCAAGACAAAGAACTGACTGAGGAACAAGATGGGCCTGCTAAAAGTGAAGACCGGGATGAAAAGTTATCAGCAGCTGACTTTCTCTTCAATCTTCTTGATCCCCAAAATGCAGAGAAGATAAAAGTCAAAGTTGCTGACCTGGGAAACGCATGTTGGGTACATAAGCACTTCACAGAAGACATTCAGACCAGGCAGTATAGATCCTTAGAAGTTCTCCTAGGTAGTGGTTATAATACCCCTGCTGATATTTGGAGCACAGCGTGCATGGCTTTTGAGTTGGCCACAGGTGATTACTTGTTTGAGCCTCACTCTGGTGAGGATTATTCTCGTGATGAAGACCACATAGCCCTAATCATTGAACTGCTTGGTCAGATCCCACGCAAGCTTATTGCCGCTGGAAAATATTCCAAGGATTTCTTCACTAAAAAAGGAGACCTTAAGCACATTTCAAAGCTGAAGCCATGGGGTCTTGATAATGTCCTTAAAGAAAAATATGAATGGACTGAAGAAGATGCCTCTGCATTTGCAGACTTCTTGCTACCCATGCTGGAACTAGTTCCTAAGAAGCGGGCTACTGCTGCTCAGTGCCTATGTCACCCCTGGCTTCAGTCCTGAAAAAGGACATACTCAAAGCTGTGTCCAGTGTTTCATATTCACTAACAGCAGAGGCTACACATAATTCTGGCCAGAATGAATATGTTTCATTAAAGTTGTGGGCAGAAAAAGAGCTTATGTCCTGTTTTTCTATGACATTGATCTGTTAAATATCTTTGAAGGTTCTCATATATCTAGGTTGTGGTATATCCAAAGGAAAATAATATAAGTCCAACTGAACTCCTTGGCTCTTATTCAATCCACTTTTTCTCCTAAGAGATACTTTTTCATTTTCCATTTTAAAATAACTTTTCCAGCTCTCTGCAATTGAAAAGTACTGTCAATTATTCTGAGTATTTTCTATCTTGCTGATGGTTTAGAAGGCATTTTATTGTTATGGTGAGAAAATATCATTTTGGAGAAAAGGTTAATTGAATAAGGGCGGTTGTGTTTTGGAAGACATTTTGTCACTGCCACAATTGACTTCTTCAGTTCAGGAAATGTGAAGATATGTCAATACATGTTTTTGTACTGAAGAAATTGCTTGTACAAGTGGCAGTGTCTTTTGTAGAAACATAAGGGTGTCCAGTTTAAATTACCTTATTTCTTTGGATCAATATAATTCTGATTAGCACGGTAATGTAAAATGCACAAAAGTGCATTTACTTTTAGAGAGCTGTCTTATAATTTTAAATACACCAGTTTCCTGGGTGTAATGCACATCATCTGTATATAATTCGAATTTAATCCCTCAGTGGGGGTAAGTATTCTGGAGTCCGTATGGTATTAGTGACCCAGTAAAAACATCCATAGGGGAACTCTGCTAATGTGGTTGGGTGTACAGCACCTTCTCAAACTTTAGTTTTTAAGATAGGTTGAAGTAATACACCCACACTATTCAACGAATTAGAATGCTTCAAGTTGTAGACATTGCTGTGATTGGAGAAATATTCCCTATGGACTTTCTTGCTGGGTCACCTAAAGTTTAACCATGCCAGCTTCAGTATACTGTACTGGTGTTTCTTCAGTCTCTTGATCAATTACCCAAAAACTTCTATAGTTAGGTGATCAGTTTTGAAGCCAGGAAACTAATGCTACGTACACACTTGCGATAACTATCGTTTGTACATCTGGTAACTATCGCTCCTTGCAATCTTGTAACGATTGGAATGCAACGATGGGATACAGCGATCATCATACACATTTTAACGATCGTTCTCGCAGAAAAGAACGATCAGAGGGAAATGTTGCGTACATATTTATATAAAATTAAAAAAGCCCCACTAACATGGAGTTACAATAGATAAAAATATGATAGTTAACTTGAGAACAAAGTTTATTTGAAATTTGTAATGTAACAATCTTTACGGGTCGCGCTACACAGGAAGTACAGAAGCTGGGCAGAATCTAACGCAGGCGCATTGGCCCTTGTAATGACCGTTCTCGGCAGATAACTGTACACACTATAGTTTTGTAACAATTGTCGCTCGTTATGATCCGTCCTGTTGGATTTTCTCATTGTGCCGATATCGTTCGTTTGTCGTTTTACTTAATGATCGTTTGGTAAAGTTCTTTCCCCGATTGTCGGCAGAACGATCGTTAAGCTGCTTTTTCAAACGACCATAGTCGCCAGTGTGTACGTACCATAAGACAACAGCCTCCATAGCTCTCTGGCAGGTGTGCTTTAAAATGTATGAAATGTCTGTAGTTTTACTTTCTCTAATAAACGATGGATATTAGGATTTAACAAAATATCTAGAGGAAAAAAAAAAGTACCTTTTGCCTTTTTGTGCCCACGTTATTCCTTTTGTTCACTTCCAAGCATTATATTTTTTGTTTTTGCATAGTAGATTAAAGGAGTACTGTAACCTGAAAAAGTGTTCAACTTACCTGGGGCTTCTACCGGCCCCCCGCAGACATCCTGTGCCCACCCTGAGACAAAACGATCCTCTGGTCCCCCGCCTGTGCAGGAAGCTCCTGGTGATGGCAGCGAGGGCACGTGGCCAGGGTCACGTAGTTGCTTGTGGCATTAAAGTCACAAACAGAAACGAGCCACAGCGGGGCCCAGAGGGTCATTTTTGCATGGGCTCAGGAAGTCTGCGGGCGGCCTTTAGGAGCCCCAGGTAAGTTGAACCCAGGGTGAGAGACATGGAGACTTTTATATTTATTACAATACCAGTTGCCTGTCAGTACTGCTGATCTTGCTGGTCAGCAGTGTCTGAATCACACACTGGAAACAAGAATGCAGCTAGTCTTGTCAGATTTTTGTCAGAAATATTCAATATGCATGCTTGTTCAGGGTCGATGGCTATAAGTATTAATGGCAGGACAAGGAATGTGCATTGTTTAAAAGGAAATCATTGTCAGCCTTTATATGTCTCAGCTTGAGTTCTCTTTAAAGTGAACCTTAAGCCATAAAAAAAAGTTTTACTCACCCGGGGCTTCTACCAGCCCCCTGCAGCAATCCTGTGCCCTCGCAGCCACTAACTAATCCTCTGGGCCCCCGCTGCCAGCTAGTTCCGTTTCTGCCGACAGGCCCGTCAGGACTGGCCACGCGTAGCTTTTTCCGCATTCCCGACTGTAATTAGTGCTATTGCGGGCCGCAACGCGTACAAAAATACGCGTTTCCGCATTACGAACGCATAGATATGCGGCAACTCGTATTTTTGTATGCGTTGCGGGCCGCAATAGCGCTAATTACAGTCGGGAATGTGGAAAAAACTAGAGTGGCCAGTCCTGACGGGCCTGTCGGCAAAAACGAAACTAGCTGATAGCGGGGGACCAGAGGATTATTGAGTGGCTGCGAGGGCACAGGACTGCTGCAGGGGGCTGGTAGAAGCCCCAGGTGAGTAAAACTCCATTTTTTTTTCCTGGCTTAAAGAGAACCCGAGGTGTGTTTAAAGAATGTTATCTGCATACAGAGGCTGGATCTGCCTATACAGCCCAGCCTCTGTTGCTATCCCAAACCCCACTAAGGTCCCCCTGCACTCTGCAATCCCTCATAAATCACAGCCATGCTGTGAGGCTGTGTTTACATCTGTAGTGTCAGTCTCAGCTGCTCCCCCGCCTCCTGCATAGCTCCAGTCCCTGCCCCTGTCCCTTCCCTCCAATCAGCAGGGAGGGAAGGGATGCAGGCGGGGACTAGAGTTCTGCAGGAGGCGGGGAGAGCAGCAGACTGACACTATAGAGATAAACACAGCCAGCTCTGACAAGCTGTTTGTCAGCAGCGTGGCTGTGATTTATGAGGGGTTGCAGAGTGCAGGGGGACCTTAGGGGGGTTTGGGATAGCAACAGAGGCTGGGCTGTATAGGCAGATCCAGCCTCTGTATGCAGATAATATTCTTCAAACCCACCTCGGGTTCTCTTTAAGGTTCACTTTAAAGGGAGCTTCTGCTGGCCCCCTGCAGATGTCCTCTGCCTGCGCCGGGACAACAGTGCACACAGTTTTACCACTTCCATGCAGTAGGGGCCAACAGATTTATCTAATCAAAATTGGAAGTGTGTATGAACCCTGAGTTTTTTAAAATGCTTTTTGCCACAAGGTCCTCTTAAGTCAGGCACAGAAGACAGTAATGCCTGGGTATTGACAGTCAAAGTTCACATGATCGATTATTTTAAATGTTTGAAGTCTGTATGTTCTATTTGGGAAATACACTCTCCCAGATGACAGCACTAACAGAGATCCTGTTCAACTCTTAGGCCTAGTGCACACCGGAGCGTTTCCGCTGCGGTTTGCGATCTGCTTGCGGGTGCGGATCCGCTAGGGTAATGTATTTCAATGGGCTGGTGCACACCAGAGCGGGAGGCGTTTTGCAGAAACGCATACTCCCGGGCTGCTGCAGATTTTGGATTGTGGATGCGTTTCTGCCTCAATGTTAAGTATAGGAAAACCGCAAACCGCTCTGAAAAACGGCACTTCAGAGCGGTTTGCCAGGCGTTTTTTTGTTACAGTAGCTGTTCAGTAACAGCTTTACTGTAACAATACATGAAATCTACTACACCAAAACCGCTACACAAAACCGCAAAACGCTAGCTGAAACGCTGCAGAAAAATAAGAAAAAGCGTTTCAAAATCTGCTAGCATTTTGCGGATCTGCTAGTGGTTTTTGGTGTGCACCAGGCCTTAGTATGTTTTAGCTGCTGTATGTGTTCCTGTAGTAGGGATTGTCTCCTGAAATGAGAGGGATATGGAGGTTGCCATATTTATTTCCTTTTTACACAATACCAATAGCCTGACCGTTCTGCTGATCTTTGGCTGCAGTAATCGCACATCTGTAACAAGCATGCAGCAAATCCAGTCAGGCTTCAGTAAGAAATGCCTGATCAGTGCTGTAGAATATGTTGGCGCTTTATAAATCAATAATAATAATTTGCATGCTTGTTCAGGGTCTGTAACTGAAATTTATTAGAGACAGAGTAACAGACAGACAATTTGCATTGTTTAAAAGGAAATAGATATGGCAACCTCCATATACCTCTAACTTAAGATGTCCTTGAAGTGAAGAATAGAGGCTGCCCTCTTGATTCATACATAACAATGCAGTTCCTGCCTTCTGTGCTGATGCTCTGCTTCTAGTACTTTTTATTTCACTGGCTGAGAATGAGCATGAAGATAAGATGCTGAAATTCTGGCCTGACTGCATGCCCATTGCAAGTATGTGATTTAAAAACAACTAAGGCCTCGTTCACATCATACGTGCTCACTGGTGGCGTGCGCATTTTGGCAGCGCGTTTGGTGTGCGACACGCAAGACTGCAGAACTGCATAGACGCCGCTTATATCGATCAGATCATATGCGCTGGGCAGTAGTGCCATACTATCGCAGTGCTTCATGCATTTTTCTGCCAAGTGTAGTGCATATGGCGTGCGATTGCGCATGCTGTGTTCTGATTGTATGCCCATTCTACGTTAATGATGTGAAAAAGGCTGAAAAGTTTTTAAACTGTTCTATTATTTTGGATGAGTGTCTAGAATTTGTACCAGTGTTAAAGATATTGGGGGCCTCCTCTACTGTGATGGGCCTAGCCATAAAATCCTTCATTGATGCCATTGTTATTCCTGAAGTGAGTTGCGTTGCACTAGGCTTTCCCTCGCCATAGATCATTCAATAGATGGTTGAGCAGCACTTGTTTCTAAAATGTTGTTTGAAATAAAATGACAGTTGTTTTAAGCTTAACAATACAGGAAGAGGGAGGGAGGGAGAGAGAATATCAGCAGTAAAAACCTGACAGACGTTTTTATCCTTTTCCTTTACCCTGCTTTCCAAAACTGACAATGTTTTTATTATGGGGAATTGTAAGGGAAACCATTATGGGCAGCAACATTACATTATACATTCTGTTTACTAGGGCTATCTGGCAATGTACTTTTTCTGGCAATGTAATTTTATAATTTCTGTATGAATAAAAGCACACACCTTTCCAAGCCAAATGTTATGTAAGATGAATAATTTGCTCTAGTAAGGTTTCAAGCAATATTAGAGTCCTTTGTTTGTTGCTAGAGATTAAAGTGGGCATAAACATTTTTTTTTCCTTTTAATTAAGTCCCTATTTGTATTGCTTAAAGGGACCCCGAGCAGTAATTCTAATCAAAACGTTCACTTACCTGGGGCTTCCTCCAGCCCCCACCGTAGGCTGCAAGGTCCCCCTGACTCTTCAGCGGATCCCGCTGACTGCTCCGTTGCTGGCGACACCCGGGCCGGGTGTCGGGGCTACACTTACTGGTTTTGAATCCTTGGCGCCTGCATTGCATCATTGCGCTGGCTGCTCAGCGTCATCATGGCGGCCGGCACAATGATGCGGACGCCAAGGATTCAAAACCAGGAAGGGTCAGGCTGACTCCGGGCCGGGTGTCGCCGGCAGGCAATGGAGTCGCCAGCGGGACCCACAGAAGAGTCAGAACGGCAGGGGACCTCGCAGCCTACGGTGGGTTGGAGGAAGCCCCAGGTAAGTGAAAGTTTTGATTTTAATTACTGCTCAGGGTCCCTTTATTTTAAGGGAGCATATTTAGCCTTTTATAAAAACATACATAAGTTTAACTTGCATAGTCTGTTTTTTTTTTTTTAATTAAGCGCACCATCTTTTTTTTTTTTCAGCTCCCTTTAAAAAATGTTTTGAAAGAGCCCGCTTCAGTTGCAGAGCTTTGGGCTAGGTTCATGGTGGGCGGTGTTTCCTGTAACAGCAGGAAAAGAATGGGAAAGTTGTTCCACATGTTGGGTTGTATACAGTGATGCGTACAGCCAATGAAAAGCATGCTTCACTGTCACTTAGGGCTGGTGCACACCAATAGTGCTTCTGAGCGCTTTTAAAAATGCTAGCGCCTTGATTTTCTCCCAAACGCAAGTGCATGTCCTGCAGCATTTCTGTGTTTTTCTAAGGTGATTTAGCCTCAATGTTAATTATAGGAAAGTGGAAAATCGCTCTGAAAAGCGATAGAATAATTTTCCAAGCGATTTTGTTACAGAAGCTGTTTAGTTTCAGCTCTACTAGAACAAAAAATAAAAACCGCTACACCAAAACGCTCCAAAAATCGTTAGGCATGATTACAAAATCACTAAGCACATGCCTACAATCGCTCTGAAATATCACTTCAAAAAGCGCTGAGCATTTGCAATTACGCTAGCGCTTTTTGGTGTGCACTGGCCCTCAGCGGAATTTCAGTGAAAATAATGTAATGAAAAAAAATGCTCAATTTTTACAATTTATAAATGATCTAGTCAATGTATGCCCATTGTAAAATCTTCTCTCCCTGATTTACTGTACATTCTGACATTTATCACTTGGCAACATTTTTACTGCTGGCAGGTGATGTCTGTGGAAAAAGATGATGCATTTTTGGCAGTTGGAAACAGCTGTTATTTCCCACAATGCAACAAAGCTCCCCACTGTGTGATGAGAGCAGCCCTGGTGCTGACCTCACACTGTGGGAGGGGTTTCACCACAATATCAGCCATACAGACCCCCAGATGATCTGTTTGAGAAAAGAAAAAGATTTATCATGTGAAAGGTATCGGCTACTGATTGAGATTAAATTAAATCATTGGTTACGGTGATCTAAGCAGCTCCTAGCTTTAAATAGCTGAAAGGGCTGCCATGTTTCAGGAGTTTAATAACTCCTGCTGCTTTTACAATGTCTTATCCAGGCTAGGTGTGAAATTCTTCAAGTGCGTCTTATGTTTTCTGTTTGAAGTACAATGGGGAAGGCTCAGGGTTTGTTTGTGGTCAATTAAGTCTAATGAGGTGATTTCTTATCAGCCTTCCATCATCTGTTGATCTCATTCCACAGGTCCTTTCACAGACGGACGCAAGAAGTGTGTATTTTAACCCTTAAATGTAAAAAGATGAGGTAAAACGAAAGGTGTGTTTTTTTTTTTTTAATAATAAACCACATTTTTAGAATGCAATTTTAATTTGCTATAGAGCTGCACTGGGTGTTAAAAATGATGCTCGGTTCACTTTAACGCACAGGTTTTGAGGTAACGCAATTCATGCATTGCCTTGGTATGCTACAGGCTGCTAAACCACACTGGCCTTACCGTGAACGTCACAAAGATGTTGCAGTGCAACGTTCTGCGTTAAAATGCGACCGTTATATTGCACCACAGTGAACGTAGCCTGAAAGAAGTAGAGACTGAGTGGGTAACTTGCACCTTTTCATTGATGTAAATCTCCCACCAGGATGTATGTTGTTCAGCAATATCTAGTTGGCAAAATCACAAGGTCAAAAGCTCAACCAAAGTATTTTTGTTCTTCCTTTTTAAATGTAAAATGTTTGTAAAAAAAAAAAAAAAACTTATCTTTCTGTTGATAAATTCTAAAAATCTATTCTTGAGTTTAAATCCACTTCAAATTCAGCAGCAACATTGGATAAAGAATGCTTTCCTAGTAAGGTGTGTGTGTGTGTGTGTGTGTGTGTGTGTGTGTGTGTGTGTGTGTGTGTGTGTGTGTGTGTGTGTGTGTGTGTGTGTGTGTGTGTGTGTGTGTGTGTGTGTGTGTGTGTGTGTGTGTGTGTGTGTGTGTGTGTGTGTGTGTGTGTGTGTGTGTGTGTGTGTGTGTGTGTGTGTGTGTGTGTGTGTGTGTGTGTGTGTGTGTGTGTGTGTGTGTGTGTGTGTGTGTGTGTGTGTGTGTTCATAATGGTAAAGCAATTTCTCTGGTGACCAAATGTCTGGTCAACATATAAAAAGTAGCCTGTGGGAAAAATAACTGAGAATCAGCTGGTCTCGGTGAAGTTTGCATTGGCAGTCCAGCCTAGTTTCCTCTAGATAACTTGTTTTCTTGATGGGCCTGCAGCCCAAAGTCAAAGCAGTGTTCTCCCCAGAAACTTTTTCCAGCTGGGTGGTATGAAAAAGTGGCCGGGTGGGGATAGACACTCTGGGTGCTACTAGGTGGGGAATCATGCCCCCTTCCCCCCTATTTACCCCTTTAAAGTGACAGGCTAGGCTCTGTCTTTTGTACAGTAATCCCCTCCTGCTCCCTCACCGCCATGCCAAGCTGCTGTGTTCCTTATCACCGCACCTCCTCGATCATGCTCTTGTGGGTGGGAGTGTTTTGCACATGTACAGTAGCAATTTTTAGTTACTGTGCAAGTGCAGCACGCTACCGGTCATAGGAACATTATGGAGGAGGTGAGTGGCCATGCATGCAGAGTTCAGAGGGGGCAGCAGAGGAACAAAGCAGCCCGGAATGACTGCAAGGAATAACAACTTTAGGGGTTGGAAGAAGCCCCAGGTAAGTAGCTGGCCATCTTCTTTTAACCACTTGAGGACCCACCCTTTACCCCCCCTTAAGGACCAGCGCTGTTTTAGCTGATCTGTGCTGGGTGGGCTCTGCAGCCCCCAGCACAGATCAGCGTGCAGGCAGAGCGACCAGATCGCCCCCCTTTTTTCCCCACTAGGGGGATGATGTGCTGGGGGGGTCTGATCGCTCCTGCCTGCCGGGTGTTGCGGGGGGGGGGCACCTCAAAGCCCCCCTCCGGCGAAATCCTCCCCCTCTCTCTCCTACCTGGCCCCCCCCTGGAGATCCGGGCTGCACAGGACGCTATCCGTCCTGTGCAGCCAGTGACAGGCTGTCTCCTGTCACATGGCGGCGATCCCCGGCCGCTGATTGGCCGGGGATCGCCGATCTGCCTTACGGCGCTGCTGCGCAGCAGCGCCGTACAATGTAAACAAAGCGGATTATTTCCGCTTGTGTTTACATCAAGCCTGCGAGCCGCCATCGGCGGCCCGCAGGCTATTCACGGAGCCCCCCGCCGTGAATTGACAGGAAGCAGCCGCTCGCACGAGCGGCTGCTTCCTGATTAATCAGCCTGCAGTTGGCGACGAAATACTGCGTCGCTGGTCCTGCAGCTGCCACTTTGCCGACGCACGGTATAAGCGTGCGGTCGGCAAGTGGTTAATAGTGTCTTTTTTAAAGTTTTAACTACTCTTCAGCTGATTTGATAATGAAATTAGCAGCTTTTCCTATATACCTGGGTGGTCCTAGTGTGGAAAAGAGGATTTCTGGGCCATGGCATTATATTGATAAGCAGGCAGCTTATGAATATCATGCTATGGCACTAGATATCCCCTCTTACACCACCCATGTATATGGGAAACATGGGAAAAAAATCTTGGTAGTTTCATTTTCAAATTCAGTCTGTCACACGGAATATAGCTGGGTGTATGGTTGTCAAGGGGCCAGGGTGTCTCACTAATCACTCTGCTGCTGTCTGGCGTTGCCCTGTGAGTCTGTGACCATCTCCTATCTCCCCCTAAAGCGGCAGCTCCCTCACACCTGTGACACTTCTAGCATTAGTCAGAGCCTATGGGACTCAGTCGCAGGGTAATCAGGAGGTCAAAGGGTCAAGCATCCCCCTCCTTCAGCAGCAGCCAGCAAGACACACAAACACGCAATGGCTGGCAGCGGGATGAATACAGGGAGATGAGGACAAGAGCGTCTGGCTAAACATTCCACAGAGAGAACTGAGCCACGTGTCTTCTCCCTTCCTCTCAGATATTCTGCTCAACTGAGCTGCGTGACATCACCTGCACTCCCCGCCCCTCCACACAACTGCCGGGAGCTGAGGAGGACGGAGGCAGCGTCCTGAGTGACAGCAGCTGGCTGCAATGAGACAGCCAGGAGCTGAGGAGGACGGAGGCAGCGTCCTGAGTGACAGCAGCTGGCTGCAATGAGACAGCCGCTGCTGCTCATTAATGAGCACTAGTGATGGGAATTCCGGCTCTTCTCTGAGAATCGGCTCTTCTGAATCGGCTCCCATTAAAGAGCCGGCTCTTACGGCTCTCAATCGGCTCTTCATTAAATATCACTAGACACCACTCAGAATCGGAGTAAAAGCCCCGCCCCAGTCTCCATGACAACTCCAGACTGCTTCTCTGACTGGTGCAATCCCTCCTGCTACTGCTCTGCTCCGCCCCATACACTCCTACAAGCTGCGGGAGGAGGACTACATCTCCCAGCATGCCTCAGCGCCCTTTATTACAGACCAAAGCAGGGCTGTGTGGGGCGGCTGAGGCATCGGCTCTTGTCGTTCGCAGCAAAGAGCCGGCTCTTAGAGCCGGCTCGTTCGCGAACGACCCATCACTAATGAGCACACAGACCGTTGATATTACCAGCCGGGTGCTCGGGGGAGATGACCAGAGCGGCCCGCACTGGTAAAAGGCTCTGGGGAGAACACTGCAAAGGCAGGAAATAATTTTGGAAAAAGGGTACTATTCCGTTAGCCGGGCGCAACCACCAGGTGGTGTTAATTACTATTCCCCCTCCAGGCTGCCATGGATAGTAGGGAAACAGGCTCTGTCTGTTCAGTAAGCCAGCACCTGTTAAGCAGGAGACCTTAGGCAAGTCTCCCTAACACTGCTACTGTCTATAGAGCGTGTCCTAGTGGCTGCAGCTCTGGCGCTTTGAGTCCGCCAGGAGAAAAGCGCTATATAAGTGTTCGTCTTTCTTTGTCTTTTGAAAGATGTAATTCTGGTGGAGTTTTATCGCCACCTAGTGGATGCGCCCGGCTAACGGAAAAGAACCGGAAAAAGTTATAGCTGGCACATGAGTGTCGACGTTTACCGTTGTCAGTTGAGCTTCCGCCTAACATTATCCTGTTGAGTCCTGAATTATTATTATTTATTGTATTTATAAAGCGCCAACATATTACGCAGAACTGGACAATAAATATATACAAGGATGGTAGACATAAGGTTATACAACATAGAACAAAGTTAAACATGCAAATTGTTCAAAATACATGATCGTGTGATATGGGCTGGTTAGGTAGGCCCAGTAATATAAGGTCAGGCTGTCATAGGACAGGAGCACACAATCCTGTAGATTACACTAGGGAGTGGAGGACCCTGCCAGAGGCTTACAATCTGAATGGGACAGATTGGCTCCTGAATGCTGTCAGGTGAGGGTAAGGTGCCATGACCCATTAAAAAACAAAAACATAGACAACAGGAGCCCAGTAGTGCAATATGTTGATAATTATGACAAAGAATGGTTGTAATCAGGGCAACCAACCAAGTAGGCAATTGGAGATTCACAACCTTGTGTCTACTTGGGAA
This sequence comes from Hyperolius riggenbachi, assembly GCF_040937935.1. Taxonomy (NCBI): domain Eukaryota; kingdom Metazoa; phylum Chordata; class Amphibia; order Anura; family Hyperoliidae; genus Hyperolius; species Hyperolius riggenbachi. The sequence goes on along the minus strand of NC_090652.1, from coordinate 224,639,739 downwards.
TACCCAAACGTCAGGGAATTGTCGCACTCTTAGGAAAAGTGTAACAGTTGGGTGCTGCAACTCAGGTGTCTGATTATTAGGTGATCTGCAGTATCACCAATAATGCAGACACTATACCTGATTATGTGGAGATCTGCAGAATCACCAATAATGCGAGTATAGCTGGTCAAGATACTGAGAGAGTTGTGTATTGGTGCAACTGTAACTTTATTAGTATTGAGAAGCCTTACCAGAGGAGCTGGCAAGGTTCTAACAGTATACTGAATGTATAAAATAGCAAAGACCTTTCCAGAGGACTGGAATAGGTATAAACAGAAAGAGAATAGAAATATACAGACTAATCCTTCACCAGAGGAGCTGGCAAGGTACTAGTGGGGTGAGTGACTGTATAGACTTGATCAGACCTTTCCAGTGGAGCTGGAAAGGTGCTATCAGTCACTAATAGAGCAATAAGAGACTATCTCACCAGAGAAGCTGGCGAGCCAATAGTGCCTCACCAGTGGCAAGGGCCCACTGGTGAGTAGAAGGTCAGACGGGCCAAGTTCGGCAACAGAGAGGTAGTATCAGTACAGAATCATAAGGCAGAAGGATAACGAGTTGACAGACAAAGGTTCAGCAACTAGTCAGATAGGCAGAAGTACATAAACGCTAAGCAGAAAGCAAGGTCAGAGATATAGCCAGAATCATACACAGGTAATCAAATATAATTCACAATAATCCTAGTCTTGGTGTGAAGTCCTTGGTTTCAACACCTGGCACTAGTCTAAAGTCTGAGCGCTTACACAAAGCATTCACGACAGCAGACAGGGAATGAATGAAGACTGGAGGCTTATGTAGCGGAGATACGCTTCCAGCCACTCCCACCACGAAATCTGCCAATCCAAGCGACGAGAGTCACCAGTGACGCGCCTTCTGCCCACATAAAGGTCTTGTCTCCGCGCGAGACAGACACCCTATGAGCTGGAGACAACACCATTCCTGGCGTGCTAGATGCCAAGGGAACAGAAAACGCTTGAGAGCCAGGGAGAGAGGCGGCTGCAGACACCCCCTGCGAGTCAGCAGCCGCCATCTCCATGCTTGTTACAAAAAGATTATGAAACTATGTTGTATAGTCATCCCTCCCCAAGTGTGGAGTGGACTGAAGGTCCGTCTACACTTGAGGGGGGCTTGACTACACAAGGAGGGGCAAGGGAAGAGGTGCCCGAAGTGGTATAAAACTTAGTTCAAAATTAAAATTTGAAATAGGTGGTTTACTATGGAGCCCCTCACTGTGTTTGGCTATCTTACAGATACCAGCACTTCAGTTAGCCTGAGGAAGTGGGCATAGACCCATGAAATGCATTTTTTTTCTTTTTTTAGTATTGCTGTAGTATGTCCATTTTCCTAATGGCTCCTCCCAATCCACAGGCCTGAGTGATTTTGAATAGCTAGGAGTTGGTCTGTTTACATCCAGCGCACCCATTGTTTTTGCCCACTACCCTTTTGAGTAGGAAATGGACACCCAGGATGGAACAGCAGTACTGGATGCAAATGAAGTAAGACTTGCAGATGTGAGTGAGGTGGGAGCAGGATCTGGGGACTATTAGGCTGAACGGAGTACTTTGTTGTTAAAGAGAACCCGAGGTGTTTTTTTCTCGGGGGGGGGGGGGGGGGGGAGAGGAGGGAGCCCATGGGACACAGAGGCATGTCCTCTGCCTAATGAGATGGCTCTGTGTCCCCACACCGCTGCTTTCTGCCCCCAACTGACACACTATAGCCCCCCCCCCTCCCCAAATTTAGATTTGACGCTAACTCTTAGGTAAACATGGAAGAGGAATTTCCTGAACAAAACGCCCACCAGATGCATTCCTGTAGGGTTTCCTGAGCTGCCTCTCTCCCTGGCCTCGTGCCGCTCCCCCGCCTCCCTGCACATTGTGAGAGACACAGTCGTCTCTTAGTGCAGCATCCTCACCCAGAAAAAACAAGCTTAACCTCCCTGGCGGTAAGCCCGAGCTGAGCTCGGGCTATGCCGTGCAGGGGGAGATCTCAGCCCCTGGTGGGGCGATTTGTGCGCTGTAAATTGCTGTGCGCGCAGCCAGCACTTTGCTAGCCGCGTGCACAGCTTGATCGCCGCCGCTCTGCGGCGATCGGCCGCACGCAGCGGCTGAAGAGGGCCCCCCCGCCAGAGCCCTGCGCTGCCCGGATCAATGAGTTCCGGGCAGCGCTATGGGCTGGATCGGGTGTGCCTGACGTCAGGACGTTGGCTGACATCCATGACGTCATCCCGATCGTCGCCATGGCGACAGGAGAAGCCAAACAGGGGAACGCGTTATATACGCGTTCCCCTGTTTGCTATAGATGCCGGCGACGATCGGACTAGAGGGCCACATGCGCCCTCTAGTGGTGTTTCATGTAGCTACCACTCTGGTAGCTTTACATGAAACAAAAAAAAAAATTTTTTAAAAAAAAGGATTTTTTTAAATTAGGAAAAAAAAAATTAACCGCCAAGGAGGTTAAACTGCTTAAAAACAAGAAGAGGATCGAGAGCCCAATATGGTGCAGTATTGTCAGGTAAAATGAAGAGTTCAATACAATTTTATGTATATACAGTATACTCACAAACACGGGTTACCCATAGGCAACCACTTTAAATGCAGGTGGGGAGCATTAGGACCTGACCCCACTCAGGTTAAGAAGTCGCTCTCTGTAGATGGGGATGCACCCCTCCACCCAGGGTGGACTAGAATATCATCAAAAACTCGGTATACAGAGTAGCGTAAAACGTTTTAAAAACCGCTTAAAAGCAGAGGGGGATGTTGAGGTGGACTCACCTCCCTCTTACAAAAAAAGAAAACTCACTTGAGTCTTGATAAAACAGAATTTACAATTATTTATTCAACTCCACAAATGCAACGTGTTTTGCGGACATGACCCTGCTTCCTCAGGCAAAAATGGGAGCACAACTCAGTGGGTCAAGCAATAGGTTTGAGCGTTTTAATCTACTCTAGCGCCTCTGTATACCGAGTTTTTGCTGATCGTCACCCAGAGGTTAAGAAAGTGAAAATGCCACTCAGCCCCACGGATCAGGTAGCAATTTTTTTTCCCCCCATTTTTTTGAACCCGCGTCGGGCTCTCCTTAAAGAGACTCCGTAACAAAAATTGCATCCTGTTTTTTATCATCCTATAAGTTCCAAAAGCTATTCTAATGTGTTCTGGCTTACTGCAGCACTTTCTACTATCACTGTCTCTGTAATAAATCAATGTATCTTTCCCCTGTCAGACTTGTCAGCCTGTGTCTGGAAGGCTGCCAAGTTCTTCAGTGTTGTGGTTCTGCTATGAACTCCCCCTTCCTGGCCCCTCTCTGCACACTGCCTGTGTATTATTTAGATTAGAGCAGCTTCTCTCTTATCTCTTATCTTTTACAAGCTGGATAAATCGTCCTCTGAGCTGGCTGGGCTTTCACATACTGAGGAATTACAGACAAAGGCAAAGCTGTCTGCACTCTGCAGGAAGAAAAGAGCAGCCTGAAACTTCAGTGCATGAGAACAGGGGGAAGAAACACACAAATGATCTCTTGAGATTCAAAAGGAAGGCTGTATACAGCCTGCTTGTGTATGGATGTATTTTCTATGTGTGGACATACTGTACATCAACCTACTTCCTGTTTTGGTGGCCATTTTGTTTGTTTACAAACAAACTTTTTAAAACTGTTTTTAACCACTTTTAATGCGGCGGGGAGCGGCGAAATTGTGACAGAGGGTAATAGGAGATGTCCCCTAACGCACTGGTATGTTTACTTTTGAGCGATTTTAACAATACAGATTCTCTTTAACGCTGCTTTATAAATCCATTTACACTTAACTCCCTGCCCCCCCCCCCCCCCCCCCCCCCAAAAAAAAAACAAACTCCAGAAGTATTTAAGTATTTCAGCTGTCTTACTCGTAATACTGGTTTTGAATGAAGGAACTTTACTTTCTAGGTGTCTGCCTGGTGTTTTCAATCATAGGCTTAGAAAACTTGCTACAGGGAGAAATTGGGTCTTTTCATAGTTAAAATTAGACTTATCTGGTCACCATAGAGATAACATAATCTCTTATCTCTTTTTTTTACTCTCCTTTTTTGTAAAACACATTTACTTTTCAAGTGTAAAGGTGGCTCTATATCTAGCAATTTCGGTGGCTGGCTGACCAAGAGACAGATCTGATTGGAGAGAGAATTATGGGCCGTCATAAAACGCAGTCTGATTCCCAAAAGATTTCAGCATCAAATATTTTGGGAATTATCCTTGTGATGCTGCCTCACAGCTGCTGTCCCCCTAATGTTCTAAGTCCCTAACACCCACCCCCGTCCGCCTTTGCAGTTATACTTTACCTGTCCGTCGTCTGCGCTGAGTGGTCTCATTGTACTTTTGCGTTTGTGCTGCCACATGGTTGCCAGTGTTATAGCACGTGGGGTGCGTGTGTTACATCACATGGGCACCATGTGCTATATGACGGTAGTCACATGGGGGCCCAAATGCAGAAATAGGGCACTGACACTCAGCGCAGACGGTGGAAAGGTAAAGTATAACTGCACGGAAACTGGTGGTGGGGGGGGGGGGGACACAGACTGTGGTTTCCAACACGTTCATCGTATGCAATTCAGGGCTGTGGAGTTGGAGTAATTTTCGGGTACCTGGAGTCTGAGTCGGTGGCTTCATAAACCGAGGAGGTGGATGATTTTTGTACCGACTGCACAGCCCTGATCCAGCCTTTGCCAAGTGTCACGAAGCACCATAAGTCTCCCATATTGTATTAAAAAAAAAAAAAGCGCTCCACCTACACTTAACACAGATGACATCGAACAATTACTCTTAACTAAAGATCTTCTTAAACCCATGTCCACTATTTACAGCGAACTTATAAGTTTAAATAATACCAGACTCGACAAATGCTACCAGAAATGGGTAAGCGATATCCCTTCTCTAGATAGACGATTGGGATATTGTACTCGAAGATTTTCCCACATCGGTTATCTCAGCCTCCGATCAACTAATCCAAACTAAATTCTTGCACAGAATATATTTAACTCCAGAAAGATTACATAGAATCAGTGACAGCAACTCAGATAGATGCTGGAGGTGCAGCACAGAACTGGGCAGTTTCACACACATATTTTGGGCATGCCCGCGAATTACTTCATTCTGGACAGATGTACATACAATAATAAATACTCTACTGCAGATCTCCTTACCTTTTGACCCGGGTTTACTATTGCTAGGGAGGTTTGACGAGGATAGTATCCCCAAAAACAAGCAAACACTAATTAAAATTCTTTGCTTTCAAGCGAGGAAAGAAATACTGAAACTTTGGAAAAAATCCTCAATACCAACCGTAGGCACCTGGGCTAAAGCCATCAATTTGACCCTTCCACTGTATAAAACTACATATCTCAACAGACGCTGTCCCAAAAAATTTAATAAAGTATGGGGAGTATGGGAGACTAGAATTCTGGACCCTACTAGTGAAGATTTTATCCCAATTATAGATTAGGCGGAGGGTGCGGTCTTCCTGGGGGGCGGGGGGGGGGGGGGGGCGGTGGCTGGACGGAAATCTTTCTTTCTTTCTTTCTCTTGAGTCCTACCTGTCTTTGGACTCACTTTCTCTCTAACTTCTCTTAGTACTACAATGGGTTTATATCCTCTCATGGTGAGTTAGCAAGTACCGGTACATACTGTAACTAATAAATATACTAAACTGCTATTGTGATCATCCGAATTAGATGTATTATATATGATTGTATCATCTTGATTATCTGTTCATGATTCATGTATCTTACCCATTGTATACTACTCTGTCTGCTGTTTTACCAAAATACAATAAATTTTAACTGTTAAAAAAAAAAAAAAAAAAAAAAAAAGAGCTATTGGTTCAAAGCGTATGCAAAAAAGGTATTATACATTACCCCTTCTTCCTGCAATATACAATGCTTGTCATCCAGCTATGCAATTTCTCCTCCATGAGCTTGTTGGGAAGAACATATGCCTGTAGGCCTTTGTATGCACACAGTCATATGTTTTTGGATCTGGGTTCTGGGATAATGACTTCACAATCAGTTTTTCTGTATGGTCACATGACCTGGAAAAGATATGAGTGAGGTGCCACATTTTGGGAAAGGTCAGGCACTGTACATTTAGGACAGAAGAAAAAATGGTATAAAACTTACTCTGACGCTTACTGAGACATGGGGCCATAGGCAATTCACTTTTTCACCTGAGTTTTCTCCTAGGACCTAGGTGCTATTTTTAAACTTGTCAATAAAAGGCATTTTAAATTGGGGCTGTGGAGTCGATACAAAAATCATCCGACTCCTTAGTTTATGAAACCTCTGACTCCAAACTAACAGTGCAATGCAGCATTAACAACACACACAGCATATTCAGTAGAAAATACAGGCAATGAAGAGTATGTCGCCAAGTCTTACTGAGCGTTTGCAAACAGTCTAACGCAGCTAAAATCGTGTATAACACGGCATGCAGCACTTTGATTTAACATGCAGCATTAGACACCAACTGCACTGAACAGGCCATTGATTTTTCATTGCTGTGAGTTATTCTGCGTTGTGTTGTTTTAACGTGCGAATTTAACGTCACACTGTGAAAGAGGCCTTAGTTTAATACTTACCAGAGCTGTGGATTTGGTACAAAAATCATCAGACTCCGACTCAGTTTATGAAACCACCGACTCTGACTTCAAGAACCCAAAAGTGCTCCAACTCCAGCAAGTAAGAAAATACTCAAAATGTTGACACTACTTTTTCACCTACTTTTTGGTACCTTTTCAATTGCAGAGTGCTGAAAGTTATTTTAAATAGAAGATGAAAAATTATCCCCTAGGAAGAAACTCAGGAGAAAAAGTTAATTGCATATGAGCCCTGCTGCCTAGTTGCTTTTCACCAAAAGGCAGAGAACTCCTTTAAAAGTTATAACTGACACCTAAGTTTTTTTTTTGTTTGTTTTTTGTTTTTTTTTACTATAAAGACAACTATTAAATACGTTTTTTTCAGAATGCCCAATGCTGCACAGGGGACGCCACTCTGTAAATTGTGGCACAGTCCAATTACTGGTTCCCCCATTGCGCTCTGCAAGCCGCATGTCCACTGCAAGATAACCAGCTTGCTCCTTTGCTTACAAATGTTGGCTCTTTTGCAGTCCATCAGTACTTTTATGGGACAGCGTTCTGCAGGTGTAGGAAGGGGAACGGGCCATTAATTTATTCTGAAAAGAGTATTCTAGGTGGGAAAAAAAACCTAGATACTCTTAATGTTGCAGAGGCTTCTTACATCCTCTCGGCCCCCACCGTTGCGGATTCCCGGAAAGTGTCCTCTTCATGCATGAGTGTGGCCATACTGTGCCTGAGCATATACAGCTGCTTCTGCGCAGTAAGCCGGGGCTGCTCATGCAGGAGAGGCTCTGTGCTACGGTGCTGGTATGGCCTACTTGCACAGGTGCAGCTCGGCTGCTCTCCTGCATGGAGAGGAGAGCCAGTCACTATTTACAAGAATGTCCCAAGTGGTGGTGGTCTTTAACTACTTAAGTACCAGCTGTCTGCCCCCTTAAGGACCAGGGACTGCTGGGACAGAAATGGAGGAACCCCGTCGATCACCGCACATACCCATCGCAACCGCTTTCACGTCGAGAACCTGGGCCACCCACTCTGCCGTCTCTATGACGGCAGAGTTCCTGTGAGCTGGTAAGGAGCCGCTTTCATTGGCTCCTGACCCTGTTTATCAATGTAAGCCAATAGGAGTTGCTTACATTGAAAGACAGGGCTAGGAGCCAATGAAATCAGCTCCTGACCTGCTCACAGTGCTTTGCCGTCATAGAGACAGGCAAAGCGAGTGATCTGCGATGGGAGATGGTGGGGATTCAGCGGCAAGATCGGCGGATGTGCGCAGCTGCAAATTGAAATCTACGCTCTGGCAGCCAGATGGACATCAAAACGTGGTGTAGATTTCAACTACTAAGGTCCTTAACCTCCCTGCCAGTATTGACTGTTATACACGTCAATACAAATCATGCTGCGAACTGCATTGACATGCATACATGTAAATACTCTCCTGCACTGTGTACTACACATTTGCTTGACACATTTTGGTAAGTTAAGGTGCGTACACACGCACTACTGCTGGCGACTGGTCCGTCAGATCCTCCCGCCGGGCGGACGTTCAGGCAGGGAACACACTTGTCTTTCAGTTTTCTGCGCGCGTTTTCCTGCATACTTTTTCTGCACACCAAGTGTGTTTCTATGCAGGAAAACGCGTGCGTTTTTTCACAGCAGCTGATGTAATTGATAGAGAAAACTGACAAAATGTGCAGAATCATGCAGAATGTCAGTTTTTTTTCTGCGCGCGAACAACATATTAAGTGTGTACTAGCCCATTGATTAGCATGAGTTCTCAGTTTTTCTGTGCAGAAAACGCGCACGAAAACAGTCAAGTGTGTTCCCTGCCTCAGCTGACAGTAGCACGTGTGTATGCGCTGTCGGCGGACTGTTAAGGCTGTTTCTGAATGATCCGCTCAAAGGGCCTTTGTGAACTTCAATAATTACAGCTAGATAGTTAAAGTTAGATACCATAGTAGATGGTAGAGTCTGGAAAGTCCAGTGGCTTTCCATGTCCTTGACGCTATTGCAGGTGGTTGTGACTTTCTTTGTAGCTAGAGACTACCCAGCAAGCTCATGGTGAACCAAAACTCCTAGGAGTGTGGAATGGGCTACAAAGGACCAAAAAAGCCCTCTTGCTAAAATGTTAAGCAAAACAAAAGGTTGCCTTCTTAAAACCGAAGGAATTTGCGATAATTCAGGTTGGCGTGAGCATATGATGTCTCCCATGATGCCTCACTTCTGAACTTGCAAATTATCCCTGGTTGTCCCTGTAAGACACCTCCAGTACCGCTGGAATTCAATGATGTTTGTTAATTGTATAGAGCCACAATAATCCAACATGCATACTGACTGTGATTATTATGGCTCTGTACAGTTAACAAGCTGACCACAGAAAGAAAGGAAGTCCCAGGGCTTCAACTGTGCAGTGTAATTTTAATCCCAGGGAGTCGACCAGTCAGCACCTGGATCCATTAAGGTGCAAATGTGGCAGACCAGCAGAAAAGGAAAGACTGGGTCTCAACCTGGATTGTAGCAGTTATAGCAGAAAATCTTTTTATTCCATAGCAGCAGAAAGCACACAAAGGCCTTGTGCCGAAACGTTGTGTGCTTTCTGCTGCTATGGAATAAAAAGATTTTCTGCTATAACTGCTACAATCCAGTTAACAAGCTGACACATCATTGCATTCCAGCAGTTCTGGAGGTGTGGCTAGCTTACAGGAACAAGGGATAATTTGCATATTCAGCAGTAATGCATCATGGGAGACATCATATGCTCACTCCAACCTGACTTCTCGCAAATTCTTTCTGTTTAACCACTTGCCGACCGCCCACAGCCGATGGGCTGTGGCAAAGTGGACGCCGAAAGGACCGCAATACGCCCAAGGGCGTTGCGCCCTTTCGGCATGCCGGGGGAGAGATCGCGTCATTGATGACGCGCGCTTCCCCCGGCAACTGGCTCCGCCCACCCGTGACGACAACCCGCCGGCCGTTCGGAAGCGCCGGCGCGTTGTTAACCCCAAGATCGCCACTACAAAGTGTATAATACACTTTGTAATGTATACAAAGTGTATTATACAGGCTGCCTCCTGCCCTGGTGGTCCCAGTGTCTAAAGGAACCACCAGGGCAGGCTGCAGCCACCCTAGTCTGCACCCAAGCACACTGATCTCCCCCCCCCCCCCTGCCCCCTGATCGTCCACAGCACACCTCAGACCCCCCCCCCCCCCCGCCCACCTCCCAGACCACTGTTTACACCCAATCACTCCCCTAATCACCCATCAATCACTCCCTGTCACTATCTGTTAATGCTATTTTTTTATTAGGTCCCTAACTGCACCCTGGGGACTCCTGATCACCCCCCACCACTCAGATTCTCCCCAGACCTCCCCCCCCCCGTGTACTGTATGCATCTATCCCCCCTGATCACCTGTCAATCACCCGTCAATCACCCCCTGTCACTGCCACCCATCAATCAGCCCCTAACCTGCCCCTTGCAGGCAATCTGATCACCCACCCACACCATCAGATCGCCCGCAGATCCAACGTCAGATCACCTCCCAAGTGCATTTTTTACATCTGTTCTCTACCCTAAACACCCACTAATTACCCATCAATCCCCCATCAAACACCCCCTATCACCACCTGTCACTGTTACCCATCAGATTAGACCCTAATCTGCCCCTTGCGGGCCCCTAATCAACCGCCCACATGCTCAGATTGCCCTCAGACCCCCCCTCCTTATCAATTTGCCAGTGCATTATTTACATCTGTTCTTCCCTGTAATAACCCACTGATCACCTGTCAATCACCCCCTGTCACTGCCACCCATCAATCAGCCCCTAACCTGCCCCTTGCGGGCAATCTGATCACCCACCCACACCATCAGATCGCCTGCAGACCTGCCGTCAGATCACCTCCCAAGTGCATTGTTTACCTCTGTTCTCTCCTCTAAACACCCACTAATTACCCATCAATCACCCCCTGTCACCACCTGTCACTGCTACCCATCAGATTAGACCCTTATCTGCCCCTAGGGCACCCAATCACCCGCCCACACCCACCCTCAGAACGCCCTCAGACCCCAGCCCTGATCACCTCGCCAGTGCATTGCTTGCATCTATTCCCCCCCACTAATCACACCTTGAGACACCCATCAATCACCTCCTGTCACCCCCTAGCACACCTACGCATTAGATCAGGCCCTAATTTGCCCCATGTAGGCTCCTGATCACTCGGCCAAACCCTCAGATCCCCCTCAGACCCCCTTCCGATCACCTCCCCAGTGCATTGATTGCATCTATTTTCCCCTCTAACCACCCCCTGAGACACACATCAATCACCTCCTGTCACCCCCCTAGCACTCCTATCCATCAGATCAGGCCCAATACAACCTCTCATCTAAGAGGCCACCCTGCTTATGACCAGTTCCACAAAATTTGCCCACTCATAGACCACCTGTCATCAAAATTTGCAGATGCTTATACCCCTGAACAGTCATTTTGAGAAATTTGGTTTTCAGACTACTCACGGTTTTGGGCCCGTAAAATGCCAGGGCAGTATAGGAACCCCACAAGTGACCCCTTTTTAGAAAAAAGTTCCCCAAGGTATTCTGTTAGGTGTATGACGAGTTCATAGAAGATTTTATTTTTTTGTCAAAAGTTAGTGGAAATTGATTTTTATTGTTTTTTCACAAAGTGTCATTTTTCACTAACTTGTGATAAAAAATAAAATCTTCTATGAACGCACCATACACCTAACAGAATACCCTGGGGTGTCTTCTTTCTTAAATGGGGTCACTTGTGGGGTTCCTATACTGCCCTGGCATTTTAGGGGCCCTAAACCGTGAGGAGTAGTCTAGAAAACAAATGCCTCAATATGACCTGTGAATAGGATGTTGGGCCCCTTAGCGCACCTAGGCTGCAAAAAAGTGTCACATGTGGTATCGCCGTACTCAGGAGAAGTAGTATAATGTGTTTTGGGGTGTATTTTTACACATATACCCATGCTGGGTGGGAGAAATCTCTCTGTAAATGGACAATTGTGTGTAAAAAAAAAAAATCAAAAAATTGTCATTTACAGAGATATTTCTCCCACCCAGCATGGGTATATGTAAAAATACACCACAAAACACATTATACTACTTCTTCTGAGCACGGCAGTACCACGTGTGGCACTTTTTTGCACCCTAAGTGCGCTAAGGGGCCCAAAGTCCAATGAGTACCTTTAGGATTTCACAGGTCATTTTGCGACATTTGGTTTCAAGACTACTCCTCACGGTTTAGGGCCCCTAAAATGCCAGGGCAGTATAGGAACCCTACAAATGACCCCATTTTAGAAAAAAGACACCCAAAGGTATTCCGTCAGGAGTATGGTGAGTTCATAGAAGATTTATTTTTTTGTCACAAGTTAGCGGAAAATGACACTTTGTGAAAAAAAAAACAATTAAAATCAATTTCCACTTACTTGTGACAAAAAATAAAATCTTCTATGAACTCACCATACTCCTAACGGAATACCTTGGGATGTCTTCTTTCTAAAACGGGGTCATTAGTGGGGTTCCTATACTGCCCTGTCATTTTAGGGGCCCTAAACCGTGAGGAGTAGTCTAGAATCCAAATGCCTCAATATGACCTGTGAAATCCTAAAGGTACTCATTGGACTTTGGGCCCCTTAGCGCAGTTAGGGTGCAAAAAAGTGCCACACATGTGGTATCGCCGTACTCAGGAGAAGTAGTACAATGTGTTTTGTGGTGTATTTTTACACATACCCATGCTGAGTTGGAGAAATATCTCTGTAAATGGACAATAGTGTGTAAAAAAAATATCAAAAAATTGTCATTTACAGAGATATTTCTCCCACCCAGCATGGGTATGTGTAAAAATACACCCCAAAACACATTATACTACTTCTCCTGAGTACGGCAATACCACATGTGTGGCACTTTTTTGCAGCCTAACTGCGCTAAGGGGCCCAAAGTCCAATGAGCACCTTTAGGCTTTGCAGGGGTGCTTACAATTTAGCACCCCCCAAAATGCCAGGACAGTAAACACACCCCACAAATGACCCCATTTTGGAAAGTAGAAACTTCAAGGTATTCAGAGAGGAGCATAGTGAGTCCGTGGCAGATTTCATTTTTTTTGTCGCAAGTTAGAAGAAATGGAAACTTTTTTTTCCCTTTTTTTTTTTGTCACAAAGTGTCATTTTCCGCTAACTTGTGACAAAAAATAAAATCTTCTATAAACTCACCATGCCTCTCAGTGAATACTTTGGGATGTCTTCTTTCCAAAATGGGGTCATTTAGGGGGTATTTATACTATCCTGGAATTTTAGCTCCTCATGAAACATGACAGGTGGTCAGAAAAGTCAGAAATGCTTCAAAATGGGAAAATTCACTTTTGGCACCATAGTTTGTAAACGCTATAACTTTTACCCAAACCAATAAATATACACTGAATGGATTTTTTTTTATCAAAGACATGTAGCAGAATAACTTTCGCGCTCAAATGTATAGGACATTTTACTTCATTTGAAAAATGTCAGCACAGAAATTTAAAAAAGTCATTTTTTTTTGACAAAATTCATTTTTTTTGATGAATATAATAAAACTAAAACTCGCAGCAGCAATCAAATAGCACTAAAAGAAAGCTGTATTATAGACAAGAAAAGGAGGTAAAATTCAATTAGGTGGTAGGTTGGATGACCGAGCAATAAACCGTGAAAGCTGCAGTGGTCTGAATGGAGAAAAAGGCTCTGGTCCTTAAAGGGGAACTGAAGAGAGAGGTATATGGAGGCTGTCATGTTTATTTCCTTTTATACAATACTAGTTGCCTGGCAGCCCTGCTGATCCTCTGCCTCTAATACTATTAACCATAGCCCCTGAACAAGCATGCAGCAGATCAGGTGTTTCAGTGGTTCAGACTTCTAAGTCTGATCTGACAAGACTAGCTGCATGCTTGTTTCTGGTTTTAATCAGATACTACTGCAGAGAAATAGACCAGCAGGGCTGCCAGGCAACTGGTATTGATTAAAAGGAAATAAACATGACAGCCTCCATATACCTCTCTCTTCAGTTCCCCTTTAAGGGGTAGAAAGACTGTGGTCCTCAAGTGGTTAAGACAAACTTTTGCTTTCTCTGTAGCCATATTCTCATCCGTGTATGACTGTGGCCTTACTGCACATGTACACGTTTGATCTGAGCCTGCGCAGTAGCATGAAGACACGCAAGCACAAAAGAAAAAGCCATGCAAAAGCACATTTTTGCTACATCTCTATGGGCCATGACCATTTACATGTGTGTTTTCTATTAATGCACTGCATTCAGTGTGAATGAACATACATGGTGTATCACACGGTGCATGATGCGTTATGCACAGGGGAAACCGATACACACATGGTCTGAGCACAGCCTTAGGGCATGTTCACACTGAAAATTGCCAAGTGCAATGTGACTGTGTTTTTATCAAATTTCTCGCTATTATTGTGCATTTATAATTTTTTATTACTTGTACCTGCGTTTGCAATACTATTAAGAATTTGCTGCGACCATCTTCCTTACAGTTGCAAGGTCTCCTGTGATAACCCGAAATTTTTTTACTGCACTTCTCAAAAGCAAACGGTTAAAAACGCAGTAACTGCGATTGCATGGAATCTTGTTGCACCACTTTAAATATCGTTTTGCGATTCTCATTCCCATGAGGCACTGAAGTGCAGTGTGCACAGGCTCTAAGAATGCTTATGAAAACCTGGACATTGGTTACATACATTATTTTATGGTTGTTTTTTTTTTAAATAAAGCAAAAAACATTTTTTCTGGTTGACATTAATTTTTGGAGGGTTGTTTAGTAGTCTCAGTACACACCTGACACAAATATGCAGCCAGTGGTGTCAGAACACCTGATTTGCAACTTGTGCTGGGAATGTGACTCATAAATTAATAAAGGTAGAGGGTCAGTCGGTACAACAGTAAGGCGTGTAACACTATTTGTTTCTGTGAAAGAAGCTTACCATTTATGCTGATGCCAGGTTTTCTATTACTAAGAAAAATGCGCTCTCTAAAGGTGCGTGCACACGCACTACTGCCGGATCCTCCTGCTGGGCGGATGTTCAGCTGACGGTAGTGCGTGTGTACGCGCTGTCGGCGGACTGATAAGGCTGTTTCTAGAGGGTCCGGCGGACCCGTTGTTGCATTTAGTAGTAGTGCGTGTGTACGCACCTTAAAGAGACTCCGTAACAAAAATTGCATCCTGTTTTTTATCATCCTACAAGTTCCAAAAGCTATTCTAATGTGTTCTGGCTTACTGCAGCACGTTCTACTATCACCATCTCTGTAATAAATCAACTTATCTCTCTGTTGTCAGACTTGTCAGCCTGCTCTGGAAGGCTGCCAAGTTCTTCAGTGTTGTGGTTCTGTGATGCATCTCCCCCCTCCAGGCCCCTCTCTGCACACTGCCTGTGTATTATTTAGATTAGTGCAGCTTCTCTCTGCTCTATTATCTTTTACAAGCTGGATAAATCCTCCTCTGAGCTGGCTGGGCTTTCACATACTGAGGAATTACATACAGGCAGAGCTGTCTTCACTCTGCAAGAAGAAACAGCCTGACACTTCAGTGGAAGATAGCTGCAGGGGGAAAGAAACACACAAATGATCTCTTGAGATTCAAAAGGAAGGGTGTATACAGCCTGCTTGTGTATGAATGTATTTTATATGTGTGGACATACTGTACATCAACCTACTTCCTGTTTTGGTGGCCATTTTGTTTGTTTATAAACAAACTTTTTAAAACTGTTTTTAACCACTTTTAATGTGTCGAGGAGTGGCGAAATTGTTACAGAGGGTAATAGGAGATGTCCCCTAACGCACTGGTATGTTTACTTTTGTGCGATTTTATCAATACAGATTCTCTTTAAGATACCTCATGTGACCTACTGTGCATCATAGATAAGAATGCAGAATTTTGCAGAGAATATAATATATATATATTATTTTTTTTTTTTTTAAATTGTCTTCTAATAAGTAAGAAAAGTATACAGTCTTCACCTATGTGATAACAGACTGTAGTAAGGATTACTGAAGATAAGCTGAAACAAGACTATGAAAAGTACTCCAGAGAATTAAGACGTCTGAGATATTCCATTGAACATGGATGAAAATAAATATATTTCTGTTTGTGTTTTTTTTTGTTTTTTAAATAAAGGATTTTCTTGTTGTCTGTTTTTTGCTTTTTTTCCCCTCTATACTTTGGACATTCTGCAATTGCAGGAGGAGTACTACTATATCCCAGGATTCATTCTCCTGGGACAGTGGAGATATGTGGGGCACCTTTTAACTTAACTTAAAAGGAAGCTGAGGTGTGAGACCTATGGAAGCTGCCATATTTATTTCCTTTTAAACAATACCAGTTTCCTGGCAGTTCTGCTCATCCTTTATGCACCAGTAGTGTATGAATCACACATCTGAATCAAGCACTTGGCAAATCCAGTGAAACATCAGATCTTCATGCTTGTTCAGGGTCTGTGGCAGGGCAACCAATTTGGATTGTTTAAAATGAAATAAATATGGCAGCCTCCACATCACTCTCACCTCCGGTTCACTTTAAATAGCACCCAATGCTTGTGTCTTTAGCTGAATACACATGCCCGACCTAAGTGGCTGCCTGATTTAATTTGAATGGAGACACCCAGAGGCTTGCATCTTGCTGCCACATACATGTAAAAACTATGGGGAAATTTTGGAAAAAAACAGATCACCCTATTCTAGCTATTCTGCCTATTATTAAAACTATTCACCTACTGATAATCTTACTTTTTTGCTCCCCGCGTAAAATCGAGCTGCAGCAATAGCCGGCATCCTAATTACTCAGTGACCACTGCTATAGCTGTAATTCACTTTATGGTCTATGATGGTGCCCAAATAGCGAGTGCCACACAGTGCCCAAAGAATCTGTTTTGGCTGCTGCCAGCTAGCCTCTTCTACTTACACTTCCGCTGGAAAAAAAAAGGTGATTTCAGAATTTTGTCTTGGAGGGAAACTGTGCCCTTCATGCCTCCAGAGTTTTATTCTTCAAGGGTGAGACAAAGGCCACAAAATCTTTCTCTCATCAACTTCTCCAATAAGTTAATTACATTACTACCTCTGAACAAATCCCGACAGCACGAAGCAGGTTCTTTTTTCAGCGCCAAGCACCTGATCTGGGCTCTGCTATAGCACTTATGCTATAGTGTGCACTCTGGGCAAAGGTAATTTGGGGTTCCCACGACCCCTGAAGCACCTCTCCCTTCATGTTGCTATGAATCGGAGGGGGAATAGCATTTAATGCCGTCATTTGGCTCACCCTGCGCCCAACTCACCGGAGGCATTACAGTACATATGCCGAAAGCATGCTGTGCTCAGTCAATGGCCAAGATGTGAGCCGGCCACTTCACTGTAGTGTTGTTGCTGGAAATGACAACATCCCTCCTGGACCGTGGCAGGTAATTTGGGTGCCGCTGCTGGATATAACTGGAGCCAGAATTTACGCCAAGAAGATACGAGTAGTATTAGGTGTAGGGTTTACAGTAGGAATAGATTTAGGAGTAGCTTGGGACAGGATTAACCTCCCTGGCGTTCTATTAAGATCGCCAGGGAGGCAGCGCAGCGCTATTTTTTAAAAAAAAATTTCTATCATGTAGCTAGCCTTGCGCTAACTACATGATGCCCCCCTTCCTTACGCATCCCTCCCACCCCTCCGATCGCCGACGGCGCTATTACCCATAAGAAAATCCCGTTTTGAACGGGATTTCTTTTAGGGCTTCCCCCGTCGCCATGACGACGATCGTGATGACGTCATCGGCGTCGTGACGTCATCCGGAGTCCCGATCAACCCCTCAGCGCTGCCTGGCATTGATTGGCCGGCTGCGCAGGGGTCTCGGGGGGGGGACGACCCTTACGCGGTGGGTATCGGCACATCGGCAGCTATTGTCCACAACATGCAGCAAGCAAAGTGCTTGCTGTGTGTTTAAAAAAACAAATATATGAAAGCTGGCCCAGCGGGGCCTGAGCGGCGCCCTCCGGCGGTAATGGACGTAATAACTCGTCCATACCGCTAAGGAGGATTTATATTAATGAAAGGATGACACAAGTTAAAAGCCTTAGAAGAATATTGGCAGTATTACCGATATTCTACTGGCGGTTTCACCCGGCGCCCTTATTACATGTATGCTCCTGGCGCCCTGCAAGGATAACATGGCAACTTATTAACTCCGTGTTTAAAACCGATTAAAAAAAAAAGCCAGATACTTACCTAAGGAGAGGGAAGGCTCTGGGTCCTATAGATCCTTCCCTCTCCTCTCCCGGTCTCCGTTCCAGCACTGGCTCCCTGTAGCAGTATTCGACCAATTTGGTCAAATATTGCTGTCTCCGTCATCGAAGAGAGGCTTTGGAAGTCTTTGGGAGCCTGAGTGCTCCTGAAGAAAGGCCACTCCATACTGTGCACATGCGAGCGCCTTCTCTCGCGTACTCGTGCGTGCGCAGCAGGCCTGGATTTACAGCACAGGAGCCTAGAGGCACAGAAGTCCTGGTACTTTAAAACCTGCCCTCCATGAACCTACAAGTACCCACTGAGCAGGGCTGCAGTTGCCCCTTAGCATCAGGTAGCCAGATGTACCCTCAGCAATAAGAAGCTAGTTGTGCCCTCAACTGAAGGGAGATCTGGTCAGTGGAATGCCGGGTGACTAACCTCTCATTTAAACTTCGCTTGGGACACTTCCTGGGTAAGACAGGAGAGAGGCACTTGGGAAGGGGAGGGAGCCGCCTTTCCATTAAGCGCCTGTAGGCACGTGCCTTATGGTAAATCCGGCCCTGGTGCGCAGTATGGAGCCCCCTGTCTTTGAGAGGACTCAGCTCCTGAAGACTTACAAAGTCCCCTGCGTTGGGGAATTCAAATGGGGAAGCTAGTGCTGCACCAAGGGCACCAGGAGAGGAGAGGAAAGGCTCTATGCAGGGGTCCCCAACCACCGGGCCGCGGCCAACTGCCGGTCCGTTGGCAGTTTCCAGCTGGGCCGCGGCGGGTCTGTCCTCTCGCCCCTCCCCCCCGCGGCCGCCACTCATGTTGCCTTATGAGCGAGCGTCCCCTTCCGGATACCCTCAGGCGCCTCTCTCCATGGTGGCGGCGTAGCGTATCGCCGCTACAGGAAGCTGCTGCCCCGCCTCCTTCCCTCCTCCGCAAGACGTGCTGATGTTATCGGAGATGATGCATGAAGGAGAGAGGCGCCTGGGGGTATCCGGAAATGGCCGCCCGCTCATAAGGTAACAGAAGCGGCGGCTGCGGGGGCACCACCTACCCATACTAGGGTACTATACTGGGCACTATACAGGAAGTGCAGAATTATTAGGCAAATGATTATTTTGACCTCCTCATCCTCTTTATGCATGTTGTCTTACTCCAAGCTGTATAGGCTCGAAAGCCTACTACCAATTAAGCATATTACGTGATGTGCATCTCTGTAATGAGACGGGGTGTGGTCTAATGACATCAACACCCTATATCAGGTGTGCATAATTATTAGGCAACTTCCTTTCCTTAAGGAAAAATGGGTCAAAAGAAGGACTTGACAGGCTCAGAAAAGTCAAAAATTGTGAGATATCTTGCAAAGGATTGCAGCACTCTTAAAATTGCAAAGCTTCTGAAGTGTGATCATCGAACAATCAAGCGTTTCATTCAAAATAGTGAACAGGGTCGCAAGAAGCGTGTGGAAAAACCAAGGCGCAAAATAACTGCCCATGAACTGAGAAAAGTCAAGCGTGCAGCTGCCAAGATGCCACTTGCCACCAGTTTGGCCATATTTCAGAGCTGCAACATCACTGGAGTGCCCAAAAGCACAAGGTGTGCAATACTCAGAGACATGGCCAAGGTAAGAAAGGCTGAAAGACGACCACCACTGAACAAGACACACAAGCTGAAACGTCAAGACTGGGCCAAGAAATATCTCAAGACTGATTTTTCTAAGGTTTTATGGACTGATGAAATGAGAGTGAGTCTTGATGGGCCAGATGGATGGGCCCGTGGCTGGATTGGTAAAGGGCAGAGAGCTCCAGTCCGACTCAGACGCCAGCATGGTGGAGGTGGCGTACTGGTTTGGGCTGGTATCATCAAAGATGAGCTTGTGGGGCCTTTTCGGGTTGAGGATGGAGTCAAGCTCAACTCCCAGTCCTACTGCCAGTTTCTGGACTGGAAGACACCTTCTTCAAGCAGTGGTACAGGAAGAAGTCTGCATCCTTCAAGAAAAACATGATTTTCATGCAGGACAATGCTCCATCACACGCGTCCAAGTACTCCACAGCGTGGCTGGCAAGAAAGGGTATAAAAGAAGAAAAACTAATGACATGGCCTCCTTGTTCACCGGATCTGAACCCCATTGAGAACCTGTGGTCCATCACAAAATGTGAGATTTACAAGGAGGAAAAACAGTACACCTCTCTGAACAGTGTCTGGGAGGCTGTGGTTGCTGCTGCACGCAATGTTGATGGTGAACAGATCAAAACACTGACAGAGTCCATGGATGGCAGGCTTTTGAGTGTCCTTGCAAAGAAAGGTGGCTATATTGGTCACTGATTTGTTTTTGTTTTGTTTTTAAATGTCAGAAATGTATATTTGTGAATGTTGAGATGTTATATTGGTTTCACTGGTAAAAATAAATAATTGAAATGGGTATATATTTGTTTTTTGTTAAGTTGCCTAATTATGTACAGTAATAGTCACCTGCACACACAGATATCCCCCTAAAATTGCAAAAACTAAAAACAAACTAAAAACTAATTTTAAAAATATTCAGCTTTGATATTAATGAGTTTTTTGGGTTCATTGAGAACATGGTTGTTGTTCAATAATAAAATTATTCCTCAAAAATACCACTTGCCTAATAATTCTGCACTCCCTGTACTAGCCACGCTGGGCACTATACCAGCCATACTGGGCACTATACTAGATATACTGGGCACTATATACTACCTATACTGGGCACTATACTAGCCATACTGGGCACTATACTAGCTATACTGGGCACTATACTAGCCATGCTGGGCACTATACTAGCTATACTGGGCACTATACTAGCCATACTGGGCACTATACTAGCCATGCTGGGCACTATACTAGCTATACTGGGCACTATACTAGCCATGCTGGGCACTATACTAGCTATACTGGGAATTTTACTAGCTATACTGGGGCACCAACTACCCATACTGGGCACTATACTAGCCATACTGGGGCACTATACTATCCATACTGGGCACTATACTAGCCATGCTGGGCACTATACAAGCTATACTGGGCACTATACTAGCCATACTGGGGCACTATACTAGCCATACTGGGCACTATACTAGCCATGCTGGGCACTATACTAGCCAAGCTGGGCACTATACTAGCCATACTGGGCACTATACTAGCCATGCTGGGCACTGTACTAGCCATGCTGGGCACTATACTAGCCATACTGGGGCACTATATTAGCTATACTGGGCACTTTACTAGCTATACTGGGGCACTACCTACCCATACTGGACACTATATTAGCTATACTGGGCACTAGACTGGGGCACTACCTACCCATACTGGGACTATACTAGCTATACTGGCCACTATACTAGCTATACTGGGGCAACTAATCTCCCTATACTGGGGCAACTATGCTAGCCATGCCGCCGCACCCCAGCCCCCACCCCCGTAACCCGCTGCGCACAACACTGTCCACTAGGTCGCGCAACCCCTACATCAAGCCCAAAGCACCCCCCCCCCCCCCCCCCGGTCCCTGGAGAAAAATTTGGTCAAAAAGCGGTCCCCAGGCCGGAAAAGGTCGGGGACCCCTGCTCTATAGGACCCAGCAGGGCCGGGCCGAGGCATAGGCTGGAGAGGCTCCAGCCTCAGGGCGCAGTGTACAATTCATTCAGCTGTCATTCCTAATTGTGTTTGAAGCAGAAATAAATAAGAAGAAGCAGTGACTGCAAGCCAGATAACTAGATATTAAGGTGTTGGGGACGTTGTGGGCCCTGTGGCCCTCTTAGTCTAATAGCAATCAGTGTGTGACAGCTGGGGTGGGAGGGATGGAGGGGCGCACTTTGGTGTCTCAGCGTTGGGTGCCGGAGGACCTTGTCCCATCTCTGAGACTCAGAGCCTTCCCTCTCCTTAGTAACTATCTGGCCTTTTTTTTTTTTTAATGACTCTATGATTTTAAAAAGCAGTGGCCTAAGACGCAGGTGGCCTGCTCTGCTCCCTGATCTGCATTGAACTCCTAGCAATCTTCCCAACAGATTACTTCCATGCATAAATGGCACCCAATGCTTGATTCTGTAGGTCTGGGGTTCCCTGTGCCTGTGCTTAGCTGGGCCCCCAGACTGTGCAGTGTCCCGACCTTTGGAACACTGTGGGTAATATCACTCATAGAGAGAGACGTCTACAACCATTCTCACTGCTATCATCTGGTGTCTGTACTGTGTAAAGCAGCATGATTTCTGTTGGTATGGACACTGGATTACAATTGTGAGAATAGCTGTGGGACGCAGTACTCTCTTGGCAGTGTGGTATCGGTGTGCCCTAGATCGTCAGTGTCCCCTAAACGACATTATGTAGCATTCACACGTCATCACTTTAGGGCCTGTTACTCATGCACAATAGAACTCCGAAACAGCTAATAAACAGCTTGTTTCAGATACATGCGCAGTTGCCCTAGAATAAGGAAACTCAGAAAAAGGACTGCACCATTCACCATATGGACTGCACATTTGCTTTAGTACCACAGGAAGCAACAGCCGAGAGACAGCAGGAGGTGGGACATCTATTGACTGCTGCAGCAGGGCAGCTCAATGTTATAGGGCAACTGTGCATGTCTCCAAAACCAGCTGTCTATCAGCTCTTTCACAGACTGAAAGTTCTATTGCGCATGAGTAATGGACCTAGCGTGATGACACGACATTGCTACTGCTACATAATGATGTTTAGGGGACACACTGGTGATCTAGGTGGTGGGTACAAGGCTTTACATTCTCAAAGATGTCCAGCTCCCTTTATTTTATCACACTACGTCAGGATGTCAAATCACTTCAGAAATCCCACTTAGGCCTCGAACCCACTAGGAGCGCTTTTCTGAGCACTTTGTGATTTGAAAAGTTCTTGCTAATGTTATGCTATGGGTGTGATCCCACATTTCATTTTATAAAAATCCCCCATAGCATTGCATTAGCAAAAGCTTTTTCAAATCACTAGCACTTAGAAAAGGCTGCTAGTGGGTTTGAGCCCTAAGGCAGGAAACACACTGAATGTGATTGTACGTGTTTTGCCGCAGATGGTGAAATGAGCATGATTCCACAGGCTATTGAAGTCAATAGCCTTGTGCGGGAAACACTCGTGACTGTTCGTTCGCGTTTTGTGTTCTTGATTTTCCATGCGTTTTTAACCACTTGAGGACCTAGGGCTTTCTACCCCTTAAGGACCGGCCACTTTTTTTCCATTCAGACCACTGCAGCTTTCACGGTTTATTGCTCGCTCATACAACCTACCACCTAAATGAATTTTGGCTCCTTTTCTTGTCACTAATAAAGCTTTCTTTTGATGCTATTTGATTGCTCCTGCGCTTTTTACTTTTTATTATATTCATCAAAAAAGACATGAATTTTGGCAAAAAAATGATTTTTTTAACTTTCTGTGCTGACATTTTTCAAATAAAGTAAAATTTCTGTATACATGCAGCGCGAAAAATGTGGACAAACATGTTTTTGATAAAAAAAAAAACCCATTCAGTGTATATTTATTGGTTGGGTAAAAGTTATAGCGTTTACAAACTATGGTGCCAAAAGTGAATTTTCCCATTTTCAAGCATCTCTGACTTTTCTGACCCCCTGTCATGTTTCATGAGGGGCTAGAATTCCAGGATAGTATAAATACCCCCCAAATGACCCCATTTTGGAAAGAAGACATCCCAAAGTATTCACTGAGAGGCATAGTGAGTTCATAGAAGATATTATTTTTTGTCACAAGTAAGCGGAAAATGACACTTTGTGAGAAAAAAAAAAAAAAGTTTCCATTTCTTCTAACTTGCGACAAAAAAAAATGAAATCTGCCACGGACTCACCATGCCCCTCTCTGAATACCTTGAAGGGTCTACTTTCCAAAATGGGATCATTTGTGGGGTGTGTTTACTGTCCTGACATTTTGGGGGGTGCTAAATTGTAAGCACCCCTGTAAAGCCTAAAGGTGCTCATTGGACTTTGGACCCCTTAGCGCAGTTAGGCTGCAAAAAAGTGCCACACATGTGGTATTGCCGTACTCAGGAGAAGTAGTATAATGTGTTTTGGGGTGTATTTTTACACATACCCATGCTGGGTGGGAGAAATATCTCTGTAAATGACAATTTGTTAATTTTTTTTACACACAATTGTCCATTTACAGAGATATTTCTCCCACTCAGCATGGGTATGTGTAAAAATACACCACAAAACACATTATACTACTTCTCCTGAGTACGGCGATACCACATGTGTGGCACTTTTTTGCACCCTAACTGCGCTAAAGGGCCCAAAGTCCAATGAGTACCTTTAGGATTTCACAGGTCATTTTGAGAAATTTCGTTTCAAGACTACTCCTCACGGTTTAGGGCCCCTAAAATGCCAGGGCAGTATAGGAACCCCACAAATGACCCCATTTTAGAAAGAAGACACCCCAAGGTATTCCGTTAGTAGTATGGCGAGTTCATAGAAGATTTTATTTTTTGTCACAAGTTAGCGGAAAATGACACTTTGTGAAAAAACACAATTAAAATCAATTTCCGCTAACTTTTGACAAAAAATAAAATCTTCTATGAACTCACCATACTCCTAACGGAATACCTTGGGGTGTCTTCTTTCTAAAATGGGGTCATTTGTGGGGTTCCTATACTGCCCTGGCATTTTAGGGGCCCTAAACCGTGAGGAGTAGTCTTGAAACGAAATTTCTCAAAATGACCTGTGAAATCCTAAAGGTACTCATTGGACTTTGGGCCCTTTAGCGCAGTTAGGGTGCAAAAAAGTGCCACACATGTGGTATCGCCATACTCGGGAGAAGTAGTACAATGTGTTTTGGGGTGTATTTTTACACATACCCATGCTGGGTGGGAGAAATACCTCTGTAAATGGACAATTGTGTGTAAAAAAATCAAAAGATTGTCATTTACAGAGGTATTTCTCCCACCCAGCATGGGTATGTGTAAAAATACACCCCAAAACACATTGTACTACTTCTCCCGAGTACGGCGATACCACATGTGTGGCACTTTTTTGCACCCTAACTGCACTAAGGGGCCCAAAGTCCAATGAGTACCTTTAGGATTTCACAGGTCATTTTTGTTTCAAGACTACTCCTCACGGTTTAGGGCCCCTAAAATGCCAGGGCAGTATAGGAACCCCACTAATGACCCCATTTTAGAAAGAAGACACCCCAAGGTATTCCGTTAGGAGTATGGTGAGTTCATAGAAGTTTTTATTTTTTTGTCACAAGTTAGCGGAAATTGATTTTAATAGTTTTTTTTCACAAAGTGTCATTTTCCGCTAACTTGTGACAAAAAATAAAATCTTCTATGAACTCACCATACTCCGTACGGAATACCTTTGGGTGTCTTCTTTCTAGAATGGGGTCATTTGTGGGGTTCCTATACTGCCCTGGCATTTTAGGGGCCCTAAACCGTGAGGAGTAGTCTTGAAACCAAATGTCGCAAAATGACCTGTGAAATCCTAAAGGTACTCATTGGACTTTGGGCCCCTTAGCGTACTTAGGGTGTAAAAAAGTGCCACACATGTGGTACCGCTGTACTCAGGAGAAGTAGTATAATGCGTTTTGGGGTTGTCACGATTGTGGAACTTTCCCCGTGATCAGCGCACAACGCGTGCGCTGACACGGCGGAGATCCTCCACAAGCGTATAATTTGCAGGAACCCAGCAAAAGGTGCTATGCACCTGTAGAGGGAAATTCCTGTCGGCAGATGGCGCTGGGGAGTGCAGAGGAACCAATCCTCTGTACCTCCACAAGTGCCAGACAGGAATTGTACGAAGCGCAGAACGCAATCGCAAGAGAGGCGATTGCGAATGAGATTGAGCAAAAGGGATAGGTTGTATGTGTGTGCGCCAATCCAGTCGCCACTCCGCGACCGCGCACACACAACAGCAGATACGAAATAGGAACGCGATCGCGAGAGGTGCGATCGCGAGACGTGACACAAGGCAGAACAGAATAGAATACGAGGGTAGCAAAGGCACAGCAAATACAATAAGGAGATACGGAAAATAACAACCGCTAGCTAACCGCGAACACCGCACTCATTCGCAACAGTGCACGCGGTTATGCGCGATCTCCACGTGATAAGCACAATAGAGACAAGCACACCTAACTAACCATAAACAGACAAACATGAAACAGGGGACGCGAGCGCTTGCTTAACGGTTACCTCACCGAGCCTGTAGCAAGCGCAGCGGACAAGACAGACACACGAAAAACAAGAACTAGGCAGGAAGGATCCACCGCTCTTCCGCCAGAGCAAGTGTGATCCAAGCAGGAACACAGATCAGAAAGATCCACAGCCGCTAACGCTAGCGGCTAGTGCGATCTCAGCAAGACAGAACGATTCGCTATCAACCGCCGTTGGTGACAGCGCAATCGCGACCGACAAGACAGAACAGAAGGATCCCCAGCGCTCGCACAAAGTAGCTAGCGCGATCCCAGGAAACAGAACAGAAGGATCCCCAGCGCTAGCACAAAGTAGCTAGCGCGATCCCAGGAAACAGAACAGAAGAGATAGCTGGCAGCAACCGCTGCACCAGCTATACTCCAAGAACATAGATCAGAACCATTTCCTGTCAACCACCATAGGGACAGGACAATGGCAAACAGGCAAGACAAGACAGAACAGGCAATACAGATAATACAACCTGACTGGGCTAGAAGGGGAGCCTAAAGCAACCCCCAGGAATTAACTATACTAGATAGCAATGGCTGACACTCCAGCAGTGTCCATCAGGAACTGAGCATGGAAGGGAAATGACCAGCAAAGCATTGTGGGAAAGACATAGTACTTATAGTACACGCCTCCAATGAATGTGGCCAGGCAATTTGCATGACAACGTATGCAAATTCCTCTGCAAGCACAAGCTGCAAAACTGACAGAAACTCTTCTTTCCAGAGTCCTGCAGCATGCAAACTTACACAATGGTCAAAGGGCTGCCTGTCTG
Source organism: Hyperolius riggenbachi (assembly GCF_040937935.1). NCBI lineage: Eukaryota > Metazoa > Chordata > Amphibia > Anura > Hyperoliidae > Hyperolius > Hyperolius riggenbachi. The sequence goes on along the minus strand of NC_090652.1, from coordinate 224,612,888 downwards.
CACAGGCAGCTAAGCAAATCATCACAGGGGTGTATTTTTACACATACCCATGCTAAGTGGGAGAAATATCTCTGTAAATGACAATTGTTTGATTTTTTTACACACAATTGTCCATTTACATAGAAATTTCTCCCACCCAGCATGGGTATGTGTAAAAATACACCCCAAAACACATTATACTACTTTTCCTGAGTACGGCGGTACCACATGTGTGACACTTTTTTGCAGCCTCGGTGCGCTAAGGGGCCCAACGTCCTATTCACAGGTCATTTTGAAGCATTTGTTTTCTAGACTACTCCTCGCGGTTTAGGGCCCCTAAAATTCCAGGGCAGTATAGGAACCCCACAAGTGACCCCATTTTAGAAAGAAGACACCCCAAGGTATTCCGTTAGGTGTATGGCGAGTTCATAGAAGATTTTATTTTTTGTCACAAGTTAGTGAAAAATGACACTTTGTGAAAAAAAACCAATAAAAATTAATTTCCGCTAACTTTTGACAAAAAATTAAATCTTCTATGAACTCGTCATACACCTGACATAATACCTTGGGGTGTCTTTTTTTTCTAAAATGGGGTCACTTGTGGGGTTCCTATACCGCCCTGGCATTTTACAGGCCCAAAACCGTGAGTAGTCTGGAAACCAAATGTCTCAAAATGACTGTTCAGGGGTATAAGCATCTGCAAATTTTGATGACAGGTGGTCTATGAGGGGGCGAATTTTGTGGAACCGGTCATAAGCAGGGTGGCCTTTTAGATGACAGGTTGTATTGGGCCTGATCTGATGGATAGGAGTGCTAGGGGGGTGACAGGAGGTGATTGATGGGTGTCTCAGGGGGTGGTTAGAGGGGAAAATAGATGCAATCCATGCACTGGGGAGGTGATCGGAAGGGGGTTTGAGGGTTTGGCCGAGTGATCAGGAGCCCACACGGGGCAAATTGGGGCCTGATCTGATGGGTAGGTGTGCTAGGGGGTGACAGGAGGTGATTGATGGGTGTCTCAAGGTGTGATTAGAGGGGGGAATGGATGCAAGCAATGCACTGGCGAGGTGATCAGGGCTGGGGTCTGAGGGCATTCTGAGGGTGTGGGCGGGTGATTGAGTGCCCTAGGGGCAGATAGGGGTCTAATCTGATAGGTAGCAGTGACAGGGGGTGATTGATGGGTAATTAGTGGGTGTTTAGGGTAGAGAATAGATGGAAACACTGCGCTTGGGTGGTGATCTGATGTCGGATCTGCGGGCGATCTATTGGTGTGGGTGGGTGATCAGTTTGCCCGCAAGGGGCAGGTTAGGGGCTGATTGATGGGTGGCAGTGACAGCGGGTGATTGATGGGTGGCAGTGACAGGGGGTGATTGATGGGTGGCAGTGACAGGGGGTGATTGATGGGTGATTGATAGGTGATTGACAGGTAATCAGTGGGTTATTACAGGGGAGAACAGATGTAAATATTGCACTGGCGAATTGATAAGGGGGGGTCTGAGGGCAATCTGAGCGTGTAGGCGGGCGATTGGGTGCCCGCAAGGGGCAGATTAGGGTCTGATCTGATAGGTAACAGTGACAGGTGGTGATAGGGAGTGATTGATGGGTGATTGATGGGTAATTAGTGGGTGTTTAGAGGAGAGAATAGATGGAAACACTGCGCTTGGGTGGTGATCTGATGTCGGATCTGCGGGCGATCTATTGGTGTGGGTGGGTGATCAGATTGCCCGCAAGGGGCAGGTTAGGGGCTGATTGTTGGGTGGCAGTGACAGGGGGTGATTGATGGGTGATAGGTGATTGGCAGGTGATTGACAGGTGATCAGTGGGTTATTACAGGGAAGGACAGATGTAATTAATGCACTGGCGAATTGATAAGGGGGGGGGGGGTCTGAGGGCAATCTGAGCGTGTGGGCGGGTGATTGGGTGCCCGCAAGGAGCAGATTAGGGTCTGATCTGATAGGTAACAGTGACAGGTGGTGATAGGGGGTGATTGATGGGTAATTAGTGGGTGTTTAGAGAAGATAACAGATGTAAACGATACATTTGGGAGGTAATCTGACGGCGGGTTTGCGGGCGATCTAATGGTGTGGGTGGGTGATCAGATTGCCCGCAAGGGGCAGGTTAGGGGCTGATTGATGGGTGGCAGTGACAGGGGGTGACAGGGGGTGATTGATGGGTGATAGGTGATTGGCAGGTGATTGACAGGTGATCAGTGGGTTATTACAGGGAAGAACAGATGTAATTAATGCACTGGTGAATTGATAAGGGGGGGTCAGACGGCAATCTGAGCGTGTGGGCGGGTGATTGGGTGCCCGCAAGGGGCAGATTAGGGTCTGATCTGATAGGTAACAGTGACAGGTGGTGATAGGGGGTGATTGATGGGTAATTAGTGGGTGTTTAGAGAAGATAACAGATGTAAACGATACATTTGGGAGGTAATCTGACGGCGGGTTTGCGGGCGATCTAATGGTGTGGGTGGGTGATCAGATTGCCCGCAAGGGGCAGGTTAGGGGCTGATTGATGGGTGGCAGTGAAAGGGGGTGACAGGGGGTGATTGATGGGTGATAGGTGATTGGCAGGTGATTGACAGGTGATCAGTGGGTTATTACAGGGAAGAACAGATGTAATTAATGCACTGGTGAATTGATAAGGGGGGGTCAGAGGGCAATCTGAGCGTGTGGGCGGGTGATTGGGTGCCCGCAAGGGGCAGATTAGGGTCTGATCTGATAGGTAAAAGTGACAAGTGGTGATAGGGGGTGATTGATGGGTGATTGATGGGTAATTAGTGGGTGTTTAGAGGAGAGAATAGATGTAAACAATGGATTTGGGAGGTGATCTGATGTCGGATCTGTGGGCGATCTATTGGTGTGGGGGGGTGATCAGATTGCCCGCAAGGGGCAGGTTAGGGGCTGATTGATGGCTGGCAGTGACAGGGGGTGATTGACGGGTGATTGATGGGTGATTGACGGGTGATTGACAGGTGATTGACAGGTGATTGACAGGTGATCAGGGGGATAGATGCATACAGTAAACAGGGGGGGGTGGTCTGGGGGGGGGGTCTGGGGAGAATCTGAGGGGTGGGGGGTGATCAGGAGGGGGCAGGGAGCAGGGGGGGGGGATAAAAAAAAAATAGCGTTGACAGATAGTGACAGGGAGTGATTGATGGGTGATTAGGGGGGTGATTGGGTGCAAACAGGGGTCTGGGGGGTGGGCAGGGGGGGGGGTCTGATGGGTGCTGTGGGCGATCTGGGGCAGGGGGGGGAGAAATCAGTGTGCTTGGGTGCAGACTAGGGTGGCTGCAGCCTGCCCTGGTGGTCCCTCGGACACTGGGACCACCAGGGCAGGAGGCAGCCTGTATAATACACTTTGTAAACATTACAAAGTGTATTATACACTTTGTATGCGGCGATCGCGGGGTTAACATCCCGCCGGCGCTTCCGTATAGCCGGCGGGATGTTGCGGCGAGCGAGCGGTGACAGGCGCCGGCGGAGGATCGCGTCACGGATGACGCGATCGCTCCGCCCATGCCCTTAAATGGACCGCCGCCTCTGTGGGTGAGCCGGTCCTTAAGGGCTCCACTTCCCGGCCGCCACTGTGCGTTAGGCGGTCGGGAAGTGGTTAAATCACGCAGCTGTCCACAATGCGCACGTTTGCGTACTGAATATGCCGCAGCAAATGCAGAAAAATTGCGGAACAATCATGGCAAACTTTTGTGAAAGCCGACAGGGACTCAGGAATCGCAGGGGAAAATGTCCCTGCAAGTGTGTTCCCTGCCTTGGAGTACATTTTGTTTTATTCCACAAGAGGGAGACAGAGGCCACACAATATTTTCCTCATACGCTTCTCCAGGATTTTTTATACTACTACCTCAGACAAAATCCTCACAGCAAGCTGTGCTCAGTTCAAGGTCGACATGAAAACTGGCAATTTCACTGCAAGGTTGTTGCTTGAAATGACATCTGCTGAAGCTAAAGGGACCCATACACTGGTTGATTTCAGCCATCGATCGACGGCCAATTCGACCGTTCTGATAGAATCAGCTTGAAATCGATGCAGCAGAAAGCATGATTGATTGATCGATCGATCAATTTCTGGCTGATTTCGATCGATTTGCTCGATCGGTCCGGACGGAAAATCTGGGTCGATCATGGCCCATAGGGTTGCATTGGATCGAATGGTGCAACACTGCATTTCAATTGATTTTCAATAGATTTCATTCTGAAATCTATTGGAAATCTGTTCCTACTGTGTGGCACATATCAGGTAGATTCCTGTCAGATTCGACTTGACAGGCATCTGACAGGAATCTATCTAATGGTCGAATCTGCTGCTAATCTATAAGTGTATGGGTACCTTAAGAAGAGATAAGGTCACAGATCCCTCCCTGCCTGCTTGACTTCAGCTAGCAAGACAGACATAGTAGTGGTGTTTAGATGAGCAGTGTTTATAGTAGTTGTCAGATGAGGGTGAAGAACTAGGGATGGTTAATGAGATTCAAATACAGACGGTCCTCTTTTTAAGGATTTCGCTGTATGATCGACTATTCGATTTGATTATTTTATGGAATCGAGACAGAATCGAGTGTCGAGTATGTTCCAAAATTCCCAGTCGATGAAAAGTGGACGATTTCATGTTGAAACCAGCTTAGTCGATCGGACAGGATGCAAGATATCGGTCGATCGCACAGGAATTGGCTACTGTTAACGTGTCATTCAATTGATTTTTGCATTCAGAGCATGGAAATACAACATCAGTCAGATTTAGTTTGAAGGTGAATCGCATAGGATATCATTTGTAGTGTATAGGTCACTAGTCCATCGACTTTCGATCAACCATACTGAAGTTGATTCCTTAATAAAGTAATTTGCTTTGCTGAAAAATGGGTATGGCCATGGATCGGCATGTGAGTGTGGTCACAGGTGGAGCCAAATTTACAAGAATTTAACAATGGTGGGACATTAGGACTATGGTAGGGATTAGATTGTGAGCATTTCCGACACAGGTGCTGGTGATAAGTGCCACCCAGTTTAGGCTATGACAGAGAACCCCCCCCAGTTTAGGTAGTGACAGGTGCCACCCAGTTTTAGGTAGTAACAGGAATCCCCCAAGTTTAGTGACAGGGATCCTCCCCAGTTTAGGTGGTGACAGGTGCCACCCAGTTTTAGGTAGTAACAGGGATCCCCCAAGTTTACTGACAGGGACCCTTCCCAGTTTAGGTGGTGACAGGTGCCACCCAGTTTTAGGTAGTGATAGGGACCCCCAGTGTAGGTTAAGACAGGGACCACCCCAAGTTTAGTGACAAAGACTCCTTACAGTTTAGGTAGTGAAAGGTACCCCCCAAATTAGGAAATGACAGGGACCCCCCCCCCCAAGTTTAGGTGATGACAGGTGCCCCCTTGTTTAGGTAGTGACAGGGATCCCCAAGTTTATCGACAGGGACCCCCCTAGTTTAGGTAGTGACAGGGACCCCCATCCCACTCACCATGATGTCAGACATCAGATCAGTGCCTCCTGCCTGCTGTGTCCCGTCCCAGCTGCCTATCATGTAACAGGCAGTGTCACTCAGACCTCCGATCGTCGACCAGTGAGTGCATGATACCCCTGTGGACACCGCACTGTATATGCGGAAGTGACATATGATATCACTTCCCCACATCAAAATAGTGTCCATAAGGTACTAGCGCCTGCTTCTCACTGGTCACTGGCTGATCAGCGGTCTGAGTGGCACTGCCTATTACATGATAGGCAGCGCGGATGGGACACAGCAGGCGGACACACAAGGAGGCAGCAGTGGCGGCACAAGACGGGGGCAGGCATGGCGCCCGAGCCATGGCTGCACCCCTGAAGATACGCGCCTGCTATGCCGGGGGGGTAGCTCTTTTGATTGGCCGATGGGGGGGAGGGGGGGGCTGTTGGCCGGGGGGGCTGGTGACCCCGCTTGCCATATGCTGCAGATGCCCAAGCATTTATCCATGTTTCACCATGTTTAACGTAGGACTCAACTTACAAATTCGGCTTGCAAACAATATCCTGGGACGGATTCTGTTTGTAAGTAGGGGACCACCTGTAATTAGGAGATGACAGAGGATTATTTAAATTCTATAAGAAAATGTATGCAGCTTGAAAATTGTCCTATCTCGCCTAGATAGAATTTGATAATTTTCAAGTTGAAAACTTTGCATATAGAATGTACTTAAAATGTACCTGAGATGAGAAAAAAATAAATATATATACAGTATACATACCTGGGGCTGTCTCCAGGCTGATCACTCCCTCGCTGACCTCCTCCAATGCCTGGATCATCCGCAATTCGCCCCCCGGAAAGTCCTTTAGTCAGGGCACGTCGGCACAGGTGCAGTCTGGCCATGCGCACTCCCGTCGCCGGGAACATTCTGTGTCTGTAGAGTAGCACTGCTGAGGCGCAGAATGATCCCGGTAACAGGAGTGCGCGCATGGCCGGGATGGGCATGCACAGAATGCACAAGACTGGAGGACTTTGCAGTCTAATTGTGGATGATCCAGACAGCGTAGGAGGACAGTGAGAGAGTGATCAATCTGGAGGGGGCTGGAGGAAGCCCCAGGTATGTATATTTTTTTAAATTCCCCGTCTCAGGTTTACTGTAATCCTGCATCCATTTTATTAAATATCCATAATAAGCACACAAATATAAGGACATAATAAAGACAGAGTTAGAAACAGCAGCAGAGTGCAGAATTGATTGAGAACTTGTTACTTTAATGGTGCTGAAGCAGGAGGAGGAGGTATGGTAAAACAAATAATAGACCACTGCAATTTATATTTAAATCAGCAACTTATGAGTATGATAACCATTTCACGTCAGTGTCTGTTCAATTCCAACACAAGTACGCATCATTCTGCTTTATAAGGAACTATTTAGGTGATCACTTGAATCAAATCTCATTCAGGCCTTGTTCACATTGCGTTCCATTCGCGTGTCCGTCCACGTTGGGCTGTTTTTGAGGCGTCTTTTTTTTCCGATTCCCGGCGCTTGGGTGGGTGATTCTTTTTGTGCTTAGCGTTTTTCTAAGCGTTTTTTCCGAATGGGTTTTGTAATTCACTCCCTGACACAAGTTAGGAAGTGAACTCTTTGACCCGGAAAAGAATAAATACAATGTATTTTTTGCGTTTCTCCTATACCTTCCATTGAGGGGGAATCGCCTCAAAAATGGCACATGCACCGCTTTACTGAACGGACAGCGTACGTCCCGCGCTGATATGAACCTTCTAATAGACATTCATTGTCCACACGGTCGGGGGGCATTTTTAAAAACTGCACGTGAGCGAAAAAAGCCGAAAACGCCTGTAGTGTGAACAAGCCCTGAATGAGGACAATGAGTGACATAGGGAACACCATAGCAGCTATAGTGGTTGCTGTGGGACCCATAGCGAAGGGTGTTAAGGGGTTCTGAGGTTCAGTATAGGTAGCCAGATGTGACCCCCTCCCCCCCTATGCAGAGTAGCACAAGCTTAGCATAGGAGAGAAGTAACATCTCTCCAGACTCCACTGGCAATCCACTGTCTCCTGGCATCCCAGCTTCTATGACTACAACGTTACATGATGAGACAATAGTTTGTCAGTGGAGAATGGACAGGTGAGTTGCTCCATTCCCATACTCTGCTCGTGCTATTCTGTATTAGGGAAATGCAAAAGGGATCATTTGAATATTCAGCAGTGATGTATTGTGGGAGACATCATATGCTCACTCCAACCTGAATTATCGCAAATTCCTTCTGTTTTAAGAAGGCAAACTTTTGTTTTCTTTAACTTCATTTCCAACATCATGTGTCCTCAGACACCCCCCCCCCCCATGTCATATGTGACTTTGCCGCTCCACCCCTCCCCCGGCACACTCACAAACTCACTTCCCCGCCAGGCAACCCCTTCAAAATGAGGCCTCGGACCATAACCAATACCACCCCCCATAAACCGCCGTCGCAAACCCAGCCCCCCTCTCCCCCCGCTCGCTCACTCACTAACTCACTTACTTAAGCGGCAGCTTAGTGCACTTGGTTTTGGCACTCGGAGAACACCCGCCACCATTCATAGATGCAATAAAAGTCCACCCGCCTGTCCACTTCTCCACCTCACCTCAGGGAAGGTCATTAGCACCTGACTGTGAATTCAAAACCACAGCGCGCTTTCCGCCGCCTCCTCCTATCTAACGTGCACTGTCCCCCGCCTCCCAGCAGCGTCTCCGCGTACATGACGTCAGTTGCCATGAAAGGTGGTGTTCACAGGCAATCTGTGACTGCTGCCGGATTGAGCAGAGCAGCCAGAGTGAAAGCCGCACTGAAGTGGCACATGTGGCTCGAGAGCCGCAGATTCCGACCGCTGGCTTAAAGGAATACTATCAATACCCAAGTGTTCTAAAATGACAATGTACAAATAATGTCTAAGTAGCTGAGTAAACATTTTCCTACTTTTCCTGTTAAATATCAGAGGCAAAAGCTGTAATTCATTGTGTGTAGATTTTAGCTACGTGTGGAATGTCTCATTTGCAAAGGTATGAATCTCTGCAGTCTGACATGCTAAGAAGAGTGTAATATTGAAGCAGAGTTATATCAGGTTTCACACACACAATTACAAATGTTTATGTTGCACATAAGATACATTCCCTCTGCTCTCTGTGAGAGAAAGCTCTGCCTGTCTCTGACTGAGCTCTCTGTACACACAGAGTTAACAGATGCACTGTAAGGGAATTCCCCTCTCCCCTCATGGCTCACTCTAGCATCAAATTAGAGAAGACTGCCATCAGAAAAGTGTGAAAGGAATTAGATAACAGTAAACAAGGAGATAAGGATTCAAATGTATACACCAGTACTTAGCATCACTTCCCAAACATTTCCTATCTCAATTGAAAAAAACATGTTAATCAATAGTGTTCCTTTAACATTTTAGTAAGACGGCTTTTTGGCCCTTTGTAGCCCCTTACACACTCCAATGAGTTCTGGTTCACCATGAGCTTGCTGGGTAGTCTGTAGCATTAGGGAAAGGAGTCACATCTGTCTACCTGTACTGGGAGTTTCTTCTGGCTACCTAGCCCCTCTAGCTACCTATGCTGGGGCTCACATCAGACAACTTATATTGGGGAGGGGGGCTACCCCGCCTACCTATACTGTGGTGTCCACTGGCATAGCTATGGTCTCCAGTGCAAGTTTTACATTGGGGCACCCCAAGCACTTGATGCATAACTACTGTTATATCGGTTATGTATAACTAACTGATACGGTGCACCAAAACCTGTCAAGGATTTCCACAGTGTCAGAGGTGCAAGAAGGGGTTGGAAACAAGTGTCAAAGGTACAAGAAGGGGGTGGGAAACAGTTTGTTAGGCCTGAGCCCACTATCGCAGTTGTGTCCGCTTTTCAGCAACACAACTTACAAGTGCTGAAAAGCAGACAGAAACGGCCACAACTGCGTTAGTGGGCTCAGGCCCTTTCAAAGTATCTATCGAAGTGATTAGCACAAGACTAATAAAGAGCTAATACTGTGTCTGAGGGAGGGCCCTGATGCAGCCACAATCTCTGCATCCCCTATTGCTACGCCACTGGTGGTGCCTCCTTGGCTACTTATACTGAGGAACAGGGGCGTCACAATAGACCCTGCAAAGGATGCATCCGCAAGGGGGCCAAAAAGCTGCAGGGGAGCTCGTACGGGGAGAAATTTCTTTTCCCTATCCTGAGAGACTGACAACTAATGGCATGGAGAAAAAAAGGTTTCTGCCCTTTGCACACTTGTTCTAATGACTGCATCTGCTCAGCCACTGATACGGAATCATACAAAGTTTTGTAGACAAGATTTGTAGACAGTCCCTATTCAGTATGCAGCAGGCTCTCATGTACAGTGCCTAGCACCCAACCTCTCTACCACTACCCAAGTGCTCTGTACTGTAGTGATGCTGGAGAAGTCTGCAGAGCCAGTTCTGCTCAATCATAGATGGACAGAGTGAGTGTAAAAAGCTGAGGCTGGGAGCACAATCGTCTGTGATTTATCTGTATATGTATTCTGCGCACCATGGCCCATATGCAATTAACTTTTTCACCTGAGTTATCTTCTAATCTAGGAGATACTTTTCAGCTTTTCTTTAAACTAACTTTTCAGATTTTTCCAATTGAAAAAATACCCAAAAGTTGTTGGAAAGGTACTGCCTGCTGTCTGTTTTTGTCTGCATGGGGAAAACAGTCAAGTGTGCATTAGCCAATTGAATAACATTGGTTCTCAGTTTACCTGTGCAGACAGTGAGGTGGGGGAAGGGGTCCCATCCAAAGTTTTGCAGGGGACCCAGTGATCTTGTTACACCCCAGCTGAGGAGGTTGTCTATACTAAACTGACCTGATTCTAATACTGAATGTTCTAATACTGACGGCCCCTCTGGCTACCTATACTTGAGGGGGTTGGTGTCAAGAAACGCGGAAGAGCCGCCGCCATGAGTCAGCGGCAGGCGGCTCTTTCCGCACATAGCGTTGCAGAGCATGGAGAGGCAGCCGCCTCCACTCAGTCTGAGGCGGCTGTCCCCGTGCAGGGCATGGCGGAGCGCGGAAAAACCGCCGCGTTGGACGCGGCGGTTAGTGCGCATGGCCCCATTGTGGAGGCACCGCTGAGCGGTGCTGGTATGGCTGGGACACATAGTCCCTCTAGGTTTAGAGTGACGCGCGCGCACTCAGGCAGGGATTATATGACAGCCAGAAGTAGTCAGCTGACCAGGCTGGTCAGCTGACACTGGCTTCATCTTTCATTGGTCCAGCACTATGGGAGGTGCTGGGCAGTCCTAGGTGTATATATACGGCAGGCTGTTCAGTTGCTGGTTGTCTGGCGTTGCGAACACAACGTGGGAGCACTCAGACCCTTAGTCAGATCCGTTAGTGTGCAGGGACCAGCTGGAGCTGTAATCCTACACTAAGCTAGATTCTGTTGATAGCTTAAAGTACTAGTTTGATTGTGATTATCTGTTATGACCTTTTGCCTGCCTGACTATCCTCCTGTACTGTGATCTTGTACCTTGCCATTCTGATACTCTGTTGCCGAACCCCGGCTCGTCCTTAGACTCTGCTTCTGCCTCCTGATTTTGTACCTCGATATATCTGATACCCTGTTGCCGAACCCTGCCTGTACCTTGACCCCGCCTCCGCCTTCTGAATCTGTACTTTATCTGGCCGTGTGTTTACGACCTGGCTTGTCCGACCTCGAGAACCGACCTTACTATTAGAGGCGGTTCCCTGTCTTGTTAGTGACACTACCTCCAGAGTGTCACTCTCAGATATCCTTCCTACTCTCAGCCTGACTCCTCCCGCCTTGGAGAGTTCAGGTCTTCGGGAGGAATCTGTGCAGTACTCCTCACTGCTCTGAGGCCTAGTCCTCTTAAGTGTTACTGTTACACCAAACACTACACTCTACTCAGGTGAACAGAGGTTAGCTGGTATATCGGATTATCGGTGATACTGCAGATCACTTATAATCTGGTATACATCTGTATTCCCAGTGATACTGCAGATCACCGGTAATCAGATCCTCTCTGTGCTTCACCGATCGTTACAGTTGGGGCTTGCAATCTGAGATCACATCACATCTTACTAGCTATACTGTCTGGGAGGTTCAAGCAAAAGATAAAGGTAGGAGGCGCCCTCTAGTATACCATAGTAGCACCTAAGAATTTAAAAATTCACAGGGTAAGAATTAAATTGTCCTACCTGTGTTGAGTGATACTCAGATCGGTATATTAATCAATGATTTTTTATTTTGAATCAAGCACTCGGACAACGCGTTTCGCGACATCAGTCGCCATAGATGGCGCCCAGCGATAAGCTATAGCTTGAGAGCATGCTTATTTGACCTGAGGAAGCGACTGATGTCGCGAAACGCGTTGTCCGAGTGCTTGATTCAAAATAAAAAATAAAAAATCGGTGTCCCTGTGTTTTTTCTATCTTTTATTTTAATCTAGTCCGATTGTCTGGGAGGTTGACTACTTCTTACTAGGGAAGCTCTGTGTGGAATATGACTAGAAGAAATAATGAATTTTTTTTGTTTGTTTGCTTCTGCTTTTAAACTAGGTGTAGGAACAGTAGTGGTTCCTGCATTTGCAAATGGGTTAAATTAATGGGAGTCCATGCAAATCACATACAAATGCGGTGCTACGTGATTTGCTTTGCGATATCTCATTTCAAAAATTTCTGCGGTTGTTTTTTGTCAGGAATCGTATTCGTGTACGCAAATCACACCAGTAATCACAGTAAACATGCGCTTGTAAATGATTGTGATTTTCAGAGTGAAAGGCCCCTTTTAATAAAATACATTAAGAACAAATAAACTTTGTGTTCTATTCAGTAAACAGGGAATGGTCATATAGTCCTCCTGCTAGCATTCTTGTATCCTGTAACAAAAATCGAGGAGTATACAGTACATGCAGAATAGGATCAGTGGTGGCAGTGAGCAATGTGTGGAGGCGTGCCAGGGTGACGTAATTTGTTTTCAGCACTAGCTTCTTGAGAAAGCTTCATGCGCGCCAGCCAGTAGGAGAAGCACAGAATGGTACATCATGAGCGGGAGCGAACACGATGGAAAGGGATGACGGGATGGGCGGGGCTATAGCTGGACTCCGTCCAATCGGAGAACAAAAGTTTCAGTTCGTTATGTAGGTGCGCCAGCCTGGGTGGTGATTGGTTAAAACTTTGTAATAGCGAATGAGGCGGGCTCCGTAGCGCCATGTTGAATGTCTGAAGTGACAGTTAGTAATAGTGGGAAGTATGGACGGGACGGCGGAGGAGCAGCGGAGAAAGAAGGTGCAGGCCGGGAGAAAGCGGGTGAGGCTTCTGATCCAGACCTATACACTGAATAGTTGATTATAAGGAATTTGGGAAACTGGAGCGCAGTAGCCCTGGAGCAATCTGTTACATTCCTTTACTATCCCTACTACCTTTTATTCTATAAAACTCCTGCATATTCCTTCTCAAGTTTACCTTCTATTCAGCTTCAGCCTATATCTGTTCTCAAGATTTGATTTTATATCTCTCTTATTCTTGTCCTCCTGATTCTTCTCTGTACAACTCCCCCATTTAAAGGGATACTGAAATGAGGAAACTCATTGCAGGATAGTTACATACCTAAGTAGAGGGGTGGCTTGCCTCTGGATACCGCATTGAACAGTGGCAGGGAACCTATGGCTCGGGAGCCAGATGTGGCTCTTTTGATGGCTGCATCTGGCTCGCATACAAATCAGGAGGGGTTGATTCACTTAGTAACACTGCTCAAGCAGCGCAGCTTAGTGTGGCAAGCGCAAGTAACATTTTCAAAGTAGGCATGCTATTGCTGTAGCATGCACTACTAACTTACTCACACTCCCCCAAAACTAACAGCTGCTCAGGCAGCCTATTGGGCCAAAGTGCGGGGATCTCGTCCTACAAAGTGAATCAATTCCCAAGTCAGCTAGCTAATTGAACAAGCTATTAGTTGGTAGTTCTCCTGTCTAGCTCTCTGGGAAATTGCTGATGTTGCTGAAACCCAAGAAAAACTGAAGAGGTGTCTGACACTTCCGCTGCCTGGTGGATCAACTGTATACACGTCACCATAGCAACAGGGACGTGAGCCATCTGCTGTGCGTGTGCACTGTCCCAGGTTGAAACATATTGTATGGCTCTCAGGGAAATACATTTTTAAAATGTGGCGTTTATGGCTCTCTCAGCCAAAAAGGTTCCTGACTCCTGGCATAGAACCTTTCCATTCCTTGATCCATCCAGTCATTCCTGTGCCGTTAATCCGACTTTCCAGCGAACCCTTCAAGCCAGCGTACATTTTTTTGGCCTTGTTCACATCTTTTGCGCTGAAAAAAGTGTGAAAGCGCGGGGTAGAAACCGCATGAGCTTGTCTGTGCTTTAGTGTGCGTTTCTGTGCGTTGCACTGCGCTTCTTTAAAGCACGTTTTGCTTATTGTAGCAGTTGTAAATAAAACTTTGTTTTTATATGTAAATGTATTTTTTTCTCCAATTAGGGGTAAAAAACGCATGCGCTTCTATGCGCTAAAAAAGCGCACCCATTCACTTGCATTGATGTGCGCTTTACAGCTCAACGCACAGAAATGCATGCAACTCTACATTTTTGTAACGCTGCTCAGCGCAGCGCATAGATGTGAACCAGCTACATTTAGTTACATGGGAAAATCAATACCTTGCTGATCGCACAGGGCAGTGCGCTGTGGAAAGCGCACTGAAACGGCCCTGATGTGAGGCCTTTCTTTTGTGGTTGCGAAGCATTGTCTCTTCTGTATACTTATCAACTTGGCATACAGAACAGTGCAGACGAGTGGATTCCCAGGGTATGTGTGTGGTGAGATTAGTGGCCCAGCAGGGGAGGGCTCTGTGTGAGTATAGGTAGAGTCTAGGGCATAGTAAAATATTTGTAAATGTTAAGATATTTTACTATATGTATAAAGTGATAGAATATTGGTAAATGTACTGATATTCTACTTCAGCTATGCTAAAAAATAGTGTATGTTGAATTGATGGGTATGTTAGTTTGTTTATTTTACTTGTCAAACTAACTTACATGTATGCTACTTTGTCATGTATGCTAGATTGTTGGGGCACTTTCCCTGGTTGAGGTTATTCTACCCTCCTTGGGCAGCCTGCGGAATTATCCACTTCCCCAGGTAGTACTGAAGACCAGCACATCTGTACTGTGCATGTGAGTCCAGGGTTGCACGTGTGCAGTACAGATGCGCTAGTTTTTGGAAATAGGGACGTGAGTAGTTCCAAAGGCTGCTGGAGGAGTTTTGAAGACCCTGAAGGACAAAGAACTTCATCCGGGGACAGTGCAGGAAAGACTGAACGGACTGAGCACTGAGAAGCCTCTATGGTATCCAGAGTCTCCCCTCTATTTAAAGAGGAACTCCAGTGAAAATAATGTAATAAAAAAAGTGCTTCATTTTTACAATAATTAAGTATAAATGATTGTCAGTTTTTGCTCATTGTAAAATATTTTAAACCCCTGATTTATATTCTGACATTTATTACATGGTGACATTTTTACTGCTGGCAAGTGATGTAGCTGCTGCTTGCTGTTTTGGCAGTTGGAAACAGCTGTAAACAGCTATTTCCCCACAATGCAACAGGGTTCACAGACAGGAAACTGCCAGAAGTACCTCGGTACTCAGAGCTTCTTGTGGGAGGGGTTTCACCACAATATCAGTCATACAGTGCCCCCTGATGGTCTGTTTGTGAAAAGGGATAGATTTCTCATGTGAAAGGGGTATCAGCTACTGATTGGGATAAAGTTCAATTCTTGGTCTGAGTTTCTCTTTAACCTCCTGGGCAATACAATAATATCGCCAGGGGTCGACGCAGCACATTTTTTAAAAAAATTATTATTTTTTTTTTAATCATGTAGCTAGCCTAGCGCTAGCTACATGATAGCCGCTGTGCAGCGGCATCCCCCCACCCCCTCCGATCGCCTCCGGCAATCAAAGCAAACGGGAAATCCCGTTCAGAACGGGATTTCCTGTTTGGCTTCCCCCGTCGCCATGGCGACGATCGGGATGACGTCAACGACGTCGTGACGTCAGAGGGAGTCCCGATCCACCCCTCAGCGCTGCCTGGCACTGATTGGCCAGGCTGCGCACGAGGTCTTGGGGGGGGGGGGGGGGGAGAGCGGCACGGCGGGTAGCGGCGAATCAACGCGGAGCGGCGGCGATCGGTATATACACGCAGCTAGCAAAGTGCTAGCTGCGTGCAACAACAAAAAAATTATGCAAATAGGCCCACCAGGGCCTGAGAAATCCTCTGTGGCGGCTTACCCCGAACTCAGCTCGGGATTATCCCCCAGATGGTTAAGTATTTTTCAAATGGAAGTGAGTTTCCTTACTTCAGGTTTGCATTAAAAATTATTTTTTTTCTCACACAATATACTGTCAATCTTAAATCTGTCTTCTAGAATTGGCCAATGAGAAGCTAATACTGTAGTTAAGCTTGCATTCAAACTTAATGAAAATTGTATGCAGATTGTAAGTACCGGTAGGCCAGGTAAATGTACTTCCTGCTGATTTTGTCTTGATTGATAACTGCATACAGTTTGCACTCAGTTTGCCTGCAAGACTGAATTATTAGCATTCCATTGATGATCTACCCTCCTCTCTTCTTTCTAGCACCAACCCCTTTAGCCTTGGTTCACTCTTGACAGAAAAACTGACTCTATTTTTTTTTCTTTTGTTTTGTCCGTTCTTCAATTCGGAAAATAGTGCAAAATGGACATTTGGATGTTTCCTGTGTTACTAATATGATCCATTCATACATGCCTCTAATAACTCAACATGCATTACTTTTTTTTTTATGGACGGTAGTTGGAATTTGGACATGTCATTATAGCAATGCTATGTGTGATGTGTCCATTATGCCGGCAGCAGTAACAGCCGCTCACTAGCAACCCACACTATGCCAGCATCAGCTATTCACTGGCAGCTGCCACTATGCCAGCAGCAGTTAAAGCCACTCAGCAGCAACCGCCACTATGCCAGCATCAGTTCATCCACCCACCAGCAACTGCCACTATGCCAGCAGCAGAAGCAGCTATTCCCTAGCAGCTGTCACTATGCCAGCAGCAATTACAGCCTCTCGGCAGCAGTTACATCCACTCAGCAGCAACTGCCACTATGCCAGCAGCAGTTACAGCCACCCACCAGCAACAGCCACTATGCCAGCAGCAGTTACAGCCACCCACCGACCAGCAACCGCCACTATGCCAGCAGCAGTTACAGCCACCCACCGACCAGCAACCGCCACTATGCCAGCAGCAGTAAAAGCCGCTCAACAGCAGCTGCCACTATGCCAGCAGCCGTAACAACTCTCACTAGTAGTCACCACTATGCTTGTACTTGCTGTAATGCTAGGTACACACAATGCCAACATGTCTGATCTGATTTCCGATTGATTTTTTTCGATTGATTTTCTGTTCATGTCTTTGCAAAATCATTCGGAAATCAGATCGAACATGTTGTAAATAATCGATCTGACAGTAAATCTGTCAGAAAATTTGCGTCGTGTTTACCTAGCATAACAGTCACTTGATAGGGTTATGAAAAGAGTAAATAAATAGACTAATGCAGGAAACCATGTAGAGAAGTAAAAATAATATATACTTGTGATTAGACACAAATAAGGGGGAATAAAACAAGCTAAACTCTCTAAATACATTCAGGGTGCATTTCTCTGTTTTCCTTCTGTGCTGTGCAAGAGTTCAGGTCCACTTTAAAGAGGCACCTTAACCATATGCAGTAGAGTGTAATAACGTATTCAGGATACCTAATTTTACATTGCTTATCCTAGTTAAAGCCTCAGAAACACTTTAATATCTATTACAGAGGTGCCAAGCAACTACTTGACTACATGCTGTGTATTGCTGTGTATGCTCCTGTTATTTATTGCCTGAGGAAGCGGGTTCTTGCCTGCGAAACGCGTTGCGACTTTCATTGGGAGTAAATGAATAAACTGTACATTATTTGAATTTCGACAGTACGTGTGTCTGTTTATGGTTGGCTGGTCCACCACCGCAACCGGAACAATTTTAAACTTTTTAGTGACTTTTATGACAAAAAATAAAAATCTTCTATGAACTCATCATACACCTAACAGAATACATTGGGGTGTCTTTTTTCTAAAATGGGGTCACTTTGTGGGGTTCCTATACCGCCCTGGCATTTTACGGGCCCAAAACCGTGAGTAGTCTGGAAACCAAGTGTCTCAAAATGACTGTTCAGGGGTATAAGCATCTGCAAATTTTGATGACAGGTGGTCTATGAGGGGGCAAATTTTGTGGAACCGGTCATAAGCAGGGTGGCCTTTTAGATGACAGGTTGTATTGGGCCTGATCTGATGGATAGGAGTGCTAGGGGGGTGACAGGAGGTGATTGATGGGTGTCTCAGGGGGCGGTTAGAGGGGAAAATAGATGCAATCAATGCACTGGGGAGGTGATCGGAAGGGGGTCTGAGGGGGATCTGAGGGTTTGGCCGAGTGATCAGGAGCCCACACGGGGCAAATCAGGGCCTGATCTGATGGGTAGGTGTGCTAGGGAGTGACAGGAGGTGATTGATGGGTGTCTCAAGGTGTGATTAGAGGGGGGAATAGATGCAAGCAATGCACTGGCGAGGTGATCAGGGCTGGGGTCTGAGGGCGTTCTGAGGGTGGGTGTGGGCGGGTGATTGGGTGCCCTAGGGGCAGATAAGGGTCTAATCTGATGGGTAGCAGTGACAGGGGGTGATTGATGGGTAATTAGTGGGTGTTTAGGGTAGAGAACAGATGTAAACACTGCACTTGGGAGGTGATCTGACGTCGGATCTGTGGGCGATCTATTGGTGTGGGTGATCAGATTGCCCGCAAGGGGCAGGTTAGGGGGTGATTGATGGGTGGCAGTGACAGGGGGTGATTGATAGGTGATTGACAGGTGATCAGTGGGTTATTACAGGGAAGAACAGATGTAAATATTGCACTGGCGAATTGATAAGGGGGGGGGGGGGGTCTGAGGGCAATCTGAGTGTGTAGGCGCAAGGGGCAGATTAGGGTCTGATCTGATGGGTAACAGTGACAGGTGGTGATAGGGGGTGATTGATGGGTAATTAGTGGGTGTTTAGGGTAGAGAACAGATATAAACACTGCACTTGGTAGGTGATCTGACGTCGGATCTGCGGGCGATCTATTGGTGTGGGTGGGTGATCAGATTGCCCGCAAGGGGCAGGTTAGGGGCTGATTGATGGGTGGCAGTGACAGGGGGTGATTGATGGGTGGCAGTGACGGGGGGTGATTGACAGGTGATCAGGGGGATAGATGCATACAGTACATGGGGGGGGGGGGGGGGTCTGGGGAGAATCTGAGGGGTGGGGGGGTGATTACGAGGGGGCAGGGGGGGGGATAAAAAAAAATAGCGTTGACAAATAGTGACAGGGAGTGATTGATGGGTGATTAGGGGGGTGATTGGGTGCAAACAGGGGTCGGGGGGGGGGGGGGGGAGGGTCTGAGGGGTGCTGTGGGCGATCTGGGGCGCGCGGGGGGGGGGGGAAATCAGTGTGCTTGGGTGCAGACTAGGGTGGCTGCAGCCTGCCCTGGTGGTCCCTCGGACACTGGGACCACCAGGGCAGGAGGCAGCCTGTATAATACACTTTGTAAACATTACAAAGTGTATTATACACTTTGTATGCGGCGATCCGGGTGCTAGTAACTCGCCGGCGCTTCCGAACGGCCGGCGGGTTACAGCGCGAGGTGGGCGGAGCCAGTCCCCGGCGGCCGATCGCGTCACGAATGACGCGATCGCGCCGCCCATGCCCGTAAAAGGACCGCCGCCATTTGTCAATACAGCGGTCCTTGCGGGGTCCACTTCCCGGCCGCCAATTGTCTATACGGCGGTCGGGAAGTGGTTAATGTTTTGTACTGTACATACACATATGTATCTCATTTTGTCACATATCGCCTCGGGTACACTTTTTAAGATACCGCCACCTGTGATAAATTTTAAGAATGTAAATCAGGAAGAGGAAAGTTTGGTGTTTTTTTTTTTTTTTTTTTTTTTTTTTTTTTTTTTTTTTTACAATGGGCAAACATCAACTAAGCGACATAATCTACAAAAATATGCAATTTTAGTCATTGTTTTATATTCAGTAAAGTTCCTCTTAAAAGTAAACCTAAGATGAAGAAATCAAAAGGATTCATACTTACCTGGGGCTTTCTCTAGCCCCTGTAGTCCATCAGCTCCTTCACTGTCGTCCTGGGCTGATCTGCTGTTCTCCTTTTGAAGTCTACCATCCAGTTGGGTTGGGGGCCACTGAGCATGCACGGTTGATGCACAGCAAAGATCACAGATACATTCTTTACAGACTTCTCATGTGCAGAACGCTACGGGAGTGTGATCGGGGGTTGAGTGCTTCACTGGACCATGTATGGGCAGTAGGCTGTGACTCAGCAGATTTGCAGACTTTGAGGCTGACAGTAGTGATGGTCATGTCTAGGAGAACTCAAGGAGAAGCATGTGATTTGTTTGTTCAGCTGGGTTTGGAAGAAGCCTAATGTAAGTTTAAATCCTTTTTTGCTTTGCTCATATCAGGTACTTCGGCCACGTATGCACCCCTGTTACGCTCCCGCAGCCTGGAGTGTTCTACTACTGTGCAGGTGCAGAACAATCCCGGGCACGGGAGTGTAGCAGGGGCGCTCATGCGCAGCAGCAAACAACTGGCCAGATTACTAGGAGGAATAGTCAGTGAGCGGAGAGGACGCCGAGGGACCCCACAGACTTCATAGGGCTGGAATAAGACCCAGGCAAGTATAAATACATCCGATTAGCCCATCTCAGGTACGTTTAAAGTAAACCAGAGATTTTAAAAATGAAAAATGTGATACTTACCCGGGGCTTCCTCCTGCCTCATAAACACATCTGAGTCCCACGCTTTCGTCTCGCGGTCTGCCTTTCAGCCGCGATCAGCCCTGGTAACTTGCTCAGTCGCTTTAGTCTGGGTCTACTATGCATGCACGGGAGGTCTGCGCATGTGCAGAAGACACAGACTGGACCCGACTGAGCAAGTTACCGGGGCTGATCGGCAGACCGCAGTAGGTCGGCGTTTTCTCAGACGTGTGTATGGGGTGGAAGGAAGCCCCAGGTAAGTATCAAATCTTTCGTTTTTAAGATGTGTTTTTTTAAGTGTACCTGAGATGAAAAAAGAAAACCTTTTATACATACCTGGGGCTTCCTCCAACCCCCTTCAGGCTATTGGCTCCCTCGCCATCCTCACGGGCTGCCTCGATCTTCTGCTTGCTGCCCGGCTAAATCTTCCAGTCACTGTCAATTGGCCATGCCAGGCCGCGCATGTGCAGTACGTGGCAGCAAATGGAAGATATACCTGTGCGCCCCAGGAGGATGGCGAGAGAGCCAATGGCCTGAGGGGCGCTGGGGAAAACCCCATGTACAAATAAATGGTGTGTGTGTGTGTTTCCTTAAAAAAAAAGGTCTTGATTTTTTTAAAGATTAACTGAAGTAAGCGGAATATGGAGGCTGCCATATTTATTTCCTTTTAAACAATATTAGTTGCCTGGCAGTTCAGCTGATATTTTTTTGTTGCAGCAGTGTCTTAATCGCATCCCTGACAGCCAGGCAATTTGCATTTTTTTAAAAAGAAATATGGCAGCTTCCATATCCCACTTAGTTCTGGTGTGCTTAACGTAGATGTGTGTTTGAAGAACGAAGTTTGCTAGTTTTATTATCTTCATGGTCAGGCCAGAGAGTGATGAACAAAATCTATTAGAACTTGTGTGCATCCATTATGGTATGGGTATTGCAGTGTTAAGTAGCTGTACGTGTAAATCTCTAATCCTTCCGAAGCTGATTATCTTACTCAAACATAGTGAGATGGTTGTCATCGCCTGATGTTTCTTTTGTGGCATTATCATTTAAATTGACTTTTTTGTTCTAGTCCTCTAACTTGACTTTTAATTTTTATTAACTTTTTTTAAACAGCCAATTTGTGTTATATATATATTTTTTTATGGAAGCTGTTCTTTTTCTATTCCCCCCAGCCTGCTGAATGCGTTGATTTTTATGAGCATTTTACTGTTAGAAAAGTACTTGGGGCTTCTGTCTGATTTTTGCCTCAATGCACGCCTGTTTTCGTGCTGACGATGGCATCGCCTGTTTTGTGGCCCTGCTACCTGTTCCTCACCTACCTGTCCCTCTATCTGTCCTTTATTTTCCTCTGCAGCTTGCTCACTTCAGACAGCAAAAAACAAAAGGGCAAAACTCTAAGGAGCAGAAAAAGACGCAGAAGAGGAAGGGTGAGATTGTTCACCAGAATGTTCCGCCGGAGGAGAACTCGCTAATCGAAGCTGAATGTATTGAGAAGTTTCTGGAGTCTGACGCGGGCCACGTGTCATCTGAGGTAGTGATTCCCTCACGGTTATTTCTTAGTGATGGTTCTAACGTAACAAAATGTAACTATTCTTTTTCTCGTTTACATTTTTAGGTTCATTAAATAGCTGTAGCCTAAATAATGATCTTTATTTCGTATTGTTGCAGAAGTACCGGCATTTGCTTCTCACATTTTCACATATTTTTGTAAATCTAGATTTTCTTTGTTTCTATTTATATTTGCATGTAGTGTGGTTTGTGAGTCTATTACAACCATAGCCAAATATTTTGCTTTTTTTTTGGGGGGGGGGGGGGGGGGATTCACTTATCGTTAGAGAGCACATATTGATTTACATACTGTACATATTGCTATAGCGACGTGGAAATGATTACACTGCTTATATAATATTAACATATGAACTTCATAATCAGAAATATTGTACAACTTGTGGTATAACAGTACGCTTATTAGTTTTTATATTATGCTCCTCTAGCAGCTGGATGGTACATTGAAATACTGCATATTTAAAGATTAGCAAACTATTCCCGAATAATGTACCAGGGAAAATGACTTTTAAAATGTGGTCTACAGACAACCCTGAAGTGGTACTAAAAAGAGTAAACCCATACTTTATTCCCAATAACAATGGTAGTAAAAACCTAACTATATCAGTCAAACAGGTGGTACAAAATAATCCGTGTGTGTGTATATAGGTCCTTGCTGATCTGCCACCTCCCTGTATATCCGTAACCCGAGAGGGGTGTAGCCACCTCACACACGTGTAGGAGAAAGAACCGTAACACAACTGTTTAGGCAGATATGGCCAAGGTGTGGCAATCCCTGTAACGTGGACACAAAAATCGTGCTGCTAGGTTGTTTAAACTATGCTGTGAGAAATACATATTGGGTGCAAATATACACAGTGACACAGACTCTGTCACAGAGCTCTGACTTAGGCTGATGTGGCTGGGATTGTTGGTGGGGGGGATGTTGGAAATATTTTTTTTTTTAAAAGATTAATTTTTATTGATTTTTTTGCATATAAACACAAACCTAAAATAACCCCCCCCCCCCCCCAATCCCCCCACACTTATAAAGCGTAAATACTTGACAAGATGACATGGTCTTAAATGATAACAGACCGCAGAACAGTTGATGCCCGGGTAAAACTTGCTCTAAAATTGATCAGTAGATAGACAACTTTTATACATTATAGGCTTCTGATACACTGACATTAATGTCTAGATCTGTTATTACTTTATCATTAGCTTCCACCCAAGCTCCCCACACTTTATCAAATTTCCCAATCTGACCTCTAATCTGATAAATTAGATTGTACAGTGGAGGGTTAAGATTAACCAATTTTTTTTTAGATCAGCAAGCTGGGGGGTGTTGGGTTGTTTCCATTACAGCATAATACACTTTCTAGCATAATAAAAGACAATGCGCAGGAACTTCTTCTTATGCTTGCTACATATAGCGTTATCAATAATGCTAAGCATCATAGCTTTCAAGGAGATCTCCACCGGCCGGCCAAGGACCTTTGCTAGGAGAGAAGCTATTGAGCTCCAGAATGCCTGAATATCAACACATTCCCAGATGCAATGTATGAAATTAGCATTCGGGTGACCGCACTTGAAGTACACCAAGCTAATGTTAGAGCCCATTTTTGCTAACCTGAGTGGAGTATAATATGCCTGATGGAACCACTTAAGCTGTATTTATTTATCCTGCGCACTAATAACAGAGGACATATAATACATTTCGAATTCCCCCCCAATCAGCTTCCGTGAAAATGTAAACATCTGACTACCATTTAAGTTTAGCAGCCTCATACCTTTGGAAGCCACATTTGGTGGACAAGATAGAATAGTATCTAGAGATCTGTTTGGAGGTGTCTTTGAAGAATCAGAAGCTCCAGCTCCGAGGGTTCAATCCGAACACCAGAAGTGCCCCATTGGACCTGTACCGCGTCTCTGAGTTGGAAATATTGGAAAAGCGAACTGCGCGGAAGACTGCACTCGCTTCTGAGACGTACAAAGGATTTAAGAGCTCCACCCGTGTAAATGTGATGTACTTAATTCTATGTCTAAACCAGAATTGGACATTATCGAATTTGTAAAGTTCCGGCAAGCAGGGATTGACCCATAAGGGGGTACTGGGAGAGACTGCATTATCAATTTTTGGGAATACTTTAGTAGCTACTTTATATATTTTAACAGATGAGTTGTTAAGAAGTGTACCTTCTGTGCGGGGGCGCTACCCCTCTATAGATTACATTGCTTAGAGCCTCGTATGAGGTGGCTATGTCTGCTTCCAGATTTAGAGAGGCGTCAAGCCTGTTCTGAGCTCATCCAGTGTTGTATATAAGTAAGCTGTGCTGCTAAGTAATATAGGTAGAAGTTTGGCAAAGCTAGGCCACCTAACTCTGTTGGGAGTCTTAGGGCTTGTTTCCACTGTTGCGACGCGATTTCGCCGGCATTCCGACGCTTGTAAAAACGCATGCGGATGCGTTTCCACATGCGTTTTTTACGTGCGATTTCGAAATTAACCATGACACTGCCAGGGCAAAATAAAATTGAAAAAGGTGCGAAATCGCACGCGAAATCGCGGGTAAAAACGCATGTAACAAACGCATGCGTTTTTACTATTAAATACATTAGCGGCGATTCGCATGCATTCCACTTGCAGGCGAATTCGTTGGCTCTTTTGTGCGTTTTTTTTACCGCTGAAAAAAACGCACCTCAACAACGCTACAGTGGAAACAGGCCCATCCACTTGCATTACATGTGCGAATCTGCATGCGTTGGACGCATGCAGATTCGCGATAGTGGAAACGAGCCCTTAACGTGGCTAAAGCTAATCTAGGTGCTGACCACCCCCCCCCCACCCCACCCCCCAAATAAAGCTGTTAATACTAATATTCATTTTTTTTTTTTTTTTTTTTTTTAGTAAAAGCTAGGGGCCATCTGCATTACGTATAGTAGTTTGGGGGCGACTACCATTGTAAGAATTGTCACTCTGCCTGCTACATTTAAGGGGAGCTTGCCCCAGGATTTGATTTTCGATTCTATGTTGTCCATCGGGTAGGATGTTGACAGGGATGTACCTATTGATGTTCCTGGTCACATTGACTCCTAGGTATTTGAAGAATTTGACTACCTCTAGTTGTGAAGCGGGATCTATTTGCTGTCTATCCTTAAAATCTAGGGGAAATAAAGCAGATTAAGTCCATTTCACACGAAGGCCGGATATTTTGCCGAATATATTGTAGATACGGAAAACCTCTACAAAAGAGGGGTCCGGATCCGCAAGATATAATAAACATCTTCGGTGTATAGAGAAATGCGTTCCTCCATGCGGTTCAGCTTGAGGCCCGTCAGTGCAGTGGATGTGCGAATGTACTCCGCCAAGGGTTCCATGGCGAGGGTAAACGGATGAAAGGAGGCACCCCTGCCGTGTTCCCCTCCTAATTTTAAAGGGTTTGGAAATGTGAGAATTAACTCTAATTTTTGCCCTGGGATCCTCTTAAACCATTTTCTGAAAATTTTCGCCAAACCCCATTTTCACTAGGACTGCTTGCATGTAGGGCCATTCAAGTCGAATGCCTTGTGAGTGTCGAGAGATAAGATTACTCTAGAACCTGCATTGCTATGGGGGAATTGGATATTAGAAAACAGCTTCCTGATATTTTATTTAGTGGACTTGCCGGGGATAAAGCTGGTTTGGTCTTCGTGTATAAGGGAGGGGATGAAGTGGATCAGTCTGTTTGCCTGGACCTTGGCTAAAATTTTGGCGTCTGAAGATGTTGTGAATATTGGTAATATTTATTGCACTGTACAGTGTTCACTTCCTGACAAAGCCCTTTGGGGTGAAACATGTTGAAGTCTGTCACTGTATAAATTTGCACCCTACATGTATTACCCACAGCAGCTGGGGTTTCTTTACCCCAGCGTTTATCCATGAAGCTAGATTAAGATTTGGATTCATATTTTGTACGCACTCTTAAGGTAAGTTCGAGTATTGTTAGGGCCAAACCGAACTTGCAATAGCGCTGGTGATTTATAATGTGAACGTAACCGTAGGGCTGATTCACACCGAGAGCACTTTTGTAAGTGCCAGTGTTTTGAAAAGCGATTGGCTAATGTGTTTTGTATGAGCTAGTTCACACTGAAAGAAGTGTTCCCCCCCCCCCCCCCCCTGCGGGTCCTGCAGAATTTTGGAGACTACTCTGCTTCAATGTAGTATTCAAAGTATGGAACCATTGTGAAATCGCTTTAAAAATTGCTGAACAGAATGATTTGTGTGGTTTTTTTTGTTTGTTTGTTTGTTTTTTGTTTTCTTTTTTTGCCAAAAGTTGTTCAATTTCAGTTCAAAGTGCACTTCCTGTTTTGCCACGAAAACTACAAAATCCCTACACACAAACGCTCCAAAATCACTAGGCACCTGCCAGGAATCGCTACTGAAAATTGCTACAAAAAGCAATACTTTTTTTTTGGTGTGAACTAGCCCTCATTTTCTGCAATAATGGTATTTTAAAGAAGCAACTATCAGACATACCCAGTTGGATTCCAAGATATCAGATTGTGTCTACTGATAGAGATACCTCTTCTTCAGATCTTCTGTAGTGTGCCTAGGAATATTGAGGCACAAGATTTGCAATTTAGTTTTAACTGTTGTATACAATAAAATCTCCCCGAAACTTACTCGGCTGAACCTTGAGACCTTTTTGTTGTCAAATGAATCAGGTTCTCTGCTGTACTTCGCTTAGCTGTATAAGCAAGTGATGATATATAAATTGGAGATCCAGCATTTTTTTTTCTCCTCTGATGTCAATGCTCTGTTAAAAGCACTGCATTCAGGAAGTATATTAAACAGCCCTGTTGGGTCCCTTCCAGACTGACAAAATGCTAGCAATACTCCATCTTTCTGTCAGTTGATAATCTCTGCAGTTCCCGTTAAGGCAGGAACTTGTTTTGCTTGGACTGCAGGTTGTAGCTGTTCTCTCTGGAAAGTATTTCACGTGTTTGAGTGGTAATACCCGGTACATAGAGTATTTAAAATATGAAAACTAGATTTGCATGGCTCAGCTTTTTTCTGGAGTGTGACACTTTGTTACCCATAATTGGTCTGGTTGCCTTTACTCTGACACTCAGACTTTCCATTGACAAATTAAAGACTTAAACCTTAATCAACCTTAACTGATGATAAAAAAAGAAAAGGTTTAATTTACCTGGGGCTTCTAACAGCCCCCTGCAAACGTCCTGTTCCCTCGCCAGGACAAACTGATCCTTTGGTCCCCCGCAGCGAGCGATTTATTGTGATTTTGCAGCTCAAATGCATTTTTGCATTTGTATTTTTACTGCGCTTTGCAATTGAGATTCCTGTTCAATAGAACAAGAATCACAACGCAATTTCCCCCAAAGCGCTGCATGCATTGTGCTTCAGATTGTTACAAATCACAAACATTGCAGTGAGAATGTCCATAGGGATACATTAGCAGCAGTGCTGTGCTGATCACCGGCGATCAGCAAAATGCTACCGAAGTACCCAGTGTGAACCAGCCCTCATTGTCACTGAGAGATAACCGGTATGCATCTTGTATGCATCCACTCAACCAGGGTGTGACTTCTGTTCACTGAGGAAAACCTTTTCTGCTTCTCACTAGTTCGGAGGCTGTGTTTAAGGCCTGGTTAAAATAATAAATCCTAGCATATGTAACCGCCATTCCCAGTGCTTACTGTCACTAGCGATGCTGAGGAAGTAAAAGGTTCACCTATGTTTAATCTCTTACCCATAAACGGTAAAAACTTAAATAAAAAAATAAAAAAATATTTCTGAAAGGTTTGTGTGAATGATTATAACATATTTTCCCTTTTTTTCCGGAAAGGTGAGCTTGGCATGCAGCTCGCTGGATTTGTCGCAGTGCCAGGACAAAATGTCTGAAGCGGGTGTCAGCCTGAAAGTGGAACTGGAAGAGACCGAAAGCTATGCTCAAGACTCTACATTGTTGCAGACCACAGTTAAGGATGAGGATTCATTTAAACAGGTTTTTCAGTTTGTTTGATTTTACATTTTCAGTCCGATTAGTCCTAAGGGTCAGATCACACATGCTTTAAAAAACGTATCCGTGAGATGTTTTTAAAGCTCCTCAAACGCAGGAAGTGGATCCTATGTTAAAAATAGGACCTGCTTCCATGGATCGTAAAACAAGGATCGTACACGGATCAGTGTGCCGCGGAACACAGAATCTGTGTTTGGCACGTTTTCCCAGACCGGATGCTGACACTGTCCGTTCTCATTAGGCTAGTCACCTGCATCCACGCTGCCAACATGACGTCATACATGCGTATCCCACCATCCATTGCCCGCCGCTTGGTCCCTTCTGAACAGCCCGGAGGCCAGGGGATTCTCCATTTGGCTGCAACAGACCAATGGGAATCCTCAGCAACAAGGAGAATTCTCATTTATTCATGTTGAACCAATGGAAATTCTCCCTGTTGCTAGGGAGAATCGGCCTGCTGCAGCCTATGGAGAGCAATGCCTCTGCTGGCCTGTGGGCTGCTGAAGGGACTGGGCGGGGGTGAGACAGGCGAGTGGGGTTGCATACTGGCCGAGGTGAGTGAAGCTGAATGATCGAATATTTTGTGCAATGTGGATGTAGAACAGACGGAACACATCTGCCTGGCGGATGAGCGTTCAGTTTCCATTCTGCATCTGCACCAATGTGAACCGAGCCTAAGAAGTGTAATCAAAATGTACCTTTCCTACTTTTACAGGTGGCAATGTTACCTACTGAATGCAGCATAGCCATACGGCCTTAAAGGTGTAATCTAACACCAAATAAAAGTCACAAGTAAAATTGATCTCACTCTAAATCAAGTATAAATAGTCCTTTACCATAAACCTTAGGAATGGAAATGTCCTAACCAGGGCCAAGCTTTTCAGTTTGACATAACAGTATTTTGCTT
This sequence comes from Hyperolius riggenbachi, assembly GCF_040937935.1. NCBI lineage: Eukaryota > Metazoa > Chordata > Amphibia > Anura > Hyperoliidae > Hyperolius > Hyperolius riggenbachi. The sequence continues at coordinate 224,584,060 of NC_090652.1, read as the reverse complement.
CCTATGTACAGGAAATGGAATTAGTGGTGGCTGAGTTATCACACATTCCAGAGGGCATGATTCACCAAGCTGTCAGCTGAGTTGCCGTTTACTCAATAATCTTTTCAGTCTTGTACAAAATTAGATTTCAATCCTTACGGCTTCTGCTAATTCTAGTTTTTCATTGATGAAAATGGAAAAAAATGATCTGACTTGTCAGGCTAAAAATGTCATATCTAATGCTGTAAATACATGTTTAGTGTTTTCCGGCAGATTCACTGGCAGATCGTGTGTTTCCCCCCCCCGATCAACTTCCATTTACTTGTATGAGAAAATTGTTCATAAAAATGATCAAAATCAGATCGGACCGGTTGGAATTGATCTATTTAGCCATCTATCTGCCAAAAAACTCTTTGTGCATTCCGAGCATAATTCCAACCCATAAGAACAATTGAAATGCTTTGTTCTTATACAGTCATGGGTAGGGTTGCCGCGGTATATCGGTATGACGATATACCGTGGTTTGATTGTGCGTGGTAATTATTCTGACCTTGATGGGGCTCCGGGCAGATCATGTCGTGGACAGCAGGTATCTCTTAGAGGTGCTTGGTAGGTTTGACGTGAAAGTGCTGCAGTACTTGTGACTGTACTGCTGGGCCAGCCTGTAATGGAAAGCATGGGTAGAGAAAGTAGAAGTGGAGTGTCATATCTACAAAACTTTGAGCATATCATATGCTCACGCAGCCACCATAAAGAGAATAGCATCCCTCTTTTTAACACTATCAGGAAGTGAACTCTTTGACCTGGAACTGAATTTATTTAAAGGCAACCCGAGGTGGGTTTTAAGAATGCTATTAGGACACAGAGGCTGGTTCTGCATACTATCACCAGCCTCAGTGTCTATACTGTGCCCCCCCCAGTCTCCTCCCTGCTCTCTGCTGTCCCCCATAAATAAGACCGCTGTGCTAGCGACATGCACCTTGTCGCCAGCAGGCTCCCCGCTTGCGTCCCTTCCCTCCAACCAGCTTACGGAAGTGGGGAGGGAAGGGATGCAGGCGGGGAGCAGCGCTATACAGGAGGCGGGGGGAGCGGCAGTGACAGACACTCAGAGGTAAACAGCCTGCTACTGACAAGGTTCATGTCACTAGCACATCGGTTTTATTTATGGGGGACAGCAGAGCGCAGGGGGGAGACAAGAGGCTGGTGATAGTATGCAGAACCAGCCTCTGTGTCCTAATGGTATTCTATAAAACCCACCTTGCGTTCTCTTAAATGTTGTTTTTTTCACAAAAGTGCTCACGAAATTGCTTAGTGATTTTCCTATACCTTGCATTGAAGTGCAAATGCTAAGGAAGTGGTGCAACACCCGTGTTTGTGATTAGAAAGAAAGCTCATCGCTCAGAACACTCACATGAGCGATCATTGCTCAAGCGTTTTTATAGTGCTTTTAAAAAGTGTGAACAAGCCCTAAGACTCATCAGGGGACCATGATGGACATGTTTATATTTTTTTAGATAATCTATGCGTATTGAAACATAATTTGAAGTGGTAAGTTATTAAGTTATTCCCATAATTGTACAGCGACCATTATAACCTGATTATTCACTGAAGTTGAAGTTTTCATAGTATACTGTAAAACCGGCTTTGTTTATTTCTAAGTATCGGTGTAAAAATAATAGCTCGATTTCGATTTAGGATTAATGGTACTCTGGGCAATTGCATTTGAATTTATAAAATTGAATGAGATCACCAACAGGCTTGTTATCTGTCTTAAGGTGCGTATTAATGATACAATTTTTTTTAATCAGATGCGATCTTTCAAAAGATCGTAGCTAATCGGAAGGCAATTATCGTTTGTTCCCATTAATGGAATGTTTTAAAAAGGTTTAACATATCGATTCAATCATAAAATCCAACTTTCGGATCGACAATTTTTAATTTTCCGATCGACCAAAGAATTGTATCATGACGATTTGTGCCACAAACTGCACCGTGTTTTTTTTTTTTTTTTTTTTTTTTTTTTTAATACAATTCGATCAAAAAGTGTCGACAGATCGCACCTGAAGGAACAATTGTACCCTTTTAAAGAGGAACTGCCGCTAAAATCTTCAAATTTAAAACGCATACAAATAAGAAGTACGTTTTTCTTCCTGAGTAAAATGAGCCATAAATTACTTTTCTCCTATGTTGCAGGCGTTTACAGCAAGTAGTAGAAATCTGACATTACCGACAGGTTTTGGGTTAGTCCATCTCTCCATAGGGGGTTCTCAGCATGGCCTTTATTGGGCTAGTTCAAAACCTGTCAGTTCTGATTTCTACTACCTACTGTAAGTGACAGTAACATAGGAGAAAAGTAATTTATGGCTCATTTTACTCTGGAAGAAACCTACTTCTTAATTGTTTGTTTACATATATTTTACATTTTAATTTAATTTTTGCGACAGAGGTCCTTTTAATGGGCACCTTAATTATTAAGGTAAGTGTTGTACTCCTGCAGCTGATTGCTATTGTATTCCATTGCAGTGGCTTATTGCATGCTAGCTTGCTGAACTTTTAAGATGGTAGGACGGTATGTGTTTTGTATGTCCACCTACCATCTGATATTTCTACTAAAAATGATCATGGCAATGCTACTACATGCAAGCTGCAGTCAGTCTGCATTTAATGTACATTCACATTTGAAAAATGTGTATCTCATTGACTGTCTCTAGTCTCTCTGTTTTGTACTCAGTACTTAGCCACAACATCATTGTAGTTAGGTGAAATTTGTGATGTTAACAATGATCACCATTATATTTTTAGGAACTTCAGTTTGCTGTCCAAGATCAAAATGAAATCATAACACAGCTGTCAAGTAATTTGCAGGAGGCATTACTGAGTCGAAAGGAGATGGAAGAAAATGCCTTATCTTTATCCAATCAAATACAAGCAGTCCAGCAGCAGCTTCAAGATGTGAGTATTATGGATTTCATCTTGAAATTAGGTAAAAGAATGAGTAAAGTCCCAATTATTCGGCACAGATGGGGATTGCATGACAGATATGAGTGTGTGCCGGTTACTTGAGCAGTCTAGCAACCGACCCTAAAATGACACTATAACCACCAGATGCAGGTCAGGCCAAACATGAACACAATGCAGCAGCTGGAAATTTGCAGGAAGTGTAAAAGATGGCATCCAGACGGTATTGTAAGTTGTTTTTCTGCATGCAGCTCTGCAAAACACAAAAGTTTCGCCCTATTCTTTCCCCTCAGGCAAGCTAGTTGGTTCAGACTGCCGGATGCCTAAGCTCTGGATAGCGGGGGTTATACTGAACTGCTTCCTCTAAATTAAGTGGCTCTTCAGCGTCTCCACCTTTTTCTCATGTTTTCGTCTCCAGCATTGTCATTAGCAGATACTTTGTAGAATAAAGAGGTGTGTGTGTGTTGCTCTGACACTCTCCTCTCCGGCGGTGCGCTTTCTCCTCTGTGCTGCTGTCATCTCCTGGTGCCTGTAGTAACCTCATGACCCAGCGGTGTATGTGAACAAGCGCATGCTGCCGGTGGGTCACTACAGGCACTGAGAGATGATGGCAGTAAGGGGAGTGAGAACACCAGCTGGAGAGGTGGGTGAGAGAGCTTAGCTGCTGCCTCGGGGTGCAGTATTTCCAGGTGGAACACCAGGGGGAGCTGCAGTAATTGATTTTTTTTTTTAATAGATTTTATGCTGGAATCTTAAAAAAATTATATGTAAAACACTGGCAGCAATACATCCCTCTCTGATCTTATATCGACCAAAGAGGGATCTCTTTTTAGGCATGTTGGGCAGGTTTTACATTGCAAAATGATTTGTATAGTATTGATATGTCAGCAGATTTTCTAACTGTACTAGAATATTACTGTAAAGAGGAGTGCAACAATATTCCCTATTTTTCTCTTTATAAAGCTTTGAGACTTTGGTAGTTTGGCTTATTTATCTTTTATTTACCTTTTTCATTTCTTCATGACTAATAAAGGCCAGCAAAGTGCTAAAGAAAAAAAGCCTGGGAAGGAAAGAGCTACATGATGCCCAGCAGCAGTTTTCTGAAATCCACAGCAGTCTCATGGAGCAAGCAGTCAAAAGAGCACAAGACCTAGAAAGAGAACTAGAAACCTCCCAGAAGGTATGTACAGTTTTCTGGGCAGCTTGGAAATGTACTGCAGATTAACAATGATGAGAATTCTCTTCAAGACAGACCTCAGCAGTTTGTTGGTTTTAAAGCATAGGTGAGAAGTCAAACACAAGGCGCGGTCCGAATGTGGCTTTCCTTGCCAGTCTTTCTGGCCCTCCAGAGCTTCAAATGGGCATCATTGTTACCCTTAAAGAATTACAGTACACTTTCTTCCCATCCAAAGGAGCAAACCTGTGTCAGTGTGTATCTGCTTGAAACAAAGTAAGCTTGAACAACAACTAGGACCCCTGTTGCTGGTAACACCCCCCCCCCCCCCCCCCCCAAAAAAAAAATTTTTTTAACAAGAAGACTAAGGGGGAAGTGAGCATTGTTGTTGAGTTGGAGTCGGAGCAATTTTTGGGTACCTGGAGTTGGAATCAGAGCTGGTGGTTTCATAAACTGAGGAGTTGGATGATTTTTGTACCGGCTCCACAGCCCTGGAAGTGAGTGCTAGTATCTTGCCTTAAGCCACATTTGATCTTGTTCCCTTTCTTATGAAGCAGCACTGAGGCAGGTAAATATTACACTGCTCCACTGCAGAAGGGGAAGGAATTACCCCCAAATGTATGCTATAGTTATGCCACCTAGTTTGGGACTGTAAAATAAATGTTAAATCTTATTAATCTATTTGGCCTGTGATTTAGAACAGTGTTTCTCAACATTTTATTGGTATGTACCCCTTTTAAAACCCTGTACTCACCAAGTACCCCCTAGCACAGTAAACATTATCACACGTACCCCTTGACAAATATATATTTAATCGTAATACATAATTGGTTCTAAGCAATGTACAATTATTTACTATTGCTTACAATTAGCTAAAACACTAATTTGTGTTTAAGATTTATCATTTTCTAAGACTCTAAATTAGTTATTCTTGGTTAAGTATAATAAGCCTGAGTACCCCCTGGAACCATCAGAACTACCTCCTGGGGTACGCGTACCAGATGTTAAGAACCTAGGATTTAGACTACAGTGTACTCCCCAAAATGCTGGCATGAATAAGTAGGTGGGTGTGGCGGGACATGGGTATGAAGGGCTGGCACGACTCTGCTTACAGCCTAGGAGGAGGAGGCGAGCTGATGACAGCCAGATGCTCACCAAAATTAGGCAGGTAGAGCACCCGGCTAAAAGAGTCTGGGGAGAACAATGTACTAGGTTTTAGATTTTTGACCCCCTATGTGATTGTTTGACACCCCTGGTTTTAAAGGGTTGTTGTGATTATTATTTTTTTATGTACTATCTCTACTTGTCTTTGTCTAGACAACTCACCTGAGGAAGCATAAGAAATGGTAACCCTTTTTTAAAAAAAAAAGAAAACTGAAGCATTTTTTAACCTCTTCCGGATGTGCGCAATTTCTGGCCCCTAATGACCCGATACTTTTTTTCATGAATACCAGGCAACTGGTATTTGTTTAAAAGGAAATAAAAACGGCAGCATCCATATTTTTCTCACTTCAGTTGTCGTTTAACCTCCTTAGCGGTTATCACGAGTCCAACTCGGGGTGAAAAAAACAAGCTAGGAGCGGTTGTCCCGAGCTGAACTCATGGTAGCCGCCAGGAGTTCTATGCAGAGTCATGCGTGTAGGGGTTTTCTTTACTCACCTCCTGGGGGATCCCGACATCGCCCGCCATTCTTTTTCCTCTCCTCAGAGGCTCTGCTTCCCCCTGGTGAGATTGCAGTCTGTCGTCATGACAACAGTCAGCAATCTCAATATAGGGTTACAGCGCCACCCAGAGGATGGAGGGAGAACAGCAGCGCTGGATCCCGGAGAGGTGAGTGAGGTCTGGGGCTGCTACAGATCTCTCTGCGGTGTGATTTAATTTTATTTGTTTGTTTTTTTTCTCCAGGCTTGCACCACTTTCAGATCCTAAAATCTGGAAAGAATCAGACTGCCAAGGGGGTTAAAGCACTCCTAAAGTGTGCTGAAACTAAAATTAAAATTATGGGGTGCAAGAACGCTTCCCCCTGCCATCCCCTCATGCTACCCATTGTCTTCCTGGTCCCTTCCGCTCCACAACCTTTTTTTCCTACAACCTCCCAAAAGTTCACCAATTAGTGAACAAGTGATTCTAAACTGGGGATGCCTGTGGTTCCTTACCATGCATGCAGAATGAAAGCAAGCACTCATGCACTTCCTCTCTTTCGTGCACAAGTGCTTCCTTATACTAGGCATACATGGTGCACAACTCCTGCAAATTCATTTGATGAGCCAGTTGAATATTAAAAGGCTGTGGAACGGGAGGGACCCTGAAGACAACTAGAAGTGTGATGGTTGATTGGGTAAGTTAATTTAAACACTATATGCCCAATTTAAAATTTTTATTTCTGCTTCAGGTCTACTTTTAAAATACTATATTGTGCTCATGATTTATGGTGAGCATTGCTTTAGGGTCAAAGGCAGGTAAGCTAACTATAAAAGGCAATAAGGAGTTGTACGATTTTTAAATTGAATGCAGTTCCATTTTAAAAGCCATCCCCCTCCCCAACACCCACACATGCCCACTTTTTTGAGTTCTCGAGAAAACACTTAATCTTTACATATAGATTACAGTAACCTTAACCACTCTACCCCCGCCCGTACCAATTTCTCCGTCCCTTTTTCCATCCTTTAACCCCCAGGGACGGAGAAATCCGTACTTTGCGCGCTCCCACCGCTGCCCGCGCTCCTGCTCGTAAACACGCCGCCCACCGCTAGTAAACACGCCGCCGCCCGCTCGTCCGGAGATTAATGAACGGGAAAATCCATTCCCGTTCGTTGATCTAAGCCCCGCAATGATCCGCTGCTCTCCGATGGGCAGCGCGATCATTGTGAACAAAAACTCACGTGTCCAGCCTCCTTATACTTCCTCCGAGCGTCCGGAAGGACGCTTGGAGGTCGCATTACATAAAAAGTTACTGTTGCCATCTTGTGGCCAAATAGTAAAACTACACCCTAAAAATTTTTCAAACACAAATGAATTCGTTATACACAAAAAATTAACTCATTACCTCCCACACTCCCCATTTTTTTTTTTTTGTAATGAAAAAAAAAAATTAAAAAATGTTCAACTAAAAAAAAAATACATAAATAGTTACCTTAGGGACTGAACTTTTTAAATATTTATGTCAGGAGGGTACAACACTGTTACTTTATAAACTATGGGCTTGTAATTAGGGATGGAGGCAAAACTGAAAAAAATGCACCTTTATTTCCAAATAAAATATTGGCGCCAAACATTGTGATAGGGACATAATTTAAATGGTTTTATAACCGGGACAAAAGGGCAAATAAATTTCATGGGTTTTAATTACAGTAGCATGCATTATTTAAAAACTATAATGGCCGAAAACTGAAAAATAATTAATATTTTGCCCACATTTTTCCTATTTTCCCGTTAAAACACATTTTAGAATAAAATAATTTTTGGCATAATGTCCCTCTTAAAGAAAGCCTAATTGGTGGCGGTAAAAACAAAATATAGTTCATTTCATTGTGATAAGTAATAATAAAGTTATAGACGAATGAATGGAAGGAGCGCTGAAAGGTGAAAATTGCTCTGGTGCTCGGGGTAAAACCCCTCAGTGGTGAAGTGGCTAATCTTTTTTTTTTTTTTTTTTTTTTTAATGTATGTATGTACATATATATATATATATATATATATATATATATATATATATATATATATATATATATATATATATATGTATATGTATATGTATATGTATATGTATATGTATATATATATATATATATATATATATGTGTATATATATATATATATATGTGTATATATATATATATATATATATATATATATGTGTATATATATATATATGTATATATATATATATATGTATATATATTATAACCATTCATTTAATTAGATTGAAGCCTCTTCTGCCCCCTCCCCCAAAAATCTTTTAGAACATATGAGGCTGTATCATCTTGCATGCTGGTACAAACATTGCACAGTCTCCCAGAAATCGCAGTTGCAAAAAAAATTTCATGTGTTAGTTTTGCATGCATGTTTAAAGCTGGTAACCTGAATTTGATGCAGTAACCCACTTATCAAAACTTTTAAATATTGGTGGAGGAGTAGCTAGGTAGCTTTGTTGTATTTTCTATTTGAAATGTTGTGTTTGCAATACGGTCAAAGATCTTTTCTTGTTGTGGTTTGTTTGGTTTTCCTTTAAAAAATAACCATGTTTGTTTGGCAGATAACTAAGGAAAAAGAGAACCAAATGGCAAGGCTTAAAAATGTGGTGCATGAGCAACAGAAGGAACTTGAATTACTTCAAGAGAAACTAAAAATGTCAGACAGTCCTATGTCTGTACTGCAGCAGGAACATTCTGAAAGAAACCAAGAAGTCATAGCACTAAGGCATCAGCTCTCTGGGTCTATTCATTCACAGTCCCCACCTCCCATTCTAGGTGATGACAAAGGAGGTGGTGATATATCCAGTGTCCATATCTGTGGAGAGGACAGTGGTGAATCTCTTTCCACTCTTGTTAAGGAGTTAAAAGTAAAACTGACAGAATCGGAGGCCCTTAGAGAATCTTTAGTTAAGAAGTTTGAAAAACAAATGGAGGACTTCGAAAATGAAAGGAAAGTCTGGGAACAAAAGCACAATGTTGTTGTTGAAAACCTCAAGGAAAAGTTGGAGCAAGCAGAACAAACGGCAGCTCAGGACAAGAATGAGAAAGATCGCCTGAATCAAGAGCTTCGTGATTTAAAGAACAACTTGAGTCTTGAAGCACAAAATGGTGAGGCGCTTAAGGCTCAGTATGAAGAAGAGATACAGCTATACAAACTGAAACTTAAGAATCTGGAAGATGAAAAAGGAGCATTTAATCAAAGACTGGTTTACGCTAAAAAGGAAGAAACTGGTTTGGATGAAGAAGAAAAGTTAATTCTGAATGATTCAAGAACTGATAACTTAAGGCATGAGCTAGAAGACATTAAAAAGAATTTAAGCCGAGTGAAAGCCAGGAAAGAACATGAGAACTCAAAAGCTGCTCAGATAATTAAAGATGATTATGAGGAACATGTGCCTAATAACAGAAATCTGACTTCAATGGAGAAGTACTTGATTCCAAACCAGCCTGATCTGTTTGAATCAACCTATGATGATCATGACCACAGCAGATTTGAACTAGATAGTGATTTTATACGGGAACAGAGTCTAAATTCTACAGTGGATGGGAACATTCCAATTCTCTGCTCTCCTATGCCAATCACTGGTGTTCTAGCTGGTGGTGCTTCATTGGGAACAATTTTGGATCCAGAGTCCTTTGCTGTCTACTTATCCAGCAACATAGTGTCATCCAGTGACCGGAGTGAATTGAGCTGTAAGCTTACTGAAGATGTAATACATAGATGTGAGGCTCTCATGGAACAGCTCCAGGACAAAGAAAAACAATTACAAAAGATCTCAGAGTCCATGGAAGAGGCTATAGAAAAATGGAAAGAAGTGACTGCTGAGCTGACTGCAACACAGCTAAAACTGGAGCAAGAAAGGGCAAACAAAAGTGCTTTAGAAAGTAGACTGTCTGGGGTGGAGAAGGAGCTAGAAAAGGCCATTGAGTTGAATCACAATCTACAGATTAGTCATCTTAATCTTAGCCAGAATTTACAGGACTCGGAGAAGGCCAGGGAGTCTGAACGGCAAGAATTTGACAATAAACTAAATTCTAAAGGCATGGAGCAACAGTTGCTTCAAGAAGAAATCAAGACAAAGGAGGAAGAGTTCTTAAAAACAGAGGCAAGCTTGCGTGATGAGTTACAACTACTAAGACAAGTAAATGAAGATTTGGAGAGCAAATTACAAGAGATGGTACGTGAACATGACAATCAGTTTAAAGGGACCTAAACTGAGAAAGTATATGTATTTTTCCTTTTAAAATAATACCAGTTGCCTGACTCTCCTGCTGATCCTGTGTCTCTAATAATTTTAGCCACAGCCCCTGAACAAGCATGCAGATCAGGTGCTCTGACTGAAGTCAGGCTGGATTAGCTGCATGCTTGTTTCAGGTGTGTGATTCAGCCACTACCGCAGCCAAAGAGATCAGCAGGACTGACAAGCAACTGGTATTGTTTAAAAGGAAACATCCATATCCCTCTCAGTTAAGGTTCCTTTTAAAGGGAACCTGTGGTGAGTCTTATGGAGGTTGACCTATGTTCTTTTAAACAATGCACATTGCCTGGCCATTCTGCTGATCCATTGCCCCTAATACTTTTAACCATAGACCCTGAACACGCATGCAGATCATATGTTTCTGAAAAAAATCTGATAAGGTTAGCTGAATGATTGTTTTAGGTGTGTAATTCAGACATTACTGACAAGAAAGATCAGCAGGACTACCAGGCAACTGGTATGGTTTAAATGAAATGAATGTGGCAGCCTCCATATGTCTTACCTTAGGGTTTCTTTTTAAAGCTTTCTTTTCTGACTAGTAGAAGAATGCTGGGATGTAAGCTTGACATTCAAAAGGAATGATGTGTACTATTGTATAGTCCAAGTAACTCGAAAAAATGACATACCTGTCTCTGTGACCAGTACTACAACATTAGCTCTCTGCAGTCTCCTCCTCAGTTTATGAGCCAAAAAAGAAATGGCCAAAAGGCAGAATAGACCACCATGGATGATATTAAACGTCATCCATGTTACAAAAGTAAACAATTGAACATTCACAGAAGACAAAGGTTTTTTTAGGGACTTGTCACTCTCTAAATATAAAAAAAATTAAATCAGAAATGGGTGGTGGAGCTGCCATCAATCTATATATAAATCTATAATTAAAGACCAGAACAATCTCTTGAGAAACACACTGAACTAAAATGGATGAAACAGACTGAAAACACACACTTGTATTATGCATGGACTGCTACAGGAACTCATAATGGTATTCCAACATCACTATCAGAAATTATGCAAAACAGACTCCTATAGACAGTTTGTGATGTGAGCTGTCTTCACAGTACACTTGGAGCTTGTTGGACCCTGGGGTAAACATAATTTTCATTTTTTCTACTGCACTACAGGAGGTCTGTATTGCATAATTTTTCATAGTGATGTTTGTGACATGGATGTTTGCAGATGAATTCTTATCAGTAAGTAAAGGTGACTCCTCATCAAAAGTAAGAGCCGCGAGAAATGCTTTTATTGCAGGCAGGACATAGTGATGATAGGTAAACATGGCTTTAATAAAGCTACTGTGGCATCATGCATTTAATCTTAGATGGAAGTGTGAAGGGTGGCCTGCTGATAACTGGCTTTGTGCTGGTAAAAAAAAGTCAATTCTTCTGGTAGTTAGCTGCTACTACATGTAGCTTGCATGTTGAAGACGTGTATGGTAAATGTTTTGCAAGAAGTACAGAGCAATGCACAAAACTTTGTGCTTAATGGCAATTTACTATCATATGCAATACATAGCCCTACCAGCTGTGATTTTGTAGGAAAGGAGAACTCTGCCCAACTGAGCCTGCAATTTCAGAGGTGGGTTAACCTAGGATATAAAATGTTGAGAAGGTAGTACTGATACTAATTAAGGCCTACACAAACCTTTACAGCCCAAAATGTTAGTTCATGATTGGTTTTGGTGCCTAGGCAAACACTGTACAAGTTGTCCTTTGCTCACTGTAGTGATCATACATGATAAGGGTTTCTCATTGAAAATGCCAGAAGCTTACTTTTCCTATCCCCTCTCCATAATACAGCTTGGCGGATGGATTTCCACTGGATGACCATTATTGCAAGTTTGTATCGGTCTTTAGTGATTGAGTATTCAAATGGCAAGGAAGTTAGGTAGGTGTAATTGAAGTGGTGACTGTTGTAGATCTGTATCAAGCCTGCCATACACTGGCAGAGACTCCTGATGTGCCCAAAAGATAGATCCCCCTCTCGATCGTCATCTGATCAGAGTGGGATTTATCATTGTCACACACTGCACATCAGTGTGAAATCGATAGGCGTCGGCGGGTCGTTAGTGGTATTACATGGTTTCCATGTCAGTTCACGTAGGGTGCCTCCGTGAACAGTGTGCGAGCCGCCGATTGCGGCTCGCAGGCCTAATGTAAACACGCGGGGAAGAAATCCCCGCTGTTTACATCAATACGGCGCTGCTGCGCAGCAGCGTCAAAAGGCAGATCGGCGATCCCCGGCCTCTAATTGGCCGGGGATCGCCGGCATACGATAGGCTGAAGCCTATCCTATCTGGCGCAGGACGGATGTCCGTCCTGCGCCGCTCAGATAAAGGGGAGGGAGGGAAAGAATGGGAGCGCGGAAAACGCTGCGGAGGGGGGCTTTGAGAACCCCCCCCGCTAACCACAACTATCCGGCGGTGATCAGACCACCCCCCGCCAGGACATCCCTCTAGTGGGGAAAAAAGGGGTGAAGTCTGGTTGCCCTGGCTGACACACGATCTGTGCTGTGGGCTGATTAGCCCACGCAGCACAGATCAGAAGAAACACCCCTGGTCCTTAAGTGGTTAAAAAATCAAAAATGCCCTCCCTTTATGACTCATGGGTTTTGCAGAAACATAAAAAAATAGTCTATTGATGCTTTTTGTGTGACTAATTTATAATTTCATGTGGCTGAATGTACATCTTTGTGAGCATGCATGCTTTTACAGACTGGCAGCCATAATGGGGTCAGTAGGTAGGCTTGACTTCAGCTGTATGTCACTCTCCATGTCCATGTAGCTAATTGCCTGGTTTTCATACTTAGTGGGTGTGAGCAGGCAACTGTGTACACATGAGATATTTTACATTTCCATATTGAGTGACATCTTAAAGTAAACCTGTAGGGGTAAAAGAGTCCCTGAGGGTTACTTTACCGAATGAGGCTTCCCCCATCCTCCAGAGTCGTCCCAATCCAGTGCTGGAAGTAAAAAAATCAAATTCCTGATCGCTGCTGCGTGCATGCGCACTAGTGGCTTCCTGCTCAGGCTCTGGCGGAATTGGCTGAGCCCGATCAGCTCATGCACGGGGTCTCAGCGCTAGATACCCTCTGGTAAGGAGGAAAGTGGAAGCCTCTGTGCCCCAGGGACACTTTTTTTTTTTTTTTTTTTTTTTCTCACTGTAGCTTTACTTTTAATAGCTGTATGATAATACATAACACACTTAAATGTGATTCATTTTTTTTCTTCTGTAGAATGCTCATAATGTGGACTTGGAAGCCTTACGGCTTAGTCTGACCAACATGCATGCTGCCCAGCTAGAGCTCAATCAATCTAACCTTCTAAAAGAAAAGGATTCTGCCCTAGTACAGCTTCGTGAGACACTGAATGACAAGCGAGCACAGGAGATAGCCCTTCTTCAGACCCGTCACCAGTTTGAATTGCAGCAACTACAAGATGACCATAAAAAACAGCTGAAGAGTATGCGAGATGACTGTTTGCAGGAGATCTTGCAGTGTCAAGAGCAACATTCAGCAGAAGTTAATCAACTAAGGGCGGAAAGTGCAAGACAAGCTTTGGAATTGGAAGAAAAATATAAACTGGAGACAGAGCGGTTACAAGACCTCCTCAGTGAGGAGAAGGAATTATGGAAGAGTCAACAAGATTTCCATAGTCAAGAGCTGAAGCAGCTTCAAGACAAACTTGCACAGGAAACCTTAGATAAGCTAGCAACACATTCAAACGATATTGACTTGATGAAAGAAAAGCATGGAAAGGAATTTTCTGAACTTAAAGAATTGCATGAGAAAGAAAGAGAAAATTTACAAGCTCAGTATGTCCAAAGCGAAAACACCCAACATGAAAAGTACTCCCAAGAGATTGAGATGTTAAGACACGAACAAAAGGCACTGCAGCAAAAGGAGTTGCAGTTAAAAACTGATCAAATTAATTTTCAATTTTCCGAGGAGACTAAACTGTTGAAGGAACATCACGATAAAGAAAAAGAGACTATAAAAAGGCTACACACAGAAGACATACAGGAATGGGAGATTCAGAAAGGTGAGTACTGTCAGCAACTGAATCTGCTGCAAGCTGAGCTTGAGGAAACCCAGACGCTTTATCGGCAAAACTCTGAGCAGATTGAATTACTAAAAGAGAGCCATGTTGCAGAGATTACTAATCTTGATGAACAGCACTGCCAGGCGATAGAGAAGCTAAAGGAAACCATTAGTGTAGAGAAACAAGAATGGGAAACCCAGAGGGATCTGCAACTTCAACTTTTCAGAGAAGAACGTTCACAGGAGACTTTGCATCAAAGTGAACTGCATCAAGAAGAGATGGTGCAGCTGAAACAAAAACACATTGTTGAGATACTACAGTTAAAAGACCTTCATAACAAGGAAAAAGAGGAACTGCTAAGTACCCATCTTGAGGAAAAGCAACTATGGGAGAAACAGCAAGAAGAGTGTGCAGAAGAAATTTTGAAGCTTAAACAGCAGCATAAAGAAGCCGAGGAATGTCACAGCCTTTTAGTTCAGGAGAAAGAAGATTGTAAGCGGGATCTGGAGGTTAAATCAGAGAATCTAAAGAAGTTAAAAGAAGAGATGTTGCTTAAGACCTCAGAGCTACAAGAAAAACATTCTAAGGAATTTGAGAGTCTACAAAAACAGCATTATAGGGCCATGAAAGATGTTGAAGAGCAACATCTCCTGGAGCGTGAGGAGTGGGAGAGAGAAAGAGATCTCTGCTCTCAAGAGTTAGATATTTTAGTTAATGAACATTCTCTAGAGTTAAAACGTATTGGTGAAGAGCAGCTACAGGTTGCTTTGCAGAAACAAGAGCAGGACTCAAAAATGTTGGAACTTCTACGGGAAGAATGCTCCAATGAAATAATGGATCTGAAAAATCAACATAGCCAAGAAATACAGAAGATAATAGAGCTACATGAAAAAGAAAAGGATCAGTGGGATAATAATAGTCTGTTTCTCAATCAGCAGCAAGACCTTTCCCAACAAAATGAAAATACTCAAGGGCTAGAAATGGTGGTTTATGAAGGGAAATCACAACTTTTACATGAGCTTACAGAACAACATGACGAAGACTTAAAGGCACTACTGGAATTACACGAACTGGAGAAAATGGAATGGGAGAAACAGCAAGAGGAGCTAACAAAACAATTAAACCATCTAGTGGATCAACATTTTCTGGAAACCAAGAAGTACCTGGATGAGAACACTGAACAGATTTCAGAACATTCCATAAAGATCATTGAGCTTTATGAACAGCATAGGAGAGAGATTAATACTCTGCAAGAGCTTTGTGCACAGAAGACATTTATGCTGGAGAAAAGTCACCAAGCTGATGCAGGTACAGTACACAGCCTTGTATTTTATACTGTCTCCATTTCAGTGCCGTACATCGAATTAACCGATTCACACTCGCCCCTTTACTACAGCACAGTACTCGTCTAAAATATCATGACTTACCAACAAACCTGAGCTGACAGTCACTTGATCCAGTCAGGTTAGTCATGATCTGAAGATGATCTGTTTGTGGGTTTTTTTTCTTTGCACTTGAGTGCAAAAGTAATGCACAGCTTGGAATTCAAAAATCTGTTTTTTTTGTTTTTTTTTAACAATTCTTTTTATTAATTTTCAAAAAAGAGAAAAAACAACAAAACATACATCACATTTCTGTCAATCACACGCATAGGTGTGTGACAGAGAAGTTCTTACACACTGTCTGGATACAACAATCATATAACCCCCCCCCCCCCCCCCCCCCCCCTGTGCAGATCAAAGCAAGTATACATAGTGTGATAACATAGTGAAAAGCAACAGGTATATTAGGTTTCCAGATCTGTTATACATTCAGTAACTATGAAAGAACAGAATTTTTTAGGTATACAATTCTATACATCTCCTATAGAAAATAGACAGCACTAATGGGATATATAGTATATTAAAGCGGAATATAACCCTGCATTTCAACTTTGCTCTAAAACATTATTTACAGTATATTATATGCAACCAGCATTTTTTTTTTACTAGACCAGCATTGGAAGGGTTACACAGGGCTTAAAAGTTCCTGCAGATTTCTGCAGACGCATCCGAACTTGAGATAGACACATTTTGTTTACACAAATGTATCTAAGTGTTGAATGTGACTCATCTCTCTCACTAAGAAGGAGTTGGAGGACAGCCAAAGAGTGTGTAACATTTCTAAATAGATACATATAACTAAATAGAATGTAACTATCTGAACGTCTGCATATCTCTCCACGGAACTTAAAGAGACTCCGTAACAAAAATTGCATCCTGTTTTTTATCATCCTACAAGTTCCAAAAGCTATTCTAATGTGTTCTGGCTTACTGCAGCACTTTCTACTATCACAGTCTCTGTAATAAATCAATGGATCTTTCCCCTGTCAGACTTGTCAGCCTGTGTCTGGAAGGCTGCCAAGTTCTTCAGTGTTGTGGTTCTGCTATGAACTCCCCCTTCCAGGCCCCTCTATGCACACTGCATGTGTATTATTTAGATTAGGGCAGCTTCTCTCTTCTCTCTTATCTTTTACAAGCTGGATAAATCGTCCTCTGAGCTGGCTGGGCTTTCACATACTGAGGAATTACAGACAAAGGCAAAGCTGTTTGCAGGAAGAAACGAGCAGCCTGAAACTTCAGTGCATGAGAACTGCAGGGGGAAAGAAACACACAAATGATCTCTTGAGATTCAAAAGGAAGGCTGTATACAGATGTATTTTCTATGTGTGGACATACTGTACATCAACCTACTTCCTGTTTTGGTGGCCATTTTGTTTGTTTATAAACAAACTTTTTAAAACTGTTTTTAACCACTTTTAATGCGGCGAGGAGCGGCAAAATTGTGACAGAGGGTAATAGGAGATGTCCCCTAACGCACTGGTATGTTTACTTTTGTGCGATTTTTAACAATACAGATTCTCTTTAAAACCTCTGTGTTTAACCCTTCTAATGCTGGTCTAGTAAAAAAAAAATGCTTTTTGCATATAATATGCTGTAAATAATGTTTTAGAGCAAAGTTGAAATGCAGGGTTATATTCCGCTTTAAACGATTTCTTTAGATTTGACCCAGTCATTCCAAATCTTCCCAAATTTTGCACTGCACCCTCTAGCTATGTAAGCAGCCAAGTGAACTGAACTATTGACTAGTTTTTTCCAATATTGTAAACCAGGTGGTTCAGTATTTTTCCATTGCAGAACGATAGCTTTCCGATAGTAAAATAGGAGAGCTCTTTGATGTCTGGTCCTGGCCAATCCCTCTGTGAGACCAAGTACACACCAGGTAGGATGTGGAGAGATATTAATTTTGGTTATTGTAGTGATTAAGTCACAAACTAGCTGCCACATTAGGAGCAGTTTAGGGCAGTGCCAAAAAATATGATCGAAATTTTGCCTGGGGGGGAATTACATCTCCAGTACAAATTAGTTTTAGAGGGATCATCTTTGCCAACCTAGCTGGTGTGAATTAGGCTTTATGCATAATCTTAAATTGAATTAATTTATCACGCATTGCAATAAGATACGCAAATGGATGAATCCACATATCCTAAAATTCAGTTCATTTCCCATGTCTGCTCTGAACCTCCTCTTCCTTCTTGACAGTTTAAATGAAAGCCACTTGTTTGAGTTCTCTTGAATGTTACTGCCACCTCCTACAGTGTTTTGGAATGGTGCCTACAAGTCTTACTGTTGTCTCATGTAGTTGACTGGTTTCAGTGCAGGTTAGGATCAGATTTTTTTTTCCCCATAGCTTGAAGCAACACTATGCAAATGTAATACGTGTTGTATCCAGATTTAGGTTAAGTTAATTGAAAATATTGTGGTACCTTTGTTTGCCTTTTTTATCTCTTAAATATTTCAGCTGAAGATGCAGGGGAAGATATGGCCAGACTTCCTCTTTTTACATGATAGACAAAATTAAATAGTTTGAATATAGGCCTCCTTCACACTATAAGCGTCGCCATGCACATTTCAGCAATGTGTATGGTTTGCGATTCAGCAAGAACTTCAGAAATGCACACTGTTTGATGGTCAGACTACGTGCGCAGTGCAGCAGTGCGATGCGCTATTGCACAGCTGCAAGCATTTTTCAGCAAAGGCCACTGCTGACTCATTCACCGTAGTGATGCAACGCACAGGATCGCAGATGGCCACCTGTGTCAGACAATGTGAACGCGGCTTAACTTTATTTTTTTTATTTATTTTTTTTTGTCATGAGATGGCCAGCAAAGCCACAGTTAGACATGTAAAGGTCTGTTACAAAACTACTAAAGAATCCATGACTCTATATAAGTCAACAAGAGCCGGTAATATGCAAATATAGATATTTATTTAAAAGCGTACCACATATGACAATGAAAACAAAGACCAACATCAGCCAGCAGCGGACAGAAATATATAATGTACTAGGATCACAAGCTCCTCAGAATAATCTGTCAATGCTAATCTATCTCCAGCATGTTACATAGAGCAAGCCAGTCCCCATGATAAATATATATCTCCAATGTAGCAAAGTATGGGGGGCACACTGCAGGTAAATAAGGTAAATGCTGCTTACCACTATGTAGCTGAAGAAAGACAGCCAGGGTGTGGGGCTGATCTCACATGTATCGTACCCTCAGGTGGTACTTCCTCAGAGATCTCCTAGTACATTATATATTTCTGTCCGCTGCTGGCTAGTGTTGGTCTTTGTTTTATTGTCATTTGTGGTACGCTTTTCAATATATATTTATATTTTCATATTACTGGCTCATGCTGACTTTCATTTAGAGTCATGGATTCTTTTGTAGTTGCACATTTCATCCATGACCATGAAATTTGTTTTTGTGCTCTATAATTTTGTGCATTGGGATGTAAAGGTCTGTTCACATGCTCAACCACCATCACGCTAAAAGGACAGGTCTGCTGAGAATTGTTATGAAAAGTGTCCCAGCGAGGGTAAAATATAGCAAATATTGTGTAATTATTGGGGGCGGATCAGTTCAGCGATAATTGCTTATAGTCATTGGTATCCATTGGTAACTAACGATCACTCCATTCCAACTACTTGCGTGTAATGGAGTACGTCCTTTTTTTTTTTTTTTCGTGTGATCCGATCTGTGGATCATCGTTGTGCCGTTGCTGAATTTGAACATGCTTTGATCACTGCTAACCATTGGAGGTCGCTAGTTTTTGTAAAGACTTTGGTTGCGTGTGTGTACAGAGGATAAAACACATTGGCCTCAATTCACTAAACTTATCTCCTGTCTTTAATAACTCTTCTAGAGTTGTTACCATGGTGATAAGGCATGTAGTATTTAGGAAACATTTTACCTCAGGCAAACCTAAAGTTAACTCTTCTGTGTGAGGGATAGCAGACCCGCTGCCAGCAGGCATGAGGCAGCGGCCTCCGCTTCCCGAACTCGCACCGCCGGCGTGCTGCCAAGCGGGGCTGTGTGGTCGGCGGAGTCCGTATGCTCGGCGGACTCCGCCGCGCAGTTGCCTCCTATGGGGTCTCCTTCGCCGGCACTTACCCGGCGCTTGGCGCGCAAGGAAACAGGAACTTTATCGTTCCCGAAGAGGAGTCAGCTGACCAGGCTGGTCAGCTGACTCCAGCAGGGCCAGGGATTGGCTGGGAGGCTGGGGGACGCTGCTAGAGCATTCCCCAGCATAAAAGGAGCTGTCTGTCAGTTGCTCCTTGTCTGCTGTCATGAATACACTTCTGTGTTGGCGCTCAGACCTTAGTGCAGTGCCCTGGTGTTGATACTAAGGATTTCACACCTTAGCTTAGGATTGTTATTGTATATTGATCTGTGTTTTGACTCTGGCTATCCCTGATTACTCTATCTCTTGCTGATCTTGTACCTTTTGCCTATCTGATCCTTGTTGCCGACCTCTGCCTGTCTAACGATTACTCTTCTGCCTTCCGCTCCTGTACTGCCGCCGACATCTCTGTTGCCGAACCCTTGTCTGTCTGACCTTTCTCCCTTCAATGGAACGTCTCCCACTGGAGGGTTATCTCTGAGGCTTGCCTCTCCGAGACGCCTGCCCCAAGCAGACGATTACTGCTGGGGGTCGAGATTCCTCACTCAGCCTGGTTAGAGGATCTCACTCATGGGGTTCCCATTCAGAGGTAACCACACCTCTGAGGAATTACCGTGTGGTGGACATTTCCATACTATACACTGATCCACACTGATATATTACTGTCTTTATTGTGTTCTTTTGCTGGTGCCCAGAGGTTAGCGATATATCGGATTATCGGTGACACTGCAGATCATCAATAATCGGGTATATATCTGCATTCTTGGTGATACTGCAGATCTCCAATAATCAGATTCTCTCTGCGTGCTGACACCGATCATGACATTCTGTCTTTAAGTTAACTCTTTAATCCTTAAAATAACTCCAGAGTTAAAGACAGGCTGTTCATTAACTGCTTGTGAAAATAACTACAGAGGAGGTAAATTAACTACAGAAGAGGTAACTTAACCTCCCTGGTGGTTTGTTAAAATCCGCCAGGGGGCAGCAAATACCTTTTTTTTTTTTTTCATGTAGCGAGACAATGTCTCGCTACATGATAGCCGCTGCTGAGAGGCATCCCCCCAGCCCCTCCGATCGCCGCCGGCGAACGGAGATCAAGAGATCCCGTTCAAAGAACGGGATCTCTTGGAGGGCTTCCCCCGTCTCCATGGCGACGGGGCGGGATGACGTCACCGACGTCGTGACGTCAAAGGGGAATCCGATCCACCCCACGGCACTGCCTGGCACTAATTGGCCAGGCAGCGCACGGGGTCGGGGGGGGGGGGGGGGCGGCTGCGGCGACGGGTATAGCGGCGGATCGGCGGGCAGCGGCGGCGATCGGAGGTTACACGCAGCTAGCAAAGTGCTAGCTGCGTGTAACAAAAAAAAAATTATGCAAATCGGCCCAGCGGGGCCTGAGCGGTGCCTCCCGGCGGCATAGCCCGAGCTCAGCTCGGGCTTACCGCCAGGGAGGTTAAGGAATGAAGAGATAAGATAACTCTCTTACTGTGTTGAGGTAAGTTTTCTCTTGCCTTATTATCTCCAGCATGATCTTAGTGAATTGAGGCCAATGCTAGAGACCATGGCCTCAATTCACTAAGATCATGCTGGAGAGAAGGCAAGAGAAAACTTACCTCCACACAGAGTTATCTTATCTCTTCATTCCTTACGTTACCTCTTCTGTAGTTAATTTACCTCCTCAGTAGTTATTTTCACATGCAGTTAATGAACAGCCCGTCTTTAACTCTGGAGTTATTTTAAGGATTAAAGAGTTAACTTAAAGACAGAAGAGTTAACTTTAGGTTTGCCTGAGGTAAAATGTTTCCTGAATACTACATGCCTTATCACCATGGTAACAACTCTAGTAGAGTTATTAAAGACAGGAGATAAGCTTAGTGAATTGAGGCCCATGTGAAGTATAGTCCTGTACCCAGTAGACAGTTGTATGAGAATGCAGAATCCACTTCTTACAGTAGCCTTAGGGGCTTTTCACACTGGTGTGGTGTGGTGCTGTGCTGCATTTCACCACAGCCTAACGCTAGGGCAATAAAAGTCTATGGGCCATATCTCACTACATGCGGTGCAGCAGAAGTAGCTAATCTAACACGAGTGCAAACCTACATTACTGTACGGCGAACTAGAGGTCATGTAGGGCTATGGCGATGCATGTTTTAAAATGACTGCTGCAAGTTTTTTATGTGTCATGCATGCGTGGAAGCGTATTTTAGCAATACCCTCCCGTGCGCGTCATCGATTCGGCCACAAAAAGTGAGCATCACTGTTTGGCATGCTGCCAGAGGGGGATTACCATGAATTAACGCAGTAATCCCTGAAGGCTGTTTTCTGCGGAGCGGCCCCGGGGCGCACTGCATCTGCAGATATGCAGTGTGAAACCGGCCTTACTTCCAAAATAATGTTACTGCCAATAGTCCGACTCTCCCCCTTCCTTCTCTCCCCATCACTTGGCTGAGTTGCATTGGGGTACCCACAGTGATGAAATGTGCCATGTCATGGTATGGGCTGAGGCAGTTGTTCTGCTGGCCATGATGGTGAGAGGTGTGGCCTAGTATACATGTAAATTCTGTTTACCATGTCAGAATGTGGCCATCCGGAATCTCCTTTCTTTTTTGTGCCACATAGCTTTGTGGAAAGTTGTGCTGTGCAGTTTGTGCATAATACAGCACTGCTTTATGTGTGATTGGGTCATAATACCGATACTTTAAGTGCTGTACCACTTCCTCTTTCTGGTAACTTTTCTGTCTTTTACAGCTGTAATAGATGAGGGTAACCAACAGCAAATCTCTTCCTTGCTGGATCAAAGTGAAAATTTGAGTGAAGATCTTACACAAACACTACAGAGCAAGGTGAAAGAAACAGATGCTAATGTATGGCTACTGTTTTGTAGTATTAAAGCGGATCCGAGATGAAAAACGAACTATAACAAGTAACTTGTCTATATATCTTATCTAAAGTTTAGATAGTTTACACAGCAAATCTAGCTGCAAACAGATTTAATAGAAAATTATTATTTCTTCCTGTGATACAATGACAGCCGCCATGTTGTTTGTAAACATTACACAGAGGCAGGCTTATCTGCACCATCAGCACTCAGACTGTGAAAAAAAACCTCATTCCCCCTCCCAGTGGCTAGTAACACCTCCCCCTCCCCCTGCCCAGACTGAGCTCCCATGAGCCCTTGCTACTGCCAAGGCTCTCTGCAAACCTGTGGGCGTGGTTTATTTAGTTTATAGGGAATTAGAGTATTAAAACAAGAACAAAAAAGTATTTGGCTTGAGGAATGCTCTATAAACAATAGGAAAGGAACATGATTATGCAATGAGTTAAAGTTCACCTCGGATCCACTTTTAATTTTTTGTTTTTGGTAATGTTTAATGCTATTTCTAAACCCTTCATTTAGGTTACTTCCTTGCATTTTGTTGATAAACTTCATATTCAGTCAAGTCAAGAATTCCATCTCTTGTGGTCACAGATAGACAGATCACGAGCAAGTCGACAAGAACTTAATGGTAAGCTGCTTTGCTGTCATAGCTGCTAATGCTTGTTTATGGGTTTCATAGACTGGCATATGGTAACTTTGAATCTGTACTATTTAGAGTTAAAAGAACAGCTCATTGCACGCTCTATGCATCTGGAAGAGATAGAGAGAATTAAGCAAGACTTTCACCGGCAGCAGCAGCAACTTAAAGTTGCACATGAGAAAGATATGGAGGACCTGAGGATTTACTTTGAGGAAAAGTCCAGATCAGCAGAGGAGACCTACAGAGAAAATCTGGAGTTACTTCATCAGCGTCTGAGAGACATGAGCAATGAAGGGAGAGAGGAGATCACTACGATAAACAGGTTAGTCTTTTGTCCATTGGCAGAGAGTCCTTGTCTAGTCCCATTACTAAAAGTAGCCTGAGGGCTAAATAAATATTCATAAATATAGTCCTAGAATATTATGCAAGATGTGACCTATCTCTCTGGGTTTCCAGATTTCACACCCGCTGTCTTTCTTTGGGAAACCTTGCTACCATTGATAAAAACTATGCAGTGTTTTTACCGATAGCACTATGTTTTATGGTTTCATAAACAAATGTGCCATCGTAAAAAAAAACACTGCTGCACTTTTCACAATGAGGACAGTGTTTGCACCGCACAGTCACAAAAATATTTGTGTGCTAGTACAGTTTTTTTTTTTTTTTTTTTTTTTTTTTTTTTATACTACATGTAGGAATAATTGAGCTGTTAGATCTGCCTTGAACGTTCTAGTCCATAAAACAGTAAACCATATCCGGGGATATTTTCCTAGAATGAGCTGCTGCTGGTGTAATAGTGTTGGTGCTCTTCTGGTGTAGGTGATAGTGACTAGAGCTTACCTTGGGCCTGCTGTGTTCCACCCACTGTGCTAGTTGCTGGGGTTTACAGAGCCTACATCTGCAGATTTGTCTGCTTAGCACCTGTAATGCTTTGCTGTGTAATAAATCTTTGTTGGTTGCTATGGGCAACAACACTACACCTTCGTTCTGCACCATATAACAGGAAGTGTGATAACTCGACTCCATCACAGCAACAGCATAGGTGATAGAACTTCTTAGAGCATCAACATTCCCCCCCCCCCGGTAGCTCGTTCGCTCTTCTTATACTAAACGCTAAAGAGTTAAATGTGACATCATCTGAGCAGGGATGGATCACTAACTCATCGCCTGCTATTGCCTGATAAGACCCTGAGATATCATGACAAGCACAGTCTTTATTGCGCATGGCCTGGAAAATTCCATGTTCCAGGGACCTGACTCTTAACCTAAAAAGAACATTGTTTACCTTTAGGAAATATGAAAACACTCGATGTTTACAGAACAAGACTGCCTCTCTGTCTGTACATCATAGCCTTGTACAGTCCGAATCACACTGTTCTTCAGTGCTTCTAGAAATGCTCCTTAAAGGTATACTCTGCAAATCAAGTCTTTTAACTAAACTCCGTTAAAGAAACTGAGGCCTATGAACTCATACTTAAATTCTAACATATTGCAGTTGAGCTCTCTAACTTTTCTGGTGTGTATGCTTCTGCCATACAAACTGAGCATTGCTTCTGTAGCTGAGTTTTTGCCTCCTCGGCCTTGTTCACATTCGGCAATGCAGATGGTCATGCGCTCGAAACGTAGTGCACACAATTGCTTCTGCGTTGCCCTGCGTTGTACTGCTGATCCTATTTATTACAGTGAATGGAATCGCCACTGTGTTTGCCAAAAATGTGTGCAGCAGTACGATAGTGCATCACACTGCTGGGCAGCACATAGTCTGAACGTCAGAAGTGCTATCTATGCATTTCTGATGTTTTTGTGTCGCATACCATACGCACTGCGGAAAAGCGCATGGCATTGTGTATAGTGTGAACGAGACTTCAGAGAAGAGGTTAAAATTTTGACTTGCCAATTTCCACAGATGTAAATTTTATCTAATCAAACCCAAATAGAGGGAAATATCTGCATACCGTAGAGCTTTCTTGTCCTTGGTCCATGTTGTTTATGCACTGTTCCCGGTTGAAGTTCGACCTGCTAGATGAAATAGTTCTTTGGTATTCCCACCTGAAGACAAGTGCATACGTGAGTCTGGGCTCGTGCATGCTCAGTACAGATGCACTCTTCTTAGGAACTGCCCGGGGATGAGAGAAGTTCTGAAGTTTGCCCGCTGTGTATCGAAGACCCAGCAGGACGAATGACTTTATCAAGGCACAGTGCAGGAAGGACTGGGAAGGCTTTATGGTATCCAGAGGCTTCCCTCTATTTTGGAATTAATCTAAATCTATTGATTTGCTTTAACAGCCATTAGATTTAATGGACTCCATTTGAAATCCCTGAAATTTTTGAATGCTACATAGTTTTTAAACTCTCCTTTTACCTGTTTTACCTTGCTACTAGTGATGGTCATGTCCAGGAGAACTCATGGAGAAGCATGTGATCAGTTTGGTCAGGTAATGGATATGAAAGTTTCTGATTTAATAATGTGCTAAAGCAGGATATACTCCCAGCAAATCAGAGCTTTGCAAATCCAGCTGCAGATTAAACAAATCCCATGCTTCCCCATGACTTCTAGACACGACCATCACTACTTGCTGCACTCCATCTTTTTCTAGATCAGAGACTACTTAAAGGACAACTGTAGAGAGAAGTATGTGGAGGCTGACATATTTTTACCTTTTTAAAGGGACTCCGAGCTCAGCCAAAAAATGAAAGTTGTACTCACCTGGGGTGGTCGGGAGGTCCCACGACGGTGTCCTGGCTCCTCTCCATGTCCCCGCTCCGGAATGGCTGACCGGCCGCAGCCCGGGCGACACTCGGCCGAGTGTCGGGCTGCTCCTTCCGCGTATGACGTCACTCGCCGGCCGCCTCGCGTCATCACGGCGGCCGGCGTGGCAGTACTGCACATGCGTGTTTAAAGCGCGCATGCACCGTACTGCCACGCCATCGTGGGACCTCCCGACCAGCACTGGGCTGGAGAAAGCCCCAGGTGAGTACAACTTTCATTTTTTGGCTGAGCTCGGAGTCCCTTTAAAGAGAACCCGAGGTGAGTTTGAAGAATATTATCTGCATACAGAGGCTGGATCTGCCTATACAGCCCAGCCTCTGTTGCTATCCCAAACCCCCCTAAGCTCCCCCTGCACTCTGCAATCCCTCATAAATCACAGCCATGCTGCTGACAAACAGCTTGTCAGAGCTGGCTGTGTTTATCTCTATAGTGTCAGTCTGCTGCTCTCCCCGCCTCCTGCAGAACTCCAGTCCCCGCCTGCATCCCTTCCCTCCCTGCTGATTGGAGGGAAGGGGGGGGGGGCAGGGATTGGAGCTATGCAGGAGGCAGGGGAGCAGCTGAGACTGACACTACAGATGTAAACACAGCCTCACAGCACTGCTGTGATTTATGAGGGATTGCAGAGTGCAGGGGGACCTTAGTGGGATTTGGGATAGCAACAGAGGCTGGGCTGTATAGGCAGATCCAGCCTCTGTATGCAGATAACATTCTTTAAACACACCTCGGGTTCTCTTTAAGCAATACCAGTTAACTGACTATCTTGCTGATCCTCTGCCTCTCAATACATTTAGCCATAGACCCTGACCAAGCTTAAGCAGATCAGGTGTTTCAGACATTGGCCTCAATTCACTAAGCTTATCTCCTGTCTTTAATAACGTTTCTAGAGTTGTTACCATGGTGATAAGGCATGTAGTATTCAGGAAACATTTTACCTTAGGCAAACCTAAAGTTAACTCTTCTGTCTTTAAGTTAACTCTCCAATCCTTAAAATAACTCCAGAGTTAACCACAGGCTGTTAATTAACTGCGTGTGAAAATAACTACAGAGGAGGTAAATTAACTACAGAGGAGGTAAATTAACTATAGAGGAGGTAACTTAAGGAATGAAGAGCTAACATAACTCTCTCACTGTGTGGAGGTACATTTTATCTTGCCTTATTATCTCCAGCATGATCTTAGTGAATTGAGGCCATTGTCAGATCTGACAAGATTAGCTGCATGCTTGTTTCTGGAGTGATTCAGATGCTACTGCAGCCAGATCGGCAGGACTGCCAGGCAACTGGTATTGTTTAAAGATAAATATGGCAGCCTCCAAATTCGTTCTTTAACATCCTGAGGGCCCGATTCAATAACTTTTCTTTTTAAAAATGTTCTCCTCGGTGATATTTGCACATTATAAATAAAATGCAAATTAAGCAACCAGCAAGCAAGAAAATATTCAGAATGTCAGAACTTTTCACTTTTATTTTTATTAAATGTTTTTTTTTTTGTTTTGTTCTTTTTTCAATTGCACATTGAAAAACTCATTTTAAACAAAAGATGTAAAATTCTCTTCTAGGGGAAAAAGTTAATTTGATTGGGGCCTATATCTCAAATTTATCCCAGTTCTGCCTCATACGCATTGGTATCAAACTTTTAGATATCTATTAGGAAGCATCCAAAATAATACAATGGCTATCTGAACGATCGTCGTCCAATGATCCGACATGAAAGTCGCGATAGACTCACATTGCTGAACATCGCTTAACGAATTTTTGTTAAATAATGTTACACTATCACAAAAAAAAATTTGTTATAAAAAAGTAATCCTAAAATTTGCATTGTGGGTATGGGCCTTAAGTGTAGTACCTTGTAAACCAGGCAATAGGAAAGCAGGACAATCCCTGCCAACCTGGATCTTGTAGATTATTGGCTGAAGGGCAGCAGGCTGAATAGGCCCTGGTACTGCTCCTAGTGTCAGACGTGATCTCTGTTAAGATTGTGGCACTGTCCGTGATGAAGCTTTATTTAGATCATGTATGACATACATTCAAAGAGCAAATGGGTGATCAGGCATGCGGGTGCCAGTGGGATGAGGCTGCCGCTATTAGCTATTTTTGTATAGAAATAAAAATTTAGTTACTCAATTCTGTCAAATTTATGTTGCTACATATACAGTAGTTTAAATCTACGTTCCCCACTGATTATCCTTTTTAATCAATCTATTCCTTACCTGTTGAGGAGCCGAAGTGGGAAGTCTGCCTGTGCCATGGCTTAAATGACTGAAATCATAAATCTGGCTTCTGGACATTTTTAACAAGCCGATAATACATTTCATTGCTCTTTTCAGCTCTGCTTTGGCATTAGAGGAGTCATTTGAAAGTGAACAGACTGATGTTCTACTTCACCTGACCAACCAGCTGGTGCAGCTCAAGGTGAGTTCCACTGACCAGTCATAAGTTACCATAATCTTTACTTCTACTTGTTCCTGTGCATTCATTCACAGGCTTTCTTTTTTTTTTATTATTTATTTTTTGTAGGAGGAACTAGCTTGTGTACGAAACCAGTCTGAGGAGGATCTAGAGAATCTACGTACTGCCTACACTCTGCAGTACAAAGAAGATGTTCATAACATGAAGTTACAGCTTTCTGACCATTTCACTGAGGAAATTGCATGCTTAAAAAAGAGACACAGTTTGAAGATGGAACAGCTGAGGGCCAGACTGTCTGAGGAACATATTAAGGGTGAGACTGCTTTGTGAGGAGGGCAGGGGCTTCTTGAAGTTATGAAAAAATCTCTAAAGAAGCTCCATACACAGCAGATTAAACTCTGCTGAGGCAGGTGATCACAACTGACGAGAATCCAGCGTGTGTGCAGCAGCCCCCGACCCATCTCGACTGATTGGCCAGTAATCTGTCCTCAGCTAAAAGCATTGTTCTCACCCTGCTCCTGTGTGATGTTGCTCCCATGCTGCTGCATCAACCCTACCTTCCTACCACATAGCAACCCTCAACCCACATAGCAAGCATGCAAGCTGGTGATGCACCAGTCAGTCTTGGCGCTGCAATGTCGCGGAGAGATCCATTCCAACGTCCAGAGACTTGCTGTCTATCAGGCTTGCTTACTGCAAGCTGCAACCATTTGTTTGTTGTTGTTTTTTCTGCTCAAAAACCTTTGGGATGATTTGGAGTTGCTTAACCTCCATGGCGGTAACACCGAGCCTGACTTGTGGTAGCCGCCAGGAGCTCTATGCAGAGTGCAGCACATGTTTTTACTCACCTCCCCGGGGATCTAGACATCGGTAGGCATTCTCCTTCCTGTCCTCGCAGGGTCTGTATCCCTCTGGTGAGATTACTGTTTGTCATCATGACAGACCACAATCTCACTACAGGTCTACAGGTTTACAGCGCCACCCAGAGGAGGGAAGGAGAATTGCACTGCAGGATCCCAGGAAAGTAAGTAAATGCTGGGCTGCTGCATATCACTTTGGTTGAATGTTTTTTTTTTTTTTTGTTAGTTTGTTTTTTTTAGGGTCTGAAAGCAAGCTGAAAAATTGCACTGCTTTTAGACCTTAAAGGACCACTGTCTCGAAAATCCTAAAATGTAAAATCTATGTAAACACGTACAAATAAGAAGTACATTTTCTTCCAGAGTAAAATGAGCCATAAATGACTATTCTCCTATGTTGCTGTCACTTACAGAAAGTAGTAGAAATCTGACAGAACCGACAGGTTTTGGGCTAGTCCATCTCTCCATAGGGGATTCTCAGCATGGTCAGAGCAACTGCCATTCAATAAGTGCTTTTGAAAATAAAGAAAACCCTAAGTTCCCCCCATGAGGAGATGGGCTAGTCTAAAACCTGTCAGTTCTGTCAGACTTCTGTCGGTTCTGTCAGCAACATAGGAGAAAGGTAATTTATGGTTCATTTTACTCTGGAAGAAATGTACTTCTTATTTGTATGTGTTTACATACATTTTACATTTTATGATTTTCGTGACAGTGGTCCTTAAAAATCCAGAAATAATCGTACCGCCAGGGAGGTTAAATAAAGCTTCAACAAAGCTCTGTTTAATTTCTTTGACTTGACTTAAATTTTAATGGTCATCTCTAAGCTAAAATTACAATTTAATCTGTGTAGAGGAAATTTGAAAATTGCCTGTCCAGAAACGTACCCTCTTGTGCCTGTATTGGTGCTGCTGTTATATTTAGGCACTGTCTCCAGGTCCTACTGCTTTGTTTTCCAGACTCTGCAATACCAGTTCTGTTGCCACGCTGTCAATCATGGCAGTGTAGGTTCTTGGAGGTTTCAGTCTCCCGTTTTGTTGGGAAACATTTGCTTCAGGCATTTCTCCTCAAAGTAGAGGACGGTGGGGGATTGAAGTATATTTTCCTTCTTAACTCTTTGCTGTGCTGGTTTGAGCTCTGTGCCCAGAGTTTTGTTTTAAAATCTTAATTGTAATCCAGCTTGTTCTTTTTATTGTAATGCAGAGATCTTAAAGGGGCTCTGTATCAAAGTTTTCAGCCTTATTTCTTCTATCCTATAAGTTCCTATACCTGTTCTAATGTGGTCTGTCTTAATGCAGCCTTTCCTAGTTGCACAGTGGCTGTATTATCTCTGTTATATAATCGAATCTTCTTTCCTTTGTCGTCTTTGTCGGGCTCAGGCAGGAATGTGCTGCTTTGCTTGTGATAGGATAGAAGCTATACACACCCTCTCCAAGTCCCCTCCAGGCTCTTTGAGTCACAGACTGAGCTTCTCTCAGCCTATCACATGCTGGTTAGAAGCCATGACTTTTGTTTGTAAACCCTGCCTAAAACTGGCAATTACAAGCCAGGATTGCAGCAGGGAGTGGCAGAAACAGCACAGAGGGGCCCAGGAGAACATAATGAATAGAATGGTATGCTTTTTATTGTAAGAATTTTAGAGTACAGATTCTCTTTAAGGATTTATACTCTTGACTGCATTAGAGCTAGTACACACAGACCAGTGTTTTTTACATGACTTTGATTTTTGGTAAACTGCAATTGCTGGTTTACATAGACATTTTGAAATTGTTTCCCTTTAAAGAGACACTGAAGCGGAAAAAAAAAATGATATTATGATTTGTATGTGTAGTACAGCTAAGAAATAAAACATTAAGATCAGATACATCAGTCTAATTGTTTCCAGTACAGGAAGAGTTGAGAAACTCCAGTTGTTATCTCTATGCAAAAAAGCTATTAAGCTCTCCGACTAACTTAGTCGTGGAGAGGGCTGTTATCTGACTTTTATTATCTCAACTGTAATTGAACTGTTTACTTTTCCTCTGCTAGAGGAGAGGTCATTACTTCAGACTGCTCTGAAAGACTCATTTTGAATGCTGAGTGTTGTGTAATCTGCACATATTATAGAGTGATGCAATGTTAGAAAAAACACTATATACCTGGAAAAAAAAATACGAGAATATTTTCTTTGCTGCTAATCTTCTAGTAATTATTCATAGTACACAACCAATTCATTATATCATATATATTTTTTTCGCTTCAGTGTCTCTTTAAATTCTATAGCATTGGACTTTATTGGATGTCCAAAATGAACATGGCCGGAAGTCAAAGGACAGTGTGTGCTTTACCGTATGGACAATTAACAGATTTATTCACTGTGAATGTTGTATGTTTTGCAGAGATTACACGGTTGCATCATGAGAACAACCAGACCTCTGACTGCCCTAAAGAGGGGGGAGACCAATCACTGGAAAGAGCACATCACAATTTTCAGTCTGAGAACTTGCTTAATAAAGAAGTGAATGTTTTAGATTTTGACAGCGGTCAAGAACTGGGTGTGAACCAGCAAGATAAGGTATGTAGTATAACAGTTTTTCTTTGCCAGCTCCTACACATTGGGTAGGATTATTAACAGAAAGAAGTGCAACTCTTCATTTAGCGTTACTACTTTAATCTGTTAATATCAATGGGTATTAAGCCACTGAAAGCTTGCATATATTTGTTTTAGCATATCCCAGGTTGAAATAAACAGAACACGCAGACAAGAGAATTATCACTAAATATAATGTATTCTTGTGATAATATACAGAGAATATACAAAAATTACATATAAGCAAGTTATGATTAGGATACCAATTACTAAGATATCTGCTAACATATTATTAGGTCCACCAAAATATATATTGCATGAGATACATTACCAGTTCCTAGAGACCGTTTAAGCAAGAGCAGCAGCAGCCTTAAAATCTCTCTCTCGTTACCTATCTTTATAATGTTGGAACAAAGAAAGAAATCTAACTCCTCCTGCTGATTAACATACGCGTATCAGCACATCACATTCCAGAAATTCATTCTGATGATGTAATGTGCTTTTTGGTTTCACTTTCTCTCTTATGAGTCATTCTAGGAGACCTTGCCAACTATTAGCTACTTGCTAAAATATTTCAGCTATTAGTTACTTCATTTTCAGCGTAAGAAAAACCAAGTGTGGGAATACATGAGAATAGTTTCACATCATTACACTCTATGCGAGATATAAAACTGGTTATACAAAAACTTATTACTCATTTCTACAGTAATTTTGAGACTATGGGCTAGGAATAAATCAAAAGAAATAAATTCATGATATATAAAAGGACTACAACGTTAAATATTTGATATCTTGCTACATAGAATGAAATGGTTTAAAACTGTAAAGCTACTACTGTACTCACCTGTGCATACAGATGGTTTTGAAGTAGTAATTGCAGGTCAGGTTTTTAAGCAGAAAATGTAACAATTGTAGGTTCTAATTGAAACAATTCTGTTTAACAATGGCCTATTTAACCACTTCACAACGGAGGGGTTTTACCCCTGAAACACCAGCGCGATTTTCACCTTGCAGCGCTGCTTCCATTCATTTTTTTCTGTCTTATGATTGGTTATTGGGGACTGGGGCCCCCATAACCAATCATTGGACTGCAGAGCGTGTGTGTGTGTGTGTGTGTGTGTGTGTGTGCGCATGGGTCGCGGGGGCGCGTGATCGCGCGCTGCACAATTGTTTACTTTAGGTTGTTATGAATGAAGACTGCTTCTGTTTGAAACAGTCTTCATTCTGTTCGCAATCGGCGAGTCTAATTGGATTTAGGAACGCTTGTTCCTAACGTCCAATTAGTCACCTGCTGTGCTGGCTGGCTGGAGTGTGCGCGCGAGTTCCCCACCCACTCTCAGCCAGTAAACAAACAAGTGCGCCTTTCTCCGTCCCTGTTGGTGAAGCGATGCGCAGAGGGACGGGGGGTGGGGTGGTTAATTTCAGCCGGGTTATGCTAACAGCTGAACTGTTTTTGTTTGTTTTTTTTGACTGGATTTTAACCACTTCAGGACCACAGTCTTTTCGCCCCTTAAGGACCAGAGCCTTTTTCTCCATTCAGACCACTGCAGCTTTCACGGTTTAATGCTCGGTCATACAACCTACCACCTAAATGAATTTTACCTCCTTTTCTTGTCACTAATACAGCTTTCTTTTGATGCTATTTGATTGCTGCTGCGAGTTTTACTTTTTATTATATTCATCAAAAAAGACATGAATTTTGTCAAAAAAATGACTTTTTTAACTTTCTGTGCTGACATTTTTCAAATAAAGTAAAATTTCCTATACATTTGAGCGCGAAAGTTATTCTGCTACATGTCTTTGATAAAAAAAAAACCATTCAGTGTATATTTATTGGATTGGGTAAAAGTTATAGCGTTTACAAACTATGGTGCCAAAAGTGAATTTTCCCATTTTCAAGCATCTCTGACTTTTCTGCGCACCTGTCAGGTTTCATGAGGGGCTAAAATTCCAGGATAGTACAAATACCCCCCAAATGACCCCATTTTGGAAAGAAGACATCCCAAAGTATTCAGTGAGAGGCATGGTGAGTTCATAGAAGATTTTATTTTTTGTCACAAGTTAGCGGAAAATGACACTTTGTGACAACAACAACAAAAAAAAAAAAGTTTCCATTTCTTCTAACTTGCGACAAAAAAAAAATGAAATCTGCCACGGACTCACTATGCTCCTCTCTGAATACCTTGAAGTGTCTACTTTCCAAAATGGGGTCATTTGTGGGGTGTGTTCACTGTCCTGGCATTTTGGGGGGTGCCTAATTGTAAGCACCCCTGTAAAGCCTAAAGATGCTCATTGGACTTTGGGCCCCTTAGCGCAGTTAGGCTGCAAAAAAGTGCCATACATGTGGTATTGCCGTACTCAGGAAAAGTAGTATAATGTGTTTTGGGGTGTATTTTTACACATACCCATGCTGGGTGAGAGAAATATCTCCGTAAATGACAATTTTTTTATTTTTTTTACACACAATTGTCTATTTATAGAGATATTTCTCCCACTCAGCATGGGTATGTGGAAAAATACACCCCAAAACACATTATACTACTTCTCCTGAGTACGGCGATACCACATGTGTGGCACTTTTTTGCACCCTAACTGCGCTAAGGGGCCCAAAGTCCAATGAGTACCTTTAGGATTTCACAGGTCATTTTGAGAAATTTCGTTTCAAGACTACTCCTCACGGTTTAGGGCCCCTAAAATGCCAGGACAGTATAGGAACCCCACAAATTACCCCATTTTAGAAAGAAGACACCCCAAGGTATTCCATTAGGAGTATGG
Organism: Hyperolius riggenbachi; assembly: GCF_040937935.1. Classification (NCBI taxonomy): domain Eukaryota; kingdom Metazoa; phylum Chordata; class Amphibia; order Anura; family Hyperoliidae; genus Hyperolius; species Hyperolius riggenbachi. The sequence goes on along the minus strand of NC_090652.1, from coordinate 224,549,557 downwards.
TGAGTTCATAGAAGATTTTTTTTTTTTGTCACAAGTTAGCGGAAATTGATGTTAATTGTTTTTTTTCACAAAGTGTCATTTTCCGCTAACTTGTGACAAAAAATAAAATCTTCTATGAACTCACCATACTCCTAACGGAATACCTTGGGGTGTCTTCTTTCTAAAATGGGGTCATTTGTGGGGTTCCTATACTGCCCTGGCATTTTAGGGGCCCTAAACCGTGAGGAGTAGTCTTGAAACCAAATGTCGCAAAATGACCTGTGAAATCCTAAAGGTACTCATTGGACTTTGGGCCCCTTAGCGCACTTAGGGTGCAAAAAAGTGCCACACATGTGGTACCGCCGTACTCAGGAGAAGTAGTATAATGTGTTTTGGGGTGTATTTTTACACATACAGATGCTGGGTGGGAGAAATATCTCTGTAAATGACAATTATTTGATTTTTTTTACACACAATTGTCCATTTACAGAGAGATTTCTCCCACCCAGCATGGGTATGTATAAAAATACACCGCAAAACACATTATACTACTTCTTCTGAGTACGGCGATACCACATGTGTGACACTTTTTTGCAACCTAGGTGCGCTAAGGGGCCTAACGTCCTATTCACAGGTCATTTTGAGGCATTTGGATTCTAGACTACTCCTCACGGTTTAGGGCCCCTAAAATGCCAGGGCAGTATAGGAACCCCACAAGTGACCCCATTTTAGAAAGAAGACACCCCAAGGTATTCCGTTAGGGGTATGGTGAGTTCATAGAAGATTTTATTTTTTGTCACAAGTTAGTGAAAAATGACACTTTGTGAAAAAAACAATAAAAATCCAATTTCCTCTAACTTTTGACAAAAAATAAAATCTTCTATGAACTCATCATACACCTAACAGAATACCTTGGGGTGTCTTCTTTCTAAAATGGGGTCACTTGTGGGGTTCCTATACTGCCCTGGCATTTTACGGGCCCAAAACTGTGAGTAGTCTGGAAACCAAATTTCTCAAAATGACTGTTCAGGGGTATAAGCATCTGCAAATTTTGATGACAGGTGGTCTATGAGGGGGCAAATTTTGTGGAAGCGGTCATAAGCAGGGTGGCCTCTTAGATGACAGGATGTATTGGGCCTGATCTGATGGATAGGAGTGCTAGGGGGTGACAGGAGGTGATTGATGGGTGTCTCAGGGGGCGGTTAGAGGGGAAAATAGATGCAATAAATGCACTGGGGACGTGATCGGAAGGGGGTCTGAGGGGGATCTGAGGGTTTGGCCGAGTGATCAGGAGCCCACACGGGGCAAATTAGGGCCTGATCTGATGGGTAGGTGTGCTAGGGGGTGACAGGAGGTGATTGATGGGTGTCTCAAGGTGTGATTAGAGGGGGGAAATAGATGCAAGCAATGCACTGGCGAGGTGATCAGGGCTGGGGTCTGAGGGCGTTCTGAGGTGTGGGCGGGTGATTGGGTGCCCGCAAGGGGCAGATTAGGGTCTAATCTGATGGGTAACAGTGACAGGTGGTGATAGGGGGTGATTGATGGGTAATTAGTGGGTGTTTAGAGGAGAGAAGATCTGCGGGCGATCTATTGGTGTGGGTGGGTGATCAGATTGCCCGCAAGGGGCAGGTTAGGGGCTGTTTGATGGGTGGCAGTGACAGGGGGTGATTGATGGGTGGCAGTGACAGGGGGTGATTGATGGGTGATTGACAGGTGATCAGTGGGTTATTACAGGGAATAACAGATGTAAATATTGCACGGGCGAATTGATAAGGGGGGGTCTGAGGGCAATCTGAGCGTGTGGGCGGGTGATTGGGTGCCCGCAAGGGGCAGATTAGGGTCTAATCTGATGGGTAACAGTGACAGGTGGTGATAGGGGGTGATTGATGGGTAATTAGTGGGTGTTTAGAGGAGATAAGAGATGTAAACAATGGATTTGGGAGGTGATCTGATGTCGGATCTGCGGGCGATCTATTGGTGTGGGTGGGTGATCAGATTGCCCGCAAGGGGCAGGTTAGGGGCTGATTGATGGGTGGCAGTGACAGGGGGTGATTGACGGGTGATTGACAGGTGATTGACAGGTGATCAGGGGGGATAGATGCATACAGTACACGGGGGGGGGGGGGGGGGGTCTGGGGAGAATCTGAGGGGTGGGGGGGTGATCAGGAGGGAGTAGGGGGCAGATTAGGGACTTAAAAATAAAATAGCGTTGACAGATAGTGACAGGGAGTGATTGATGGGTGATTAGGGGGGTGACTGGGTGCAAACAGTGGTCTGGGGGGTGGGCAGGGGGGGGTCTGAGGGGTGCTGTGGGCGATCAGGGGGCAGGGGAGGGGGAAATCAGTGTGCTTGGGTGCAGACTAGGGTGGCTGCAGCCTGCCCTGGTGGTCCCTCGGACACTGGGACCACCAGGGCAGGAGGCAGCCAGTATAATAGGCTTTGTATACATTACAAAGCCTATTATACTTGTTACATGCGGCGATCCGGGTGCTAGTAACCCGCCGGCGCTTCCGAACGGCCGGCGGGTTACAACGAACGGTGGGCGGAGCCAGTCCCCGGCGGCTGATCGCGTCACGAATGACGCGATCGCCGCACAGCCACTCCCGCAGCCGCCCCCGCCGATGGGCGTATTGCGGTCGTTTGGGCCCGGTCTTTGTCGCCGCCCATCGGCTGGGGGCGGTCGTTAAGTGGTTAAAGTGAATCTGGGATGAAAAACTAACTATAACAAGTAACTTGTCTGTATATCTTATCTAAAGTTTAGATAGTTTACACAGCAAATCTAGCTGCAAACAGCTTCAAAAGTTTATGATTATTTATTCCTGTGATACAATGACTGAAGCCATGTTCTGTTTGTCACATTGTCACAGGCTGAGGGCTGGAGATGCTATCAGCTTGCCTGTGTGTAAACTCAGTCCCCTCTCCTCCTTCCTCCCCTCTGCCTCTAAAATCAAAGGCTAGTAACCACCTCCTCCTGCCCAGACTGAGCTCCCATAAGCCCTTGCTACTGTCTGAAATTGCCAAGGCACTCTGAAAAGCTGTGTTTAAGGATTGTTTAGTTTATAGGGAATTAGAGTATTAAAACATAAGTCTTTGGCTTGAGGAATGCCCTATAAACTATATGAAAGGAACACAATTATGCAATGAGTAAAAGTTTATCTCAGACCCACTTTAAAGCTCTGTTACTGGTAAGCTGGTTAGCTCTTTGATGGAGTTTGCGGGTCTGCCTACATGCTGCAGTTATCTGGCGCTCTTAGTCTGTTTACGTTTCAAATTTTTGAAGGAGAAAATGCATGCATAAGAAACGCTGAATATCCCAAGTTTAGATAAAATCAAGGCAAACTATGCTGGGGTATCTCTGCAATGTAGCTTGATTTAAGGAACTGAACAGAGTCTGAGACAGTCATGATATACAAATGTATTCCATTCTTCCTGCTATAGTGTTCGCAGTAATGGCAATTCAGAAGTGTCTTACCTGTCTGCATACATAATATTTTGAAATATATCCATATTTTCCCAGCACATCCTATAATAATATTGAGTTCTGGAGAATTTTTATATGAAAGAACGCATAATTTACCAGACAAGGCTACCTGTTGATCCACCTTGATCCATAAACCAGTTGTGATGCTCCATGTACCCCTGCTAGTCACATTCAGCTGTGGACAGGTTTCAACATGGTTACTGTTACTGATCTGCCACTGTGGCTTTGTGCACAGCAAATCCTATGCACTGTGTACACTTTTTTTCTATCTAATGGCATCAGGCATTTTGTGCACCAAATGTTATTCTGTGGGATCTGACCAGATGGGCTAGCTTTTACTTGCCCATGTGCATGAGTGAGCCTTGGGTGATAATGACCCTGTCACTGATTTTGCATTTGTCCTTCTTTGGACCACTTTTCACAGGTACGAAGTACTGCATGCTGGGAGCACACCACACAAAAAAAATCTAGTCTTCTAGATGTTCTGACTCCGCTATCCAGATTTGACTTTTGATAGAAACACTCATATCCTGCCACTCTTATCTTAAACTTGCTGGTGATTGCTGGCTCCCACACATTATTGTAATAACCTAATATCAACTGGCTGATATTGTAGGCATATTGTTGTGTATAAAAGGAGCTTTGTTTTGCTACAAAACATACATGGCATTTCTTTAGAAGAACAGTAAAACAAAGACTAATCGTATCCTTGCCTACTGTTGCCTATAGTTCAGCATCTCTTAAGGCCCGTACACCTGCTCAACCAAACTGCATGATTGTCTGATTTTAGTCTGTTGGAGGACAATCAGGCGTGTACGCGTGGCAACAGACTAGACCAGTGACTAATAACAGGTGGTTTGTCTGATTCATCTCACACAACTGTTGGACTGATATGCAGTTGGCCACAGGAATATTAGGAAAAGGAAAAAAATCATTATTTCTCAGTTTTCAGCCATTATAGCTTTAAAATAATCCGCGCTACCATAATTAAAAGCTATGTATTTTATTTGCCAGTTTGTCTCGGTTATTACACAATTTAAACTTTGTCCCTATCACAATGCATGGCATCAATATTTTACTTGGAAATCAAGGTGGATTTTTTCAGTTTTGCGTCCATCACTATTTCCAAGCTTATCATTTAAAAATGTTTGTAGTATACCCCCTTCACATGCATATTTAAAAAGTTCAGACCCCTAGGTAACTATGTTTTGGTTTTTTTTTTGTTTGTTGTATTTTTTTTTTTTTTTTCATTAAACATTTTAAATGTTAAATGTCAAAAAAATTATGAAGTGTAAGGCGCCACTCTATTTTCCAATCCTCCCACCTGTCAGCTGCTTAGTTCTCAAGGTGTGGGGTGTCCCCTTAGCCCCCACCAATTGTAACTGTTATATAAAAAAGAAAAAGAGAACAGCGCTTGTATCTAAATCTAATATGCTTATATGTTTATTTATCTTTATATAAAATTTCCAGTTAGTTCAGAAAAGATCTGACCATAAACATCAAAATAATAAAATTCATATACTGTCTCACAACAGATCCCCAAAAAGATTCACATTCGGAAAATCTCTAGTTGTATCTCATCTCTGTCTGCCAAGGAGATTAGATAATAAGCCCCACTCACATACACAATATCATGCACACCTTGGAGCCACCTGATTCTCCGTAAAAAAAAGTTTTAGTAAAAAATTTTTTACGGAGAATCAGGTGGCTCCAAGGTGTGCATGATATTGTGTATGTGAGTGGGGCTTATTATCTAATCTCCTTGGCAGACAGAGATGAGATACAACTAGAGATTTTCCGAATGTGAATCTTTTTGGGTATCTGTTGTGAGACAGTATATGAATTTTATGATTTTATTATTTTGATGTTTATGGTCAGATCTTTTCTGAGCTAACTGGAAATGTTATATAAAGATAAATAAACATATAAGCATATTAGATTTAGATACAAGCGCTGTTCTCTTTTTTTTCTTTTTTTAAATGTTAAATGTGTTTTAAATTGTCTTGAAAAATGTTTGTAGATGTAGTTTTACTATTTGGCCACATTGAGGTTTTTTTTTAATGTCCTACTCGCTTTTTCCCGGAAGCATAAGTAGGACGGAAAACTTTTTTTTTTTTTGCAGACTGTAGCCTCTGATAAGAGAACGTCTGTTTTTCTGCTGGGGACTGAGATCGGTGAACAGGAACCATGTTCCCATTCATTGATCTCAGGGCTACCGGGGAACGGCATGGGGGAGCGATCGCGTGTGGGAGTGCTCCACTGCAGCAGAGCAGCTACCTGGATGGTGATGATCACGTCCAGGTGGCTGAAAAGGTTAAAAAAAAAATTGAAAATTTTCAAAAACTTTTTTTTTTCATTAAACTTTAGATAAATACCTTTCCAACGAGCTCAATCTGCCGTCTGTGCAATGATTTTTGACGAAGCTATGATTTATTTTTATTTTTTTTGGGAAAATCGGTCTACGTCATAATTGGCAATTTTGACTTTGAGCCTCTGAGAGGTCAAGTGCAGAACTATGTCGAACGGCCATGGAATTACCCAGACCTAGAAAAAAAAGATACATACCTGGGGTTTACTCCAGCCACCTTCAGGCTAATCGGTCTTTCACCATCTTCCTAGGCCACCTGGATCCTCCATCGCACTCCCGCACCCAGGAGCACTCTGCGCCTGTACAGTAGTACTGTGCAGACCCAGAACACTCCTGGCGGCCAGGCTTCGCATGCGCAGTATGCCCTGATTTGTGGAGTTAACAGGGCATCATTACACAATGTAACCAGTGTGGAATGTGACACACACTCTGACTGTGCAGGAGCTCCCGGACACAGAGAGAGAGTGAGTCAAATTCCTCACTTGTTACATTGTGTTTACTTAAATGTATCTATCTAAACTTCGGCTGCTGCACCATTTCTCTCCACGGAACTTTAAAGTTCTTTGTGTAACCCTTCCAATGCTGGTCTAGTAAATAAAAAAAAATGCTGGTTGCATATAATACGCTGTAAATAATGTTTTAGAGCAAAGTTGAAATACAGGGTTATTTTCCGCTTTAAGTGTCACTTTAAACTATTTCCTTACATTATTTTCTCTAATATCATGCTTAATTGTCATTTTAAGGATTTACAGGATACAAAACCAGCTCTGGGATGCTTTTTTCATCAGATATCCAAAGATAATGCAAGAGCAGACTTTGAAAAGACAGAAGAGTTGGTTGGTGTAGATGTACATCAGTCATTGTCTCAGGTGATGCAGGATAAGCAGGCCTCAGAAAATGAACTAACAAATGAGTTAGCAGAAGCTTCCAAAATGCTGTATGCAGAGAGGCTGCGAGTGCTAAATGCACTGAGAGAAGTAAAGCACAGGTAGGCATTTTATGTTTCTATATCAAGACACGTATGGTTTTTTTTTTTTGTTTTGTTTTTGTTTTTTTGGTGTGTGTGTTGTATGTTTTAGTGGCTTTATATGTCATAAATGATGGAGTGTTTTTTACGTATAGAGAAAATTGAGCGAAATATTCCAAAAATGCAAATTTAAGCTTTTAAACTTCACAGATTTAGTGAGCTTTTTAGTATTAAAATATTGTTGCATAGTATTCCATAAAGTTCAAACAGAAAGTAAAGTGCAACGCTAGTCTGTACTTTCACATGTCAGTTGATAAAAGGAACACGAAAAACCCTTCCAAGGCTTGGACCAATTGGCTCCACAAGGGAAAAAAGCCATGACTTTTGTTTGTAAACCCTGCCTAAAACTGGCAATTACAAGCCAGGATTGCAGCAGGGAGTGGCAGAAACAGCACAGAGGGGCCCAGGAGAACATAATGAATAGAATGGTATGCTTTTTATTGTAAGAATTTTAGAGTACAGATTCTCTTTAAGGATTTATACTCTTGACTGCATTAGAGCTAGTACACACAGACCAGTGTTTTTTACATGACTTTGATTTTTGGTAAACTGCAATTGCTGGTTTACATAGACATTTTGAAATTGTTTCCCTTTAAAGAGACACTGAAGCGAAAAAAAAAAATATTATGATTTGTATGTGTAGTACAGCTAAGAAAAAAAACATTAAGATCAGATACATCAGTCTAATTGTTTCCAGTACAGGAAGAGTTGAGAAACTCCAGTTGGTATCTCTATGCAAAAAAGCTATTAAGCTCTCCGACTAACTTAGTCGTGGAGAGGGCTGTTATCTGACTTTTATTATCTCAACTGTAATTGAACTGTTTACTTTTCCTCTGCTAGAGGAGAGGTCATTACTTCAGAGACTGCTCTGAAAGACTCATTTTGAATGCTGAGTGTTGTGTAATCTGCACATATTATAGAGTGATGCAATGTTAGAAAAAACACTATATACCTGGAAAAAAAAATCCCTCTGTCCGTGCACCCGGCATGTCAGCTTAGGAGAGGCAGCGGGCAGACAACTCAAAGCCACCGAATGTTCTCCCTGCAAACGCGCTCAGAGCCCGCCGTGCATGCTGCTTAATTAGCGGCTCACCTCTCTCCCATCACCCGGCATGTTAGCAGACAGTGGGCAGACAATTAAAAGCTGCTGCTGATCCTTCTCCATGCAGACGCGCTCACAGCCATCCATGCACGCTGCTGCATTAGCCCGCTCATCTCTCTCTTTTCACCGGCATTAGTAGGCAGCGGGCAAACAATTAATCTGCTAAAGACCTTCTACCCACAGGCGGAGCTCACAGCCAATCGGTTTCAGAAATGCTCAGCCTGAAAGTTGCTGCGGGAGAGGTGGCACCAGGCAATATTTGTAGCATTCGGACTATAAGACGCACTCACTTTTACCCCCCAATTTGGGGGAAGAAAAAGTGCGTCTTATAGTCCGAAAAATACGGTAGGCTTCTAGGGGCTGGAGGAAGACCCAGGTAAGTAAATCTGATTTTAGATTATTCACCTTATGTATCCTTCAACCATTTCAGCCCTCAGTCTTTTTTCACCTTATGCATCCGAGAAATTTTCACCTCCCATTCATTCGCCATTAACTTTATCACTAATTATCACAATGAGTTGATCTAATCTTGTTTTTTCATCCACTAATTAGTCATTCTTTTGCTGGGACATTTTGCTAAGAATTATTTTTTTCTAAATGCATTTTAACAGGAATATTATGAAAAAGAAATTATTTCTCAGTTTTCGGCCATTATAGCTTTAAAATAATACATGCTACCATAGTTAAAACCTATGCATTTTATTTCTTCCAGTTATGACACAATTTAACCACTTCACCCCAAAGCGATTTTCACCCTAACGGACAAGAGCGATTTTCACCTTTCAGTGCTCATCCCTTTCATTTGCCAATAGCTTAATCACTACTAATCAGAATTAAATGATCTATATCTTGTTTTTTTTTTCACCACCAATTGTGCTTTTTGGGGTTGATATTTGTTTTCAGTAATTAGTTTTTTTTCTATGCATTTTTAAAGGGAAAAACAAGGAAAAAAATGAAAAAATACACTATTTCTCCACTTTCATCCCCTATAGTTTTAATATAAACACTGCTACTGTACATAAAACACACACATTTTATCTGCCTATTTGTTTTGGTTATCACAAGATGTTAATTATGTCCCTAGTACAAAGTATGGTGACAATGTAGTATTTGGAAATAAAGTTGTATTTTTTCTTTGGTGGGTTTTTCTCCCACTATTTGCACAGGAATGCACGCGCGAGGGCGCGCATGTGCGCAGCAGCAGCGGCAGCACTGTCTGACTTATAAGAATGTCCTGGGGCCATTAAGAGGCTCTAGCAGGACGTTTTTTTAAGTCAGCTTGTCAATACGTGGTTAAATTATGTCCCTATCACAGTGTATGGTGCCAATATTTTATTTGGAAATAAAAGGTGCATTTTTTTCAGTTTTGCGTCCATCACTATTTACAAGCTTATAATTAATAATAAAAAATGTTAGCAATACACCCTCTTCACATGCATATTAAAAAAGTTCAGACCCTTAAGTAACTATTTATTTTGTTTTTTTGCAATTGTAATTTTTTTCCATTTTTCATAAATTTTATGTTATTCTTGCTGTGGGAAGTAAATAGTTGTAATGTGTTTATTTAATAAAAAAAAAAAAAGTATGTGGATGCAGTTTTACTACTTTTTACTACTACAGGTACAGTGTACATTTTTTTTTTTTTTTTTTTTTTTTTTTTTTTTAAATCCTGAAAGCGAACACCCTCGCTTCCAGGAAGTATAGGGAGAACGGGAAACCTCCTCCCTTTTTTTTTTTTTGTTCTTCAGAAGATTGCGGTTTCTCAAAGAAGCAGTCAGTCTTCCTGCCGGGGACGGGGGGGATGGGGTTGCAGCGCGAGAGGGCGCAGCAGCCAAATAGACATTAGGACAAAATGGTTAAAGGGGCGCTGTTTTTTTTTTTCCAGAGTAATATGAGCTATAAATTACTTTTCCCCTATGTTGCTGTGACTTACAGTAGGTAATAGAAATCATCTGACAGAAGTGACAGGTTTCTAGCTTCATAGGGGATTCTCAGCAAGGCTTTTATTCTTTATAAAGATATTCCCTTATGGTGGCCATACATAATAATAATAATAATAATCCGAACATTTGTATAGCGCTTTTCTCCTGTCGGACTCAAAGCGCTCAAGAGCTGCAGCCACTGGGACGCGCTCAGGAGGCCACCCTGCAGTGTTAGGGAGTCTTGCCTCGAACTCCTTACTGAATAGGTACTTGACCTAGCCAGGATTCGAACCCTGGTCTCCCATGTCAAAGGCGGAACCCTTAACCAGTACACTATCCAGCCACTACATGGTACAATTTTTTTCATACAATCTTACCATTTGTATGTAGTATAAGGGTAAATTTATGTGAATATACTGAAAGTATAACTTAGGCAGTTCCCTTATATTACATAGAAATGGTAAGATTGTATGAAAAAATTGTACCATGTATGGCCACCATAAGAAGGATTTAAACAGTTATGCTGGCCAATTTCCCTGCTCGCTACAGTTTTTTTTTGGGGGGGGGGGGGGGGGGCAGTTGGACAGAGCAACTGCTATTCAGTAAGTGCTTTTGAATAGAAATAAATCCCTGAGAATCCCCTCTTGATGAGATGGACTAGTCCAAGACCCGTTGCTTCTGTCAGATTTCTACTACCTACTGTAAGTGACAGCAACATAGGAGAGAAGTAATTTATGGCTCATTTCACTCTGAAAAAAACATACTTCCTATTTGTTTGCACGTTTTTTAAATGTTACAATTTTTTGTCATAGTGCCCTTTTAAACTTGAGATGGGCTTCAAAACAGGGCTGTTGGCAGTGTTATTCTTTTAATTAAAAAAATAAATAAATAAGATACCTGAGGTGTCTTGATTTGTACAATCGGAGGGAGCAGACCTGTATGGGCAGCAGTACTCATGCCCACCGCTTTCCCCCCCCTCCCCCCACAGTTTTCTCCGATCCGTTGTAAACTCTCCCATAAATAATGACAGGTTGGCCAAGTTGCGCACTTTGCACAAGTGCTGACCCGGAATGTGCGCCCTTGACGGTGGCTGGGAGTACTCTGCGCATGTGCACTTTGGAACGACTTGTGCACATGTGCAGAAATCTCCTGACAACGGGAGAGAGATCAAGGATGTATGCTGCCCAGGCCAGTGCTTGTGCAGTAGTGTGCAACTTATGGAAACTTTTGTTTTTCAAGAATACAGAGGGGGACAGAGGTGAATGGGGGAAGTGTTGGGCATGAGGACTGCTGCCCATACATGCTGCTTCTCAGTTTGTACAAGTCAAGTTACCTCAGGTATCTTTTATAGAGAAACTAGTGAAAATGACATGAAATACTACTTGTTTAAAAAAAATAATATATATACTTTATGAATCATTTAGTTATTGTTTTCCCATTGTAAAATCTCTCATCTCCCTGATTTTTCTGAGAATTCAGAAGCCAGTACAAAACATAAATTGTCTCCCAGAATGCTCTGGGGATGCATACCAGCCTAGGCAAAGCATCACTTGGAGGGTAGGGTTCCATACAGTATTCAGCAATATATACCGTAGCTATAGGAAGTGTTTCTAATGCAGAAACCAGGAATATTACATGAAAAGTGGGAATCCAAAATAATGAACTGTGTTTTTCTTTGTTATGGTTCCTCTTTAAATTCTTCCAAGAAGGACAGACTAAGTGAAGAGCAAATTGGTTTGGAAAGTTTAGTTCTATTTTAAACCCATGTCATCGTATTAACATCCAGGGAGGCTGTGGTTATTGTATAACTCTAATCCTAGTCTAATTATTAACAGATGCAGCACCAGCATGCACTGTTGTTTCACACGTTCTAGCTGTACAGAGTTCTGTGTTACTTTCAGTACTGCCAGAGTCTTTAAGTGGAGGTAAATCATTATTTCATTGTCCTTTTTCTAGAACAAGGCAGCTTGTCGAAAAAGAAAACCTACAGAGAAATCTCTTGAGAGAGCCGCAGTCGAGCTTGGTCTCTAAGGATGAGGATGGTGAGCTAATCTCCAATCTACTGACACAAGAGGAAGAACTGAGCTCTCACAATTCAGAGAACAATAAACAGGAAACTGGCACCAGGGTGTCTGAATTTCAGGAGGATATATCTAATTGGCATCACAATTTTAATTCGTCAGATACAGAAGAAAACTTGTTGTCCTGTTTATCGGATTTATTGCAGAAACACCAAGAAGAACTTTACAGCCAGAACGTGGAACATGAAGCTAATGTCCAAAATCTAGAGTCATCCCATTTATTAAACCTGGACACCTTAGAGTCATCGTACCTTAAAGAGATTCAGAAGATCAGAGATGAGCATGCACTCGCTGTGGAAGAACTGGAAGCATGCCTGTCTGATCGCCTGGAAGCGAAGGAGAAGGAAATGCAGGAGAGGTTAGGAAAGGCCAAGGAGCAGTGGATGCAGCAGCAAGAGCAGGAGCTGCACCACCTCAAGCAAGAACTTTCATCTGTCCATCTGGAGAAGTTCCAGGCAATGGCACAAGAACTAGGGGCTGCTCATCAGGTAAAGCAATTTTACTATTCTGTAAGTTAATGTGGATAGTGATGAGTACATACAGTATATATATATATATATATATTCCTTAATGGGAAGATACAAGATGTAAAAAAAAAAAAAAATAATAATTAAAAAAAAAAAAATTAGACCTACTTAACTTGGGCTTCATCCAGCCGCCGGCAGCCTACTTGTCCATCGCTGCAGCTTCACTCCCACTTGGTGGCCCGGGTTCCCCTCCGTTGCAGATGCGGACCTTGCCAGGTTAGCATCTTCTGCGTCGCTCATGATTGTGCTCACGTGGTGTGGAGTGTTTTGTGTACAGACCATGTAAGTGCGATCACAAGCGGCACTTTGCACCTTCCCTTTAAAGTGGACCAGAACTCTTGGACAGGACACAAGGAAAACAGAAAGAAATGCACCGTAGGTGTTTAGAGAGAAGAGCCTGTCTAATTCCCTATCATCTTCAAGTAATCACAAGTGTAATTTGATCTCTCAGCTGTGTCAGCACAGAAATTCGTCAGTCCTGGGTATACACCACTAATATATAAAGACAGGATGTTA